>NC_133333.1:35680232-35989976 GCF_042186555.1 Aquarana catesbeiana | reverse complement strand
TAATACTGTATACTTTCTGTTCAATATACAATAAAACTCTATTGAAACAAAAAATTTTTAAAATATTAATTTCCTCAATCAAAAAAATTTGCAGCTGAGTGAACTTATATCTTCCTTCCATACATAGTTGGCTGTGTGACTCTCGATTTTAAAAATAAAATTAAAAAAATAATAAATAAAATGAATTACTCGTTTTAAACAGCCAGTAACGTTCGCATCATAATATTTGTTTTGGCATGCGGTGTCCCCGTGAGTGGCCTGCACTGACGATCGCTAGATCAGTTTGTTCAAGGTCTAAAATTTCCAGCCATGTCCCATTGCGGGATAGTATACGTCTGCCCTTTTTAGGTAGAGTGTATGGATTGGCAATAAAGCAACACTACCATCAGCGCCTCCATTTGTTTTTTGGACAAACCAAAAATGGCCACGGTCACATGATCACCAATCAGGGTACACCTCATGCTATTTAAACCGGATGGTGTAGCAAGATGGCGCCACTCCAGATGACGTCCCAGTGATGAAACGTGTAGGGCGGAGCTACCAGCGTCTTTGCATCACTTCCGGTTTCGAGGCATGGAGCGCAAACCGTCCCGGCTTCCTGTTTTTCAAAGTTCTGTATTACTGCACTATATGTGAGTATGTTTTCATACCTATAAATAAATTCCACTTTTTAAACGGTAATACACTATGCAGATGTCTCTTTTCTGCATGTGGGAGCTACAAAGGGAAAGCTAAAGAAGACCCTCATATCTTATCTCTCATACCGCAAACACGGAAACAATCAGCTAACAAAGGAAAAAGCCGTTTGCTACACAGTGGCAGATACTGTAAAAGCGCAATACCCCTATGTGGGGTGAATGGCACAGAGCACAGTTTATGAAGAGCACCTGTCACTTTATTTTTATTTCTATTTTTTTTATATTTTTCCAAAAAATTCTTCTGTTATTGCATCAATACGGTATATGGACTATTTTTGCACATAGCATATATTGTCTTAATTTTTCAATTGATATATGAGAGTATCACCTTAGATACGTATGTAAAGGGCACCAGTCACTTTATGTTTTCATATGTGTTTAAACACATGCACTGTGGTTTACATATTCATGGTATTATCTTTTGTATTTTGATCATATGAGCCACATTGAGGTCATATATAAGAGCATATCAGATTGTTGCACCAGGACACAAGTCATTTGCATATTTGGTTCACACTTTATATATTTTTGCCTTTGTTTACACCTGAGATATATTTTATTTGTTATCTCATTTGGGATTTCTTGCAAGCTTTATAGGGGTATATGACACTACACCCCAGAACATCGCCACTTCTACCCTCCCTCCTTCATATACTCTCACACTCAGCTCATTGCTCCTAAAATCTTAACTCAACCCCTCATCTTGACCAGCAATCTCAACATAATGCTGAGCCAAATTCTTAACTGTAATTTGACCTCTATACCAAAGCTCAGTGTAATCACCAAATTACCATCAAACTTTACTTTAACCCCTATGCCAAACACCAAACCACAACAGAACCCCTAAGCCTCAACCTAAGCATTGCACCCCAAACTAACCTCAGGATAAATCCTAATCTTTCCCTTTAACCTAACCATACTCCCTACACCTAAACTGTAATGAAAGTGTAACAGCTAAAATTAACCTCTAACTGCAACCTAACCCCAATACCGAATCCCAAACTATTTAATAATTCCGATACCCCAAACTTTAACATAATGTTAACTTTTCACCTTAACCAACCCCCTTACACTAAGCTTTAACTACAATAAAGCCACAAAACCTCTTCCAACTCTTACCTAATCAACCAATCCTTAACCTAATCTTAAAATAATCCCTAATCCTAACTCTTAACCTACACAAACTCCATCAACCTAAGCTTTAACCACAACATAAATACTTGATCTAATCCTTAACTCAATGCCCCAAACCGCAACCTAACCTTAAAGTGTTTGTTACCCTAGCATTTCATATTCCTGATATGTGCCTTCTGCACCATGTACGTGTATGAAAAAGTATCCTGTTCTCTTTGTATTGCTTCCTTTGTGTGAAATCCCTTGTGTTCCTGCCAGTCCCTCTGCTTTCCTATTAAAAACTGACCACACTAAGCAGAAGAACACACCAGGGTCAGTTCTCCAGCTGTACTGGGAACTCCGCCTGCTCTCCTCCAATGATCAGACTTGTCCTGACATGCCTCCCCCACACAGCCATTCACTGGGAAGCTCAGTATGCTGTTGCTTCTCCTTCCCCAAGCTCTTATGCAGCTAAGAACAGAGGAAGCAGAGGGAATGTAATCACTTATAAAAAGGGGGGAAAAGGGTATTTATAATTTATTTTTATTTTTTTTATATCTATACACAAATGATTTACCTTTTGTTTTAATTTTAAACTGAATTGGCTGTTTTACAAGGTGATCGTTTACAATTACTTTAACCTAACCCTAATGATAACCCTTAACCTCACCCAAATTCTAAACACTTAAGACTTAAAGGGGTTGTAAAGGTAGAAGGTTTTTTCATCTTAATGCATTCTATGCATTATGATAAAAAGTCTTCAGTGTGCAGCAGCCCTCCTCAGCCCCCCCTAATACTTACCTGAACCCCATCTTGATCCAGCAATGTTGCACTAGAGACTGTCCCTCCTCATTGGCTGAGACAGCAGCACAGCACCATTGGCCTGTGCTTCTTTTAATCAATGTCGGTGAGCCAATGAGGAGAGAGGGGGGGGCGGGGTCCCTGCTCCGTGCCTGAATAGACACACGGAGCTGCGGTTCAGCTCGGGTGCCGCCATAGTAAGCCGCTTGCTGTGGGGATACTCAACAGGAGGGAGGGGCCAGGAGTGCCTAAGAGGGACCCGAGAAAATGAGGATCGGAGCTGCCTTGTGCAAAACCACTGCACAGAGGAGGTAAGTATAACATGTTTATTATTTTGAAACAAAAAAAACAAGATTTTAGTATAATTATACCAAAATCACTAAGGCCAGCCATACACAGTTCGAATCCCGGCCAGTTCAGCAGGAACCGGCTGAGATTCAAACCATTAATGGGCAGACTGAATGTACCAAGTTGATCGATCGATCAACTTGAGTACAACCAGCATACTGGATTTGCTTCCAATTATCGCAAGCAGCTGCTATAGCCACTTGCAATAATCACTTTCTTCTCTCTTCCAGGACAGCTCCCCCCCCTACTTGGAGAAGACAACGACTGATACCCCTGTCAGCACTGACTGTGTTAACGGGGGAATCATGTGAATTTATTTCCGTTGCAGGAAAGAAATGTCCACTGTGTATGGTCGGCCTAAATCTTACACTCAACTTCACCCAAATCCCTACACCTAACTCTGAACCTCAACCTAACACCTCATTTACCCTTAACATTAAAGCTCAATGAAAGTCACATACATAGATAGGAAACCAAATCAACCAACAACCTTAATTTTTTATAATTTTGCCCCCACTTTCCTGTCACAACAGCTGTAGCAGGAGTCCAAATATGACTGTGCCGTTCAATAGGCACCAGAGTAAGATCCAGGGCACTTAATAATTGTGTTTTCTTTTCTTTGTTTGGTGTACTTTTTTTTCACTTACCATATATTGATAGTCTTCCTTTGAACTCAAATCACATTTGCTTGCTTGAATATTATATGTACAGTCTCAAAGACTGATTTTTTTTTTTATCTCTTGTTTTTAAATCAAAATCTGTGATTTGATCTCTAAGTCCTAAGTCCTCCTCATAGAAATAATTTGTTTATTCAAACATTCATTTTTCATGTCTGTATTGTGTTAGTGCAGTATTATAGCCTCGCCTATTACCACAACATTGAAATACAATGCTCCAGAACCCATCCATCTACTTTACTTTAAACTTATCGAACATGGCCATAACTTCAACTTGGGTAGTTTTTTCAGTTAAAGACAGACAAGGTCTGCTTAAACGGCTTCCTATAATCCCATCTAAGATCTACAGAAGAATGACAAAATGACATTGATTGATGTTCCTCTATCCCAACTCAAGGCCAAGGAAAAAAAACTTGAATGCTGGTCATACACCAGTAGAACTTTGTTGAATAATATATGTAATTTCTGAACATTCTTTCTTGTCATCACTGGGAAGGCAAATAGACTGTGCATGTTGCAATTGTAGTTGCTCCAGAGTTTAGTAAATGAGGGGAAAGCTCCGTTGACTTCCATCATCCAATCATGTGCAAGCAAAACAGCAGTTTGTTTTTATTTTTCTTGCATATGATTGGGTTATCTTTGTAAAGTGAAATTTCACCTTATTTACTAACCCCTGGAGCCACTGTACTTGTAAAATGCACAGTCTATTAAAGAAGAAAAACCTCAAAATGGGATTTTTAACGCAATTTGACAAAAAAATAAGTAGAAAAAATAATAAAAAGATGATTTTATTATTACACAAAAATTCATAAAATTCTTATGGAAAGAACCACAAGAGAAACAATATACATATATTTTGAATAATATACACTGGTTGACAGAAGTGGCAGAATCCTACTACAATCATGAAACCATCCAAACAGATGACTGTAACCACCTCTGAAAATGTAAAATACAATATTGTCCCTGATGAAGATTATATTGTATGCACTTTTCGGAATGCGTTGGACTTTTCCACTACTTACCATCTTTTGTCATCTGTTTGGATGGTTTCATGATTGTAGTAGGATTCTGCCACTTCTGTCAACCAGTGTATAATATGATTCAAAATATATGTATATATGTTTCTCTTGTGGTTCTTTCCATACGAATATTATGAATTTTTGTGTATTGATAAAATCATATATTTTTATTATTTTTTTTCTACTTATTTTTTTGTCAAATTGCCTTAAAAATTCCATTTTGAGGTTTTTCTTCCTTAATTTATGAGGGATGATGGCAATTTACACGCCAAACCATGGGAGTCGATTCATTTTCTAAATGCACAGTATATTTGCCTTTAGTAAATACTTCCCAGTGATGACAAGAAAGAATGTTCAGAAATGCACAGTCTAGAACCTGCGCTAAAAAGCAATTAGCAAGGAACTAAGGTGCAGCTGCAACAAAAAAACACCAATATCTGTGTAATAAATCAATATAAATACAATAAGTGCGCTTGAAATCACTAGATCATAAAAATGAAATACATATACTGCTTCCATAAAAAAAATATATATATAAGTGCGTATATATTGTGCATAGTTAATAAATCACATAACACAATCAAACAGTGCTTGAAAATAGATAAATAATGAAACATGTGTATAGACATATAGGGATCAAAATATCCTGAGTGATGAAAGCGAAAAAATAACTAAATAGAAAAGTAAAGTTCATCAAAAGAAGTTCAATACGGATGCATCCGTCCCTTTCAAGGGAGGATCACATATCCACAGGTCTTTGAAAATCACCAATATGAGTGAAACAGAAGAAAAGTGGTGTGGAGGAATATCCAGACAGACAGTGACTCCGGGGGATATTACAGATAGACCCTTACCAGGAATGGTGGACCTCCCTGATAGAAAGGTCTCGTGAGCGTGCAGATACAGCCCTCTGCAGGGACAGCTGGATGGTGGCGTCCGGATCAGCCGATGCATGCAGCGTTCCAATAGGGGACGATTTCAATGTGTCAACCTGGAAGGGGGCACCAGCTGTCTCCATGTGTTCATCTCCAATTTCGTTTGAAAGCCCTTAACATTTTGTCCAGACCTGTTATTTGAACTTCAAATGTTATATTTATGGTTTAATTACAATATGTACAATTTTCCAGAATGAAAATAGTTCAAAGTTACTGTAGGTGAGGATAAAAAGATTAAGGGATAGCTTTTTTTCCCAAGGGCTATTAAAGTGATCAATGCGAAAATTGATAAAAGTTAGTTAGCCAAGTAGTAACAGATTTTGTTCCAAGAATGGGAATGCCATAACTTTTTTATACTGATGTTATATATTATTAGAGTCTAAATATATATATATATATATATATATATATATATATATATATATATATACATATTTGTCTTTTTTCTTATAAGAAAGCGTGTATAAGCACTATTATTTTTAATGCGAGAGATGGCATTGCAATTTCTTTGAAATTTATTAAGACACTAAGGGCCTTTTTATGTCTTATGTCCTAAATTACATTTTTTTTTTAAAAACTCCTTTGAATTTACTTGTCGCTATAGTCCGTTGACCGTTGATTTGACCCCTTGAACCATTATAAAAGTGAATGAACATTCCAAAAATGTTTCTAATGAAATTCTACTGGTGTATGGTCAGATTTGAAATTGTGAGAAATTTGGGAATGTTAGCAAATTGGCCCCAGTATGGAAAAAAAATAGTTATTAAGAGAATTTTTACAGAAAAAATTGTGTTAATAACCTAATTCCAGTCATGTAAAGCCAAATTCCTAATGGCTTTAAAAGTTCCAATTATGTCTGGAAGGAACATTTTTCTATGTTTACAGTCCTACAGATTGTCTCCTATGCCTGATATTGACGTATACAACCTTGGTGTCTTAAGAAATATTCTCTTTATTCAGTTTTTTAAAATCGAGATAAGTCCTCTTTTATGTACATCCGATATTATGTATTCTGCTTTTTTTAAACTTTGTACTTTAATATTTTGACAAAACTTTAATAAAATAAAATTGAAATAAAGACGAATACAGTACAGTACATGTGGCCAACTTATTTAATTCATTTCAACCAGACTTTGGAAGTTCTAATATATCTTTGAAGGCAAACATTACTCTAATCCAGCGGCATTACACCCATTTATTGGTCATTCAAAGTTTTATTGCTGCCTGGTTCATAAGAAAATATAACACTCTGAACACAATGGTCATCAGGATTAGTGGAGATGATGAATCATCTCAGTGGAGACACTGACAGCAAGAAAAAACTGTCATAGGTGTCACCACTTTTTAATCCTATCCAAATCATATTAAAAAACAAAGTTTGGTCTAAAGCAAACATTGCATGAAAATGTAAGGCCTGCATATTTTGAAACCTCCACCCCTGTATAAAAATGCATAATAAAAACTAAAAGTAAACCCTATTAGGAGAAAAAAAGTACTCACTTAGGAACCCAGCTCTTCTTTAATATGATTAAGTGTGAGCTTTAGTTTGGTCTTAACTTGTGCTCAGACTGAACCAGGAAAGAAGCTGTCATTCCTACACACTGCCACTCAATCAACTTTGACCAGGGCATTCCCCGTCCTTCAGCTGTACCTAAACAAAAAGGAAGGAATGCTCATGACATGGCCAATGAAATTGACCTAAGATTGTCATGTCACCATATAAAGTCGATGAGGTCATGAGCACCCTTGCCTCTATGTGTATGCGTAGCTCTGTGGCGGGGAATACTCTGGCCACAGTTGAGTAGGTGGCTTTTGATGGGAGTGACATATTTTTTCTGGGTTCAGCCCAAACCCAAGTTCAGACTAAACCCAAGCTAATCCTTGCCAGTGATGTTACTGTGCCTCATCACTGCCTGGGGGAAAGCAAGCTTCTTGAAATCCCACAATTATGTGCTACTGCACTATGCATGAACCATTTTTAGGAAATTTGATACACAGCTTCGAGAAAGTTGGCAGTGAGGTGCCGTGATGTTTTGATGTTCTCTTCTATTCTTTTCTTTAGGTGGGTTAAATCTTATAAAGGTGAAATATAGGGGATGCTGAACTCTGAAGGTGCCAGAATGTTAGGCTGTCATGTTGGTCCAATGTCTATACTTTCTTAGTCACTGACTTCATTCTATCATCATTTGCTAGATGCTTGTTCGGGGTCAATAACTGAGAATATGACAAAGCCACAGACAGTTGGACATCTAGTATTTTCAGAAGGAACTCAGAAGGCTGTACTTTTTTCAGTACAGGTTTCCTTTACCAAAACTATGTAAGACATGAGACATCAATACACCATGAAAAGCATCATCAACACAGTCTCTCTAGATAGATACATTAAATAAATGTTTATTCTAGAATGAGGAAAGTCGAATATAATACTCAACCACCAGACTGTTTATTTAAGTTTTTTTTTTTTCAGGGCAGGTCATGCAAACCCAAAATAACATGAATTAGTAGTTTTTCACATGTCAAATGGAAGAACCATGAAACATGTCAAATGACCCCCTTACATTGGTGGTCAGTGGGAAGAATGCTCCTTAGGCTCGGCTCACATGGATATGGCTGTAAAGAAGAGAGGGTTGCAGATAAACAGGTACAAATAATGTATTTTGAATTTTTGTTTCATTTATGTGTATGACCTGAGGCCAGTAACTTCACTGGGTATATGTAGGGGTTTAAAACCAATTTAAGAAATCTGGCCATATCTACATTACTTACTCTGCTATGAGCATTTCAAAATACACAGATGTTGATTTCCTAAAGGAGTTGAGAATCTTCAATTATCTAACCATGTAAAAAGCAAATTCCTCTTTATTGTATTTATACATACATGACTGGATATTCATAGTAAATAAAGGTAAAAGTTATTGAGTGAAGATTCTCATCTCCTATAGTAAATTAGCCTCATGGTCTGTGGCTGTGTGGAGGACCTGATACACCATTCTTTTGATCCCTTTCAGACTAGCTAATTCAATATCATTGACTGAGATAAAACAAGATAAATGTTTTTTTTTTTTAGCAATATTTCTCTGACAATCACAAAGGACACAATTTTAGAGAAAAAAGTTTATTTGCTCAGAAATATTTTTGAAACAAGATACAAATGTGTGATGACTGGAAGCCCTAACTAGCATTACATGATTTTATTAGCAATGCAAAACATTGCAGAAATACAAGAATACCCAAATACCAATTGACAGAGATAAGTAGACGAAGAGAGCAGTCCATGGAATCACCTAGGCTCAGATCACACTATAGAGTATCCTGCTTGGTCTTGTGTTATGGCCAAATCAGGCATTGAGTGAACATTGCAAGATGTCATCAGTTGGGGTGATAAGCCACAGATAGCCGTTGTCGTAAGTAACGTGTTTGAATGTAGTGCAGAAGTCTAACTGGGTCCAGGATGTTCCAGTTGGGGTTTTGGCACTGATTCCATCCCTAAAACAAATTTTTTTCTCAGTTATACAACATAAAAAGTAATATTCAAAATAGCGTTTCCTCTAAAGAAATTTTGAAGGATACCTGGCTATCATTGGCATTACTGGGAGCTTTCCAGACTGACAAATGAAGGATATATACAAATTATGGTCACTGGATGTATCATTTAATGCCTATGCTGAGGGTTCAGAAAGCACCATCTCAGTTGAAAAGGGAGCAAAAAGTTGCTAACATAATTGTGCAGTTGCTGAATTATATGTATTTGTCTAACTGGCTCATCCTCAACATTCACAATTAATAGTTCATTACCAAATTGACAGTTTTTTTTCCACATCGCCTTAATGCTACTGCATGCATAGTTAACAATAATACCTTCTGTACACGTTGCCTGCTGAGTTGACACCGTACACGGAACCATCTGTGCCAACCTCTATCATCTCCAGAGCACCCTCAATTTGCTGCCATTGGGTTCCCTGGCAGGCTGTTGGGCTGACATTGTAGCGGAAGTAAATATTGTCGGCGCTGTTGACTCCCCAGCAGCCCAGTGGCCCACAGCTGTAATATTTCAGTGCCCCGTCCAGTTGTGTCCAGGATAAAGCAGAAGATTCTGAAACTGTGCAACTCTGTCTCAAGCAGTAAATGTTGTCCTGTGAATTCACTCCACCCAAGAACTTATTACCACCAGCATCTACCTGCTTCAAAAGCCCTGTTGAAAAAACACAAAACACAACATTGACCCATTAAATTAAGTGTAATACCAGAGAGAAGATCAAAACAATAGTTAAATGGGATTGGAACACTCCTATGTAGTAACATAGATCTCATTATTAATTAGAGCATGGTGGCCAAGTGTCCTTCTTTTTACAGAACAGGCAACAACTATGCAAAATGTCCTGTGCCACCTCAAGGCCAATGACATGTCCCACCAGCCTGGGGAACACAAAGTTGCCACAGCAGGGCAGTCATTTTTTCCTTGTAGTAGGAAAATGTCCATCCAAACTTTCCAGGAATAAAAATGTAAGTGTGTGCTTCATGCGCTGCTATCTAAGACCTCCGTTCACACATATGATTATGAGAAATATGAGAAAAAAAACAAAAACATAAGCACTAATAACACCAAGCAAAAAAACAAAAAACCCTTATAAGGTAATGCTATCAATGTGCACTCACACACTATAGACCAGCCTTTTTCACCCAGGGTGCCCAGGCACCCTATGGTGCCTTGGTAAAATTCCTAAAAAATGCCCAAAAATTCTATACAAACCAGTGTGTGGATCAAGCCTGCCTTTTAGTTACACAAAGCCTTTTAATTGTGCACTATTACGACCTTCTGGCCGCCGGCATCCTAACAGACAATGACATCATTAGTTGATAAGGAGAATGTCGGTTGTCCTCACAGCATCCTTGTTTAAATCTCTCCTGCCCCTCTCCTTCACCGCTGGAGTCACATTAGCTGATTGATAGAGAAATAAACGATGAAGAATAGAAACATTGGCATACTAGTCAGTACCAGTGTGCAAAAGTGTATTTGAGTTGGATGAATAAAACACCTCTAATGTTGGGTGTCCTAAATGTGTGGATGTTGATGCGTTATGTAAAGCTATTAGAATAGCTTTGTACATTTTAGAATGGGGTGCCTCGAGACTGCTCTAGAATGTCAGTTTGTAAATGAGGTGGTAAAGTGGTAAATATAAATGTCTCTTACCATACACAGTGATATCTCAATATTGTGTGGATGATATAAATATGTATTATATATGTTCATATTTGGTGTGTAATATATCAAAGAGTATTTTATTTTTACCTGATACAGACACCCACTTATTGTCCTGGATCTTATAGATGTTGTTGGCTCTGTTCACACCCCAAATTCCAGCAGGTCCAACAGAAACATGGATGAGCTTTCCAGCAATGTTCTTCCAGTTATTGTCTACCCATTGGTAAATGTCATCATTACTGTTCACACCGAACACTCCACCAGCACCGGCATCAATCTGTCTCAGTTTTCCTGGGATTGATTTGCACTGAATATCTGAATTCAAGAAAAATCATATAATACATATACTGTACATGCATAGTAGAATATTTATACATATATATATATAATATAATATACAGTACAAAAATGTTTGCAAAAAAAAACTTTTTCAAT
Source organism: Aquarana catesbeiana (assembly GCF_042186555.1). NCBI lineage: Eukaryota > Metazoa > Chordata > Amphibia > Anura > Ranidae > Aquarana > Aquarana catesbeiana. Next base: position 35,978,744 of record NC_133333.1, on the reverse strand, counting down.
ATTTAAAAATATACAATTTTCAAATGCTTACATTTACCATATAATTTGTTTTATGCCAAGGACTTAGTCATACTATTGTGCATGTCAGCATTATCAGCGGGGCAGCGCTCATCAATGCACGTTAGCACATTAAGAAGATGCACTGCGGTGTTACAGCGCAATGTAAAAAAAATAGCTATTTATATTATCCGTAAATTACAGCTAGATCAGCCAACCAACACCAATTTTTTCTCCTCAGTGGTCACTGAGGAGTTGAATAAGGCTCCATTCACATCTAGGCGATTCGAATTGCGGGGGGCGGAATCATCGCGATCCTGTCCGCAATTCCAAAATGCAGCAAATCATGGGACGCCTCTTACTTCTTAATGGCACCCCAGTTGCGCAGTGAATATGCTCCTGCTCCCTTTTGAGCAACAAGTGCCACGTGCTGCAATTTGCCGTGATTGCAGCGCGATTTATTGCACGTCAATCAGGGCACAATTGGGGTGCCATTAAAAAGTAATGGCATTGCAAGCGCGTCCCACATTTTAACGTGGTTTGGAATCGCGGGCAGAATCACGGCTAAGGTGTGAATGGAGCGTAAGGCTCGGGGCTCGGATACCACTTAAAATCCGTCCACATCTGTGTGTGTCTGTAGTGTAAAGCATGTAGATGTCGGGATGTGCAATAAAATTAATAACTGGCTAAAACTTTGGACGCTGCACAAAGAATAGTGAGACCTGAATACAAGCACAGCGACTTTATGAAAGGCAGTGTAGATATCTCACATTCTGAACATGCAAGAGCCAAAAATGTCCATGGGGTTATTAAGTATCCAGCATTTGTGAAAAACTGAAACCTCTCTTTTGGAATGACTTGCCCTTTAAGAGAAACATGAACTAAAATAGACGCATTCGATTTGCAGGCTTATGTAATATCAGTGCAAAGTGCAATGATGTACAGTAACCCAAGGCAACCAATCAGAAATCACTTAAATTAGTTTTCCCATTCCAAAATGCTTAATACTGAATTCTGATTGGGTATAAAAGGATAAATGCAGACACCTTTATAGTGTCTAATCTCCCTATAAGGTGGAAATAGATGGGAAGGGAGAGAAGTCTTACCTTCAGAAGCAAAGATTCCAGTACACAGCAGGAGGAGGCTCACAGCAAACAACATCTTGGCAGGTGAGAATGCAGGTGGAGAGCTGGGAGAGTTTGTTCTATATATATAATGCCTGGACTCCACCTATCATGGGAAGCTGGTCTACCATTGGCTGACAGAAGGAATTTAATAAAACTAACATACAGTGAGTGTTTTTTTTATGGTGTAAATGTTTTTGTTAAACTAAATGTACAGTATGTCACAAAAGTGAGTACACCCCTCACATTTTTGTAAATATTTTATTATATCTTTTCATGTGACAACACTGAAGAAATGACACTTTGCTACAATGTAAAGTAGTGAGTGTACAGCTTGTATAACAGTGTACATTTGCTGTCCCCTTAAAATAACTAAACACACAGCCATTAATGTCTAAACTGCTGGCAACAAAAGTCAGTACACCCCTAAGTGAAAATGTCCAAATTGGGCCCAAAATGTCACTATTTTGTGTGGCCACCATTATTTTCCAGCACTGCCTTAACTCTCTTGGACATGGAGTTCACCAGAGCTTCACATGTTGTCACTGGAGTCCTCTTCCACACCTCCATGATGACATCACAGAGCTGGTGGATGTTAGAGATCTTGCGCTCCTCCACCTTCCATTTGAGGATGCTCCACAGATGCTCAATAGGGTTTAGGTCTGGAGACATGCTTGACCAGTCCATCACCGTTATCCTCAGCTTCTTTAGCAAGGCAGTGGTCATCTTGGCGGTGTGTTTGGAGTCTTTTTTCTTTTTTAATAAATCTGCAAAAATGTCAACAATTCTGTGTTTTTCTGTCAATATGGGGTGCTGTGTGTACATTAATGAGGGAAAAAATGAACTTAAATGATTTTAGAAAATGGCTGCAATATAACAAAGAGTGAAAAATTTAAGGGGTGTGCTTTAAAAAGAATGACCCGATTTGAAATAGTTATATTTAACCACCTCAATACTGGGCACTTTTACCCCCCTCCTGCCCAGGCCATATGTTAGCTTTCAGAGCTGTCGTACTTTAAATGACAATTGTGCGGTCATGCAACACTGTACCCAAATACAATTTTTTATATTTTTCTTCACACAAATAGAGCTTTCTTTCGGTGGGATTTATTCACTGCTGGGATTTTTGTTTTTTTCAAAAAATAAAAAGAAGACCGAAAATTTTGAAAAAAAATAAAAGTTTTTCTTATTTTCTGTCAGTAAATTTAGTAGATAAGTAATTTTTCTTCTTCATTGATGTGCGCTGATGAGGCTGCACTGATAGGCACTGATAAGCTGCACTGATGGGGTGGCACTTATGGGCACTGATGAAGCGGCACTTATGGGCACTGATTAGGTGGCACTGATGAGGAGGCACTAATATGCCGCACTGATAGGTGGCACTGATATGCAGCACTGGTTTGCACTGATAGGTGGTGTAGTGATATATGATGTATAGTGGGTAGATAATTAATTGGTAGTTATTATAATAATGATGTAAGTACTCTTCCGAAGCAACCCAATTCTTCCAGAGAGATGCACTTTATTGACTTCCAACACAGAACAAAGTCCAAAGTCCACAGATGACAAAAATCCAACAGAGTATATAACTCAGAATCCCATTTTTCCTAGATCTGCCCCTTCAGAGTCACACACAGACAGGACTGATTACCAGCTTGAATAGTCCCCCCTGAAATACTAGTACACTAGGAGGGAGTTTCTGCTTCCTCAAAATATTTTTTGATCTTATTGTTACCCCCTCAAGTCTAATTACCATCAATAAATACTTCTTCTATGGTCCTTTAAACAATGTATCCTTTGAAATGTTCAATTAGGTTAACAGGCCATACCTCACAAACCTAGGTAGACTTGCATGAGATCAACATATCAAAGGGTTTTCAGCTGTCCCCTTGATATGGTAAAATTCAGTTGGCTTGGACAACTCAACTGAATTTCTGGTCAACATGGCACTCCAATACAACATACATAGGTGTGCGCACAGGGTGTGCCAGGTGTGCCTGGGCACACCCTAATTGCCTTGTGTGGTGCATATTCCCCCCTGTTTAGACCACTGATATTTCATCCACCCCCAAAATGTTACACAAGCTAAAAATTTAAGGGACAAGAAAATTAACAAAATTACACTGTCCACTGCCCTCCTGACAACATCAGTACATACACACATGCATATGTATTTGAGCTTTGGGGTGCACACCCTAATGCAAGAGGCTGCGCACACCTATGACAACATTATACATAAATCAGCCAACATATTACAACATATACCCCCACTTGGGTCGGTTCTAACTACTAGAACTGACCCATAAATCAAACAACAAAAATATCATTATGATTTAAGGTACTGAATGCTTCACAATGGCTCATATAAAATATGAAGTTGAAACTGGTTACATCTCTCTTCACCAGCCTCTAAAATATCCCCATGAAACAGTTATTAGATAATATAACTTTTAGACCATGACTGGAAAACGATTTGGTAAACATCAGTGGCCCATATAGCTGTTAGGCCTTATTATATCACATTAAGATCTTGAATATAAACACGAGCTGATGACACAGTCCATTCTTCGGTCTGACTTCCTCACATCTCTCACCATCTCACTGAAAGTAAGCATACTTTGACTGTTTACACTTATCTTTTGAAAAATTGTATATTCATTGTATTATTATATGACCTTGTAATACTGTATACTTTCTGTTCAATATACAATAAAACTCTATTGAAACAAAACATTTCTAAAATATTAATTTCCTCAATCAAAAAAATTTGCAGCTGAGTGAACTTATATCTTCCTTCCATACATAGTTGGCTGTGTGACTCTCAATTTTAAAAATAAAATTAAAAAAATAATAGATAAAATGAATTACTCGTTTTAAACAGTCAGTAACGTTCGCATCATAATATTTGTTTTGGCATGCGGTGTCCCCGTGAGTGGCCTGCACTGATGATCGCTAGATCAGTCTGTTCAAGGTCTAAAATTTCCAGCCATGTCCCATTGCCGGATAGTATACGTCTGCCCTTTTTAGGTATAGTGTATGGATTGGCAATAAAGCAACACTACCATCAGCGCCTCCATTTGTTTTTTGGACTAACCAAAAATGGCCACGGTCACATGACCACCAATCAGGGTACACCTCATGCTATTTAAACCAGATGGTGTAGCAAGATGGCGCCACTCCAGATGACGTCCCAGTGATGAAACGCGTAGGGCGGAGCTACCAGCGTTTTTGCATCACTTCCGGTTTCGAGCCATGGAACGCAAACCGTCCCCGCTTCCTGTTTTTCAAAGTTCTGTATTACTGCACTATATGTGAGTACGTTTTAATTTCTATAAATAAATTCCACTTTTTAAACGGTAATACACTATGCAGATGTCTCTTTTCTGCATGTGGGAGCTACTAAGGGAAAGCTAAAGGAGACCCTCATATCTTATATCTCATACTGCAAACACGGAAACAATCAGCTGACAAAGGAAAAAGCCATTTGCTACACAGTGGCAGATACTGTAAAAGCGCAATACAGCTACGTGGGGTGAATGGCACAGAGCACAGTTTATGAAGAGCACCTGTCACTTTGTTTTTATTTCTATTTTTTTTATATTTTTCCAAAAAATTCTTCTTTTATTGCATTAATACGGCATATGGACTATTTTTGCACATAGCATATAGTGTCTTAATTTTTCAATTGATATATGAGAGTATCACCTTAGATACGTATGTAAAGGGCACCAGTCACTTTATGTTTTCATATGTGTTTAAACACATGCACTGTGGTTTACATATTCATGGTATTATCTTTTGTATTTTGATCATATGAGCCACATTGAGGTCATATATAAGAGCATATCAGATTGTTGCACCAGGACACAGGTCATTTGCATATTTGGTTCACACTTTATATATTTTTGCTATTGTTTACACCTGAGATATATTTTATTTGTTATTTCATTTGGGATTTCTTTATAGGGGTATGTGACACTACACCCCAGAACAACGCCACTTCTACCCTCCCTCCTTCACATACTCTCACACTCAGCTCATTGCTCCTAAAATCTTAACTCAACCCCTCATCTTGACCAGCAATCTCAACATAATGCTGAGCCAAATTCTTAACTTTAACTTGACCTCTATACCAAAGCTCAGTGTAATCACCAAATTACCATCAAACTTTACTTTAACCCTTATGCCAAACACCAAACCACAACAGAACCCCTAAGCCTCAACCTAAGCATTGCACCCCAAACTAACCTCAGGATAAATCCTAATCTTTCCCTTTAACCTAACCATACTCCCTACACCTAAACTGTAATTAAAGTCTAACAGCTAAAATTAACTTCTAACTACAACCTAACCCCAATACCGAATCCCAAACTATTTAATAATTCCCGCACCCCAAACTGTAACATAATGTTAACTTTTCAACTTAACCAACCCCCTTACACTAAGCTTTAACTACAATAAATCCACAAAACCTCAACCAACTCTTACCTAATCAACCAATCCTTAACCTAATCTTAATATAATCCCTAATCCTAACTCTTAACCTACACAAACTCTATCAACCTAAGCTTTAACCACAACATAAATACTTGATCTAATCCCTAAACCAATGCCCAAATAGCATTTCATATTCCTGATATGTGCCTTCTGCACCATGTACGTGTATGAAAAAGTATCCTGTTCTCTTTGTATTGCTTCCTTTGTGTGAAATCCCTTGTGTTCCTGCCAGTCCCTCTGCTTTCCTATTAAAAACTGACCACACTAAGCAGAAGAACACACCAGAGTCAGTTATCCAGCTGTACTGGGAACTCCGCCTGCTCTCCTCCAATGATCAGACTTGTCCTGACATGCCTCCCCCACACAGCCATTCACTGGGAAGCTCAGTATGCTGTTGCTTCTCCTTCCCCAAGCTCTTATGCAGCTAAGAACAGAGGAAGCAGAGGGAATGTAATCACTTATAAAAAGGGGGAAAAAATTGTATTTATAATTTATTTTTATTTTCTTACATCTATACACAAATGATTTACCTTTTGTTTTCATTTTAAACTGAATGGGCTGTTTTACAAGGTGATCGTTTACAATCACTTTAACCTAACCCTAATGATAACCCTTAACCTCACCCAAATTCTATACACCTAAGACTTAAAGGGATTGTAAAGGTAGTAGGTTTTTTTATCTTAATGCATTCTATGCATTAAGATAAAAAGTCCTCAGTGTGCAGCAGCCCCCCTCAGCCCCCCTAATACTTACCTGAGCCCCATCTTGATCCAGCAATGTTGCATGAGAGACTGTCCCTACTCATTGGCTGAGACAGCAGCAAAGCACCATTGGCTCCTGCTTCTGTCAATCAATGTCAGTGAGTCAATGAGGAGAGAGAGGGTTCGGGGTCCCTGCTCTGTGCCTGAATAGATACACGGAGCTGCGGCTCAGCTCAGGTGCCACCATAGTAAGCCGCTTGCTGTGGGGACACTCAACAGGAGGGAGGGGCCAGGAGTGCCTAAGAGGAACCCGAGAAAATGAGGATCCGGGCTGCCCTGTGCAAAACCACTGCACAGAGGAGGTAAGTATAACATATTTATTATTTTGAAACAAAAAAAAAACAAGATTTTAGTATAATTATACCAAAATCACTAAGGCCAGCCATACACAGTTCGAATCTCGGCCAGTTCAGCAGGAACCGGCTGTGATCCAAACCATTAATGGGCAGACTGAATGTACCAAGTTGATCGATCGATCAACTTGCGTACAACCAGCATACTGGATTCGCTTCCGATTATCGCAAGCAGCTGCTATAGCCACTTGCAATAATCACTTTCTTCTCTCTTCCAGGATGGCTTGCAGCCATTTGCTAAAATCATTTAAGTTCATTTTTTTCCTCATTAATGTACACACAGCACCCCATATTGACAGAAAAACACAGAATTGTTGACATTTTTGCAGATTTATTAAAAAAGAAAAACTGAAATATCACATGGTCCTAAGTATTCAGACCCTTTGCTCAGTATTTAGAAAAAGCACCCTTTTGATCTAATACAGCCATGAGTCTTTTTGGGAAAGATGCAACAAGTTTTTCACACCTGGATTTGGGGATCCTCTGCCATTCCTCCTTGCAGATCCTCTCCAGTTCTGTCAGGTTGGATGGTAAACGTTGGTGGACAGCCATTTTTAGGTCTCTCCAGAGATGCTCAATTGGGTTTAAGTCAGGGCACTGGCTGGGCCATTCAAGAACAGTCACGGAGTTGTTGTAAAGCCACTACTTCATTATTTTAGCTCTGTGCTTAGGGTCATTATCTTGTTGGAAGGTAAACCTTCGGCCCAGTCTGAGGTCCTGAACACTCTGGAGAAGGTTTTCGTCCAGAATATCCCTGTACTTGGCCACATTCATCTTTCCCTCGATTGCAACCAGTCGTCCTGTCCCTGCAGCTGAAAAACACCCCCACAGCATGATGCTGCCACCACCATGCTTCACTGTTGGGACTGTATTGGACAGGTGATGAGCAGTGCCTGGTTTTCTCCACACATACTGCTTAGAATTAAGGCCAAAAAGTTCTATCTTGGTCTCATCAGACCAGAGAATCTTATTTCTCACCATCTTGGAGTCCTTCAGGTGTTTTTTAAGCAAACTCCATGCGGACTTTCATGTGTCTTGCACTGAGGAGAGGCTTCTGTCGGGCCACTCTGCCATAAAGCCCCGACTGGTAGAGGGCTGCAGTGATGGTTGACTTTCTACAACTTTCTCCCATCTCCTGACTGCATTTCTGGAGCTCAGCCACAGTGATCTTTGGGTTCTTCTTTACCTCTCTCACCAAGGCTCTTCTCCCCCCGATAGCTCAGTTTGGCCGGACGGACAGCTCTAGAAAGGGTTCTGGATGTCCCAAACGTCTTCCATTTAAGGATTATGGAGGCCACTGTGCTCTTAGGAACCTTAAGTGCAGCAGAAAGTTTTTATCAACCTTGGCCAGATCTGTGCCTTGCCACAATTCTGTCTCTGAGCTCTTCAGGCAGTTCTTTTGACCTCATGATTCTCATTTGCTCTGACATGCACTGTGAGCTGTAAGGTCTTATATAGACAGGTGTGTGGCTTTCCTAATCAAGTCCAATCCATATAATCAAACACAGCTGGACTGAAATGAAGGTGTAGAACCAAGGATGATCAGAAGAAATGGACAGCACCTGAGTTAAATATATGAATGTCACAGCAAAGGGTCTGAATACTTAGGACCATGTGATATTTCAGTTTTTCTTTTTTAATAAATCTTCAAAAATGTCAACAATTCTGTGTTTTTCTGTCAATATGGGGTGCTGTGTGTACATTAATGAGGGAAAAAAATGAACCTAAATGATTTTAGCAAATGATTGCAATATAACAAAGAGTGAAAAATTTAAGGGGGTCAGAACACTTTCCGTCCCCACTGTATATGTAATTTCTGAACATTCTTTCTTGTCATCACTGGGAAGGATTTACTACAGGCAAATAGACAGTGCATGTTGCAAGTGCAGTTGCTCCAGAGTTTAGTAAATGAGGGAAAGCTCTGCTGACTTCCATCATCTAGTCATGTGCAAGCAAAACAGCAGTTTGTTTTTATTTTTCTTGCATATGATTGGGTTATCTTTGTAAAGTGAAATTTCACCTTATTTACTAACCCCTGGAGCCACTGTACTTGCAAAATGCACAGTCTATTAAAGAAGAAAAACCTCAAAATGGGATTTTTAGTGCAATTTGACAAAAAAATAAGTAGAAAAGTAGAAAAAATAATAAAAAGATGATTTTATTAATACACAAAAATTCATAAAATTCTTATGGAAAGAACCACAAGAGAAACATATATACATATATTTTGAATAATATTATACACTGGTTGACAGAAGTGGCAGAATCCTACTACAATCATGAAACTATCCAAACATGACTGTAACCACCTCTGAAAATGTAAAATACAATATAGAAAAAACCTGAATCGCGCTAAAATTATTGCAATTAGTGAATGTCTAATAAAACCACATCAAGTTGATGGGATATATAAAGTCCCATCAATGCACTAAATAGTGTGGATAAAATTCTACAAGAGCACTGGTGATATAATATACACAAAATTCTATACATGTGAATATGAAGGATAAATTGATAAATGATCAATATTTGAAAACCAAATTCAGTACAAAAAGTCTCTCAGCAATTATGTGAAAAAGTCCACCCATGCAAAACAACAGGAGCAGTGCAAAGGTCCACACAAAATGGAATCTTCAGTTGTTGGATAGCAAAACAAATTGTGATCCACCACCAGTATGGAAGGGGTTACTCCTTACCAGACATATATGATGCCCCATTACAGAGGATCATAGAAGGCATATCAGCTGTGTTGGTAAGTGGAAATCCCGTGCTGAACTGCTGAGCTCCGGCTGTGCCTCAGACCATCATAGGGGCCAGATCAGTGCCAGATGTATAAAAGCATGTAATAAAAAGTAGAGAACTCCAATCGTGTAAAAACCTTTTAACTTTTATTCTAAAATTGTCAAAAACACACTTACATAAGTAATCGATAATTAAGCCTGAAGTCCGTTGTGTCGGCCGAACACATACGGACAGACCCGTCTCTCTGGAGAAAACACACAGACTGGAGGTGACCTCAGCGCGTCGTCCTGCTCCGCCCTACGCGTTTCATGATAGGTCATGTCATCCAGGGGCATGGGCGGCGTGCTGCATCACCTCCCTAAATACGAGAGCCTTGTACCAAGCCTCGCTTTGAGCTGCGATCCACCAATGAGCTACCGAATAGCCTGATATGGAAAGTGGAACCAGACCAAGATGGCCAATGCAAATAAATAGATAATATCACTACTCATTGGCATAACAGTGCATCAGAAAAAGTACGATTTGATACAATAAATTTGATACAATAAAGCATATCCCACCCTTCCGGTGCATTGTCTGTCTCACAAAGCTTGAATGAAAGCTCCGGACCGCCCATAAATGTTAAACCTACACAAATTAGACCAAAAGCATCTCATATTGGTAATAAACCTAAAAATGCTTACGATCTTATTAAAAATTATTAAAACTTATTGTTAAAATATTTAATATTCACAAAAAGACCCTGGTATATATAGCAAAGACATAACAAAATTGTCAATCGGAGGATAATAGAAGATGCCTATGCTTGTCAATCGCAACACTAAAATGGGGTGCCGTTGACATAATAAAGCGGTGAAAACCACATACTATGCATAATTCATCTCAACATTAGCTGACCTCCGTCTAATATGTGCACATTCAAATAACCAGTGGCTCTCACTGATCTAATAAGACTGAATATGTACCGACCACTTCGATCCTGACAAATAAACTAAAACCGGAAGTGAAGAAAATAAGACTACTGGGACCACAAACGCGAATCACTGCCATTACTGGTGAAATCACAGAATACACAGTGAAACTAAGATTGTGTATGGGATAAGACCCACTGAAAAAAAAAGGTTTAAAATTAAATGAAAATAAAATATCGCACTCCCAACTTTTATATGGAGACCCAAATCAAGAATAAAAGAGGGGAGAAAAATTGATGCCACAAATATGTGAAATCTGAGATAGGTCTCAAAAACAATGACCCAAAAACAACCTCAGGGGTCCCAAAATTGATATTAAGGGGAACTCATAAGGTCCATTGGGTGTAAGCTCAAGAGCAAAAACACCAACTGCCCAATGTCCCAAGAATCATATATCCAATTTGTGCTCAAGAATTGTTGATAAACGCATTCACGTCAGTATCACCATTGAGCCCAAAGGGGACATAGGACTTGAGTCTATGGATCCAGGATATTTCACACTTTAAAATCTCCCTGACCAATGACCCACCCCTCCAATGGGGTCTGTATTTGTCAATACCTATATAGAGTGTATTAGAGGGGTTTCTACCATGTACCTCATCAAAATGTCTTGATACTGGGTGTTTGTCGAAACCCCTTCTAATATTATTTATATGCTCAGTCAGTCTGACCTTCAGTGCCCTTTTGGTCCTCCCCATGTATTGTAAACCGCAAGGGCACTGTATAAGGTAGACCACACCTTCAGATGAACACGTTTTGAACGGTTCCTCCTCATAGGTACATAAAGTACTAGTAGAGATAAACTGACTGATTTTCCTATCTCTGCATCTATTGACAATGCAAACCTGGCACTTCTTACATCTGTGGTAACCAGTGAGATTGTGGAAAAAATTCCTATCCTGACTTGGTGGATCTTGAACCGTGGGGGCAATCCTATTACCAAGCAAGCAAACACAACTTGGGGATTATTTGGCAATATGGTTCCAAGAACCTGATCACTGGTCAGGATATGCCAGTGTTTACGAATCAGACCCTTAATGCTTTTATGTTGCATTGAAAACGTCGTAATGAAGGGCAACGAGAATTGGGCATTATCCCCATCTGGTTGTTTGTCTTTCAACAGTAACGATCTATCTTTATCTTGTATAGATTGAAGCGTTCTTGATAGAACCCCACTATCATACCCCTTATCCAAAAACCTTTTGGTAAGGACAGCTGCCTGGCTGTTGAAAGTTTCAACCTCAGTGCAATTCCGTCTTAGACGTGCATATTGACCATGAGGAACTGCCCTTAACCAAGGCTCACAGTGACAACTGTCAAGGGGGATGTAGGAGTTCTTGTCAGTCGGCTTGAAATAGGTGGATGTTATAAATCTATCACCTTTAACCGTGATTTTCAAGTCCAGAAAGTTTATTTCTTCACGACTGGCCTCAAAATTCAATCTGATCCCTCTATTGTTGTCATTTAGGAACAACATAAAGTACCAAAGTGCAGCCTCACTTCCATCCCATAGGAGGAGGACGTCATCAATATACCTTGCCCAGAAGACCAATTCCGGTCTGGCCTGGGCATTGACGACGTCCTCCTCCCACTTAGCCATAAAAAGGTTGGCCAAGCTTGGGGCATACTTGGCCCCCATGGCCACACCCCTATCCTGGCGATAAAATTGATGGTGGAACCAAAAATAGTTGTGGCTGGCTGCATACTCTAGAAGTTCCATAATAAAGTTGATCTGGGTTGGAACCAAACCGGATCCTCTGGTCAGGTGCAATTTGACCGCCTCCAATCCTAAATCTTGAGGGATAATCGTATAAAGGGAGGTCACGTAACCTGTTTGGTATCCTTGATAAACAAGGGGACCTTCTGAACCAGAAGCTGCAAGTAATGATCTATATACTTGCCCACCCGGGACGTGACCGAGTCAATGCCACTGACTATGGGGCGTCCCGGGGGGCAAGTGAGGCTTTTGTAAATCTTTGGGAGGTAGTATATGATGGGGGTGCGAGGGGCACTGGGCACCAAAAACAGTTTCTCATTTTTGTTTAGAATACCACTACGAAAGCCCCTATCTACAATAGCTTCAAGCTCCTTCTTATACCTCACCACTGGATCCCTATTGAGTGGAGTATAGGTGTCTGCATCATCCACAATACCTTGCATTTCCTTTAGGTAATCGCACCGATCAAGGATCACTATTCCCCCACCCTTATCAGCAGGTCGTATGACCAGGGATTTATTATTGCAGAGAGACTCCAACCCGTCTTCAAGATCCCTATGCATCCTCACCTTCTTGACCTTAATGAGTTCTAAATCCCTTAACATGTCATCCTTAAATACCCTGATATTCGGGACCAAAGACCCCGGAGGGTTGAAAAGAAATGCATTTGAGAGGCCCGAATGTTGATAGTCGGATCTCACGACTGAAGCCTCCCTAATCGGATTGTTCAGCATGTATCGTTTGATATTAATCTTACGTACATACTTGTGTATGTCCATATAAGTTTGAAATTTGCTCAGGCAACTAGGCGGAGCAAACTTCAAACCCTTATCCAGTATTCTTTTCTCAGAATCTGTCAGAACCTGTTTGCTTACATTAAATATCCCAGTTCCTACGTTCTATTTCTTTTTTGTTGATTGGACCCACCTCCCCCCTCTAACTCCTCTCTTCGTTCTACTGGCCGCTTCTGGCCCTGACTGTTCCTGGGAGAACCCCAATTAGAATTACCCTGCATACCAGGCGATCCAAAACCTTGATTAGATCTTATATGTGATGGACCTCCCTCCTGATATTGGGGGTAATGAATTGGCTTATACCACTATATGACCATATAATGTGACCAAACCCCCATATTTTTTGAATATGTTCAGGTGTTTTTAACTAGCCTTGCAGGAAATGTCATTCTTGTATGTGTGAGCTGTAAAATATTTTGTACTGTTTGTAGGTCTTATAGCAGCACCATCTTGAATTTAAACGCATTGTAGGGTGTGCCCCCCAAATATGTTCTTGTATATTGTAATAGACCCTGACCAGGTTTTTTGGGCTGGAGCACCCCTCCCCCTCCTCATTACCTCCTATTTAGTGGCCACCAGTGCATAGGATGTATCCCCTTCAGTTCTCCCACATAGAGGAGTTCAGCTCCCATGGTTGAGACAAAGGATCTTCCATTCTATTACTAGAGTAGGACCCACTAATTCGGGGTACTTTGTCGCAGTAAGTGGGCTTAGCACTATATGACCATATAGTGTGACCAAACCCCTGTATTTTTTGAATATGTTCAGGTATTTTTAACTAGCCTTGCAGGAAATGTCATTCCTGTATGTGTGCGCTGTAAAATATTTTGTGGGAGGAGGACATCGTCAATGCCCAGGCCAGATCGGAATTGGTCTTCTGGGCGAGGTATATTGATGACGTCCTCCTCCTATGGGATGGCAGTGAGGCTGCACTTCGGGACTTTATGTTGTTCCTGAATGACAACAATAGAGGGATCAGATTGAATTTTGAGGCCAGTCGTGAAGAAATAAACTTTCTGGACTTGAAAATCACGGGTAAAGGTGATAGATTTATAACATCCACCTATTTCAAGCCGACTGACAAGAACTCCTACATCCCCTTTGACAGTTGTCACTGTGAGCCTTGGTTAAGGGCAGTTCCTCATGGTCAATATGCATGTCTAAGATGGAATTGCACTGAGGTTGACACTTTCAACAGCCAGGCAGCTGTCCTTACCAAAAGGTTCTTGGATAAGGGGTATGATAGTGGGGTTCTATCAAGAACGCTTCAATCTAAAAGAGATAAAGATAGATCGTTACTGTTGACAAAACAAACAACCAGATGGGGATAATGCCCAATTCTCGTTGCCCTTCATTACGACGTTTTCAATGCAGCATAAAAGCATTAAGGGTCTGATTCGTAAACACTGGCATATCCTGACCAGTGATCAGGTTCTTGGAACCATATTGCCAAATAATCCCCAAGTTGTGTTTAAAGGAGCATCCTCGCTTGGTAAAAGGATTGCCCCCACGGTTCAAGATCCACCAAGTCAGGATAGGAATTTTTTCCACAATCTCACTGGTTACCACAAATGTAAGAAGTGCCAGGTTTGCATTGTCAATAGATGCAGAGATAGGAAAATCAGTCAGTTTACCTCTACTAGTACTTTATGTACCTATGAGGTGGAACCGTTCATAACTTGTTCATCTGAAGGTGTGGTCTACCTTATACAGTGCCCTTGCGGTTTACAATACGTGTGGAGGACCAAAAGGGCACTGAAGGTCAGACTGATTGAGCATATAAATAATATTAGAAGGGGTTTCGACAAACACCCAGTATCAAGACATTTTGATGAGGTACATGGTAGAAACCCCTCTAATACACTCTATATAGGTATTGACAAATACAGACCCCATTGGAGGGGTGGGTCATTGGTCAGGGAGATTTCAAAGTGTGAAATGTTCTGGATCCATAGACTCAAGTCCTATGTCCCCTTTGGGCTCAATGTTGATACTGACGTGAATGCGTTTATCAACAATTCTTGAGCACAAATCAGATATATGATTCTTGGGACATTGGGCAGTTGGTGTTTTTGCTCTTGAGCTTACACCCAATGGACCTTATGAGTTCCCCTTGATATCAATGTTGGGACCCCTGAGGTTGTTTTTGGGTCATTGTTTTTGAGACCTATCTCAGATTTCACATATTTGTGGCATCAATTTTTCTCCCCTCTTTTATTCTTGATTTGGGTCTCCATATAAAAGTTGGGAGTGCGATATTTTATTCTCATTTAATTTTAAACCTTTTTTTTCAGTGGGTCTTATCCCATACACAATGTTAGTTTCACTGTGTATTCTGTGATTTCACCAGTAGATGGCAGTGATTCGCGTTGTGTTTGTGGTCCCAGTAGTTTTATTTTCTTCACTTCCGGTTTTAGTTTACTTGTCAGGATCGAAGTGGTCGGTACATATTCAGTCTTATTAGATCAGTGAGAGCCACTGGTTATTTGAATGTGCACATATTAGACGGAGGTCAGCTAATGTTAAGATGAATTATGCATAGTATGCGGTTTTCACCGCTTTATTATGTCAGCGGCACCCCGTTTTAGGGTTGCGATTGACAAGCATAGGCATCTTCTATTATCCTCCGATTGACAATTTTGTTATGTCTTTGCTATATATACCAGGGTCTTTTTGTGAATATTAAATATTTTAACAATAAGTTTTAATCATTTCTAATAAGATCGTAAGCATTTTTAGATTTATTACCAATATGAGATGCTTTTGGTCTAATTTGTGTAGGTTTAACATTTATGGGTGGTCCAGAGCTTTCATTCAAGCTTTGTGAGACAGACAATGCACCGGAGGGGTGGGATATGCTTTATTGTATCAAATAGTACTTTTTCTGATGCACTGTTATGCCAGTTAGTAGTGATATTATCTATTTATTTGCATTGGCCATCTTGGTCTGGTTCCGCGTTCCATATCGGGCTATTCGGTAGCTCATTGGGGGATCGCGGCTCAGAGTGAGGCTTGGTACAAGGCTCTTGTATTTAGGGAGGTGACGCAGCGCGTCGCCTGTGCCCCTGGATGACGTGACCTATCACGAAACGTGTAGGGCGGAGCAGGACGACGCGCTGACGTCACCTCCAGTCTGTGTGTTTTCTCCAGAGAGACGGGTCTGTCCGTATGTGTTCGGCCGACACAACGGACTTCAGGCTTGATTATCGATTACTTATGTAAGTGTGTTTTTGACAATTTAAGAATAAAAGTTAAAAGGTTTTTACACAATCGGAGTTCTCTACTTTTTATTACATGCTATTATACATCTGGCACCGATCTGGCCCCTATGATGGTCTGAGACACAGCCGGAGCTCAGCAGTTCAGCACGGGATTTCCACTTACCAACACAGCTGATATGCCTTCTATGATCCTCTTTAATGGGTGATCATATATGTCTGGTAAGGAGTAACCCCTTTCATACTGGTGGTGGATCACAATTTGTTTTGCTATCCAACAACTGAAGATTCCATTTTGTGTGGACCTTTGCACTGCTTCTGTTGTTTTGCACGGGTGGACTTTTTCACATAATTGCTGAGAGACTTTTTGTACTGAATTAGGTTTTCAAATATTGATCATTGAGATCTTTATCAATTTATCCTTCATATTCACATGTATAGAATTTTGTGTATATTATATCACCAGTGCTCTTGTAGAATTTTATCCACACTATTTAGCGCATTGATGGGACTTTATATACCCCATCAACTTGATGTGGTTTTATTAGACATTCACTAATTGCAATAATTTTAGCGCGATTCAGGTTTTTTCTATTTTATTTGATGTATGTGTGTCATATATTTTGAATTGCTGCTTCTATAGTCATAGTTCACGCTACATTTCTATCTTTTATTTCTTAGCGCAGTTTTATTTTAATTTTTTTCTTAAAATACAATATTGTATTTTACATTTTCAAGGTGGTTACAGTCCCTGATGAAGATTATATTGTATGCACTTTTCGGAATGCGTTGGACTTTTCCACTACTTACCATCTTTTGTCATCTGTTTGGATGGTTTCATGATTTTAGTAGGATTCTGCCATTTCTGTCAACCAGTGTATAATATTATTCAAAATATATGTATATATGTTTCTCTTTTGGTTCTTAAGAATTTTATGATTTTTTGTGTATTAATAAAATCATATATTTTTTATTATTTTTTCTACTTATTTTTTTGTCAAATTGCCTTAAAAATCCCATTTTGAGGTTCTTCTTCTTATTTCTTTATGAGGGTTTATGGCAATTTACACGCCAAACCATGGGAGTCGATTAATTTTCTAAATGTCTATTTGCCTTTAGTAAATACTTCCAAGTGATGACAAGAAAGAATGTTCAGAAATGCAGTCAATATGCCTTTAGAAATTCCACCCGATTGAGTCAACCAATTTCATTTGAAAGCCCTAACATTTTGTCCAGACCTGCTATTTGAACTCCAGATGTTATATTTATGGTTTAATTACAATATGTACAATTTTCCAGAAATGAAATAGTTCAAAGTTACTGTAGGTGAGGATAAATAGATTAAGGGCTAGCTTTTTTCCAAGGGCTATTAAAGTGATAAATGCGAAAATTGATAAAAGTTAGTTAGCCAAGTAGTAACAGATTTTGTTCCAAGAATGGGAATGCCATAACCTTTTTATACTCATGTTATATATTATTAGATTCTAAATATATATATATATATATATATATATATATATATATATATATATAAATACTTTTGCCATTTGCTATTTGTCTTTTTTCTTATAAGGAGGCGTGTATAAGCACTATTATTTTTAATGCGAGAGATGGCATTGCAATTTCGTTGAAATTTATAGTGACACTAAGGGCCTTTTTATGTCTTATGTCCTAAATTACATTTAAAAAAAAAACTCCTTTGAATTTACTTGTCGCTATAGTCCGTTGACCGTTGATTTGACCCCTTGAACCATTATAAAAGTGAATGAACATAAAACTTTTCTAATGAAATTCTACTGGTGTATGGTCAGATTTGAAATTGTGAGAAATTTGGGAATGTTAGCAATGTTTAGCAAATTGGCCCCAGTATGGAAAAAAATTGTTATTAAGAGAATTTTTACTGAAAAAAATGTGTGAATAACTTAATTCCAGTCATGTAAAGCCAAATTCCTGATGGATTTAAAAGTTCCAATTATGTCTGGAAGGTAAACCAGGCTGGAACATTTTTCTATGTTTACAGTCCAACAGATTGTCTCCTATGCCTGATATTAGGTCAATAAAATTGACCTAAGATGGACATGTCATCATATAAAGTCGATGAGGTCATGAGCACCCTCGCCTCTATGTGTGTGCATAGCTCTGTGGCGGGGAATACCCTGGCCACAGTTGAGTGGGTGGCTTTTGACGGGAGTGACATTTTTTCTGAGTTCAGTCCAAACCCAAGTTCAGACTAAACCCAAGCTAATCCTTACCAGTGATGTTACTGTGCCTCATCACTGCCTCGGGGAAAGCAAGCTGCTTGAAATCCCACAATTATGTGCGACTGTACTATGCATGAACCATTTTTAGGAAATTAGGTACCCAGCTTCGAGAAAGTTGATAGTGAGGTACCGTGATGTTTTGATGTTCTCTTCTATTCTTTTTCTTTTCTTTAGGTGGGTTAAATCTTATAAAGGTGAAATATAGGAGATGCTGAACTCTGAAGGTGCCAGTATGTTAGGCTGTCATGTTGGTCCAATGTCTATACTTTCTTAGTCACTGACTTCATTCTATCATCATTTGCTAGATGCTTGTTCGGTGTCAATAACTGAGAATATGACAAGGCCACAGACAGTTGGACATCTCTTATTTTCAGAAGGAGCTCAGAAGGCTGTACTTTTTTCAGTACAGGTTTCCTTTACCAAAACTATGTAAGACATGAGACATCAATACACCATGAAAAGCATCATCAACACAGTCTCTCTAGATAGATACATTAAATAAATGTTTATTCTAGAATCAGGAAAGTCTAATATAATACTCAACCACCAGACTGTTTATTTAAGTTTAATTTTTCAGGGCAGGTCATGCAAACCCAAAATAACATGAATTAGTAGTTTTTCATATGTCAAATGGAAGAACCATGAAACATGTCAAATGACCCCCTTACATTGGTGGTCAGTGGGAAGAATGCTCCTTAGGCTCGGTTCACATGGATATGGCTGTAAAGAAGTGAGGGTTGCAGATAAACAGGTACAAATAATGTATTTTGAATTTTTGTTTCATTTCTGTGTATGACCTGAGGCCAGTAACTTCACCGGGTATATGTAAGGGTTTAAAACTAATTTAAGAAATCTGGCCATATCTACATTACTTACTCTGCTGTGAGCATTTCAAAATACACTGATGTCGATTTCCTAAAGGAGTTGAGAATCTTCAATTATCTAACCATGTAAAAAGCAAAGTCCTCTTTATTGTATTTATACATACATGACTGCATATTCAAAGTAAATAAAGGTAAAAGTTATTGAGTGAAGATTCTCATCTCCTATAGTAAATTAGCCTCATGGTCTGTGGCTGCGTGGAGGACCTGATACACCATTCTTTTGATCCCTCCCAGACCAGCTAATTCAATATCACTGACTGAGATAAAACAAGATAAATGGGGTTTTTTTAGCAATATTTCCCTGACAATCACAAAGGACACAATTTTAGAGAAAAAAGTTTATTTGCTCAGAAATATTTTTGAAACAAGATACAAATGTGTGATGGACTGGAAGCCCTAGCTAGCATTAAACTATTTTATTGGCAATGCAAAACATTGCAGAAATACAAGAATACCCAAATACCAATTGACAGAGATGAGTAGACGAAGAGAGCAGTCCATGGAATCACCTAGGCTCAGATCACACTATAGAGTACCCTGCTTGGTCTTGTGTTATGGCCAAATCAGGCTTTGACTGAACATTGCATGATGTCATCAGTTGGGGTGATAAGCCACAGATAGTCGTTGTCATAAGTGACGTGTTTGAATGTGGCGCAGAAGTCCAACTGGGTCCAGGATGTTCCAGTTGGGGTTTTGGCACCGATTCCATCCCTAAAACAAAAATTTTTCTCAGTTATACAACATAAAAAGTAATATTAAAAATAGCGTTTCCTCTAAGGAAATTTTGAAGGATACCTGGCTATCATTGGCATTACTGGGATAAGCTTTCCAGACTGACAAATGAAGGATATATAAAAACTATGGTCACTGGATGTATCATTTAATGCCTATGCTGAGGGTTCAGAAAGCACCATCTCAGTTGAAAAGGGAGCAAAAAGTTGCTAACATAATTGTGCAGTTGCTGAATTGTATGTATTTGTCTAACTGGCTCATCCTCAACATTCACAATTAATAGTTCATTACCAAATTGCCAGTTTTTTTTTCACATTGCCTTAATACTACTGCATGCATAGTTAAACAAAAAATACCTTCTGTACACGTTGCCTGCTGAGTTGACACCGTACACGGAACCATCTGTGCCAACCTCTATCATCTCCAGAGCACCTTCAATCTGCTGCCATTTGGTTCCCTGGCAGGCTGTTGGGCTGACATTGTAGCGGAAGTAAATATTGTCGGCGCTGTTGACTCCCCAGCAGCCCAGTGGACCACAGCTGTAATATTTCAGTCCCCCTTCCAGTTGTGTCCAGGATACAGCAGAAGATTCTGAAACTGTGCAACTCTGTCTCAAGCAGTAAATGTTGTCCTGTGAATTCACTCCACCCAAGAACTTATTACCACCAGCATCTACCTGCTTCAAAAGCCCTGTTGAAAAAACACAAAACACAACATTGACCCATTAAATTAAGTGTAACACAAGAGAGAAGATCAAAACAATAGTTAAATGGGATTGGAACACTCCTATGTAGTAACATAGATCTCATTATTAATTAAAATATAGTGGCCAAGTTTCCTTCTTTTTACAGAACAGGCAACAACTATGCAAAATGTTCTGTGCCACCTCAAGGCCAATGACATGTCCCAACAGCCTGGGGAACACAAAGTTGCCACAGCAGGGCAGTCATTTTTCCTTGTAGTAGGAAAATGTCCATCCAAACTTTCCAGGACTAAAAATGTAAGTGTGTGCCTCATGCGCTGCTATCTAAGACCTCTGTTTACACATATGATTAAGAAAAAAAACAAAAACATAAGCACCAATAACACCAAGCAAAAAAACAAAAAACCTTATAAGGTAATGCTATCAATGTGCACTCACACACTATAGACCAGCCTTTTTCACCCAGGGTGCCCAGGCACCCTGTGGTGCCTTGGCAAAATGCCTAAAAAATGCCCAAAAATTGTATACAAGCCAGCGTGTGGATCAAGCCTGCCTTTTAGTTACATAAAGCCATTTAATTGTGCACTATTACGACCTTCTGGCCGCCGGCATCCTAACAGACAACAACATCATCAGTTGATAAGGAGGATGTCGGTTGTCCTCACAGCATCCTTGTTTAAATCTCTTCTGCCCCTCTCCTTCACCGCTGGAGTCACATTAGCTGATTGATAGAGAAAAAAACAATAAAGAAGAGAAACATTGGCATACTAGTCAGTGCCAGTGTTGCCAACCGCCCGTAGATTTACAGGCAGCCCGTAAAAACGACCCGTTTTTCGGGGTGCCCGTGAATGCCCGTTACGGGCACCGGTGCCCGTAAAAATGATGGCCGCGAGCCGGCCACGCAACTGCGCATGCGCCGTTCCGAAGCCGGCCGGGCTCGGGAAAGCTCGTACGCGCTCGGCCGGGCGGCGCATGCGCAGTAACGTAATACCGCCGCCCGGCGCCATTTTCGAATCGATCGAGCGCGGCCGCGGCGGCAAGGCAAGCTGACAGCTGAGCTGAGCCAGGCGACTCTGTCCTGTCATGCAGTGCATGACTTGGCTGGCTGCACACACAGGAGGTACGGAGAGAGAAGCTGTGGGGGAGAAGGGATTGGGATCTAAAGGAGGACATTACTGGGACTGGAGCCGGAAGAAGTAATATGATGGTGAATGCATGGCATATGCAGGGGACAGAGACTGATGTGCTCTATTCACCATCATATTACTTCTCCAGTCCACATCAGATTCATCAGTGTGCTGTGTCCTCCTCCTGTACCCCTTTCACCTCTCCACAGGTCAGGGCAGAGGTGAAAGGGGTACAGGAGGAGGACACAGCACACTGATGAATCTGATGTGGACTGGAGAAGTAATATGATGGTGGACAGGGGAGGAGGCTGCTGTGAGGATGTGTCCTGTCCGCAGTCTTTGTCCACCTCTTGTAGTATGTCCTCAGCCTCTGTCCCCCTCCTGTAGTATGTCCGCAGCCTCTGTCCCCCTCCTGTAGTATGTCCGCAGCCTCTGTCCCCCTCCTGTAGTATGTCCGCAGCCTCTGTCCACCTCCTGTAGTATGTCCGCAGCCTCTGTCCCCCTCCTGCAGTATGTCCGCAGCCTCTGTCCACCTCCTGTAGTATGTCCGCAGCCTCTGTCCACCTCCTGTAGTATGTCCGCAGCCTCTGTCCACCTCTTGTAGTATGTCCGCAGCCTCTGTCCACCTCTTGTAGTATGTCCGCAGCCTCTGTCCACCTCTTGTAGTATGTCCGCAGCCTCTGTCCACCTCTTGTAGTATGTCCGCAGCCTCTGTCCACCTCTTGTAGTATGTCCGCAGCCTCTGTCCACCTCTTGTAGTATGTCCGCAGCCTCTGTCCACCTCTTGTAGTATGTCCGCAGCCTCTGTCCACCTCTTGTAGTATGTCCGCAGCCTCTGTCCACCTCTTGTAGTATGTCCGCAGCCTCTGTCCACCTCTTGTAGTATGTCCGCAGCCTCTGTCCACCTCTTGTAGTATGTCCGCAGCCTCTGTCCACCTCTTGTAGTATGTCCGCAGCCTCTGTCCACCTCTTGTAGTATGTCCGCAGCCTCTGTCCACCTCTTGTAGTATGTCCGCAGCCTCTGTCCACCTCTTGTAGTATGTCCGCAGCCTCTGTCCACCTTCTGTAGTATGTCCGCAGCCTCTGTCCTTCTCCTGTAGTATGTCCGCAGTCTCTGACCATCTCTTGTCTCTTATCATGTCTGCAGTCTTTGAGGGGATCCTAGAAAGGATTCAAGAGTGGGAGCGCTGCCGGGATGGGGGTTACGGGAAGAGACAGACACGTGTGGACTGTGGAGAGGAGGCTATAGAATAGCCACCAAGCTGGACCCATCTGGCTGAGCCCTGCTGGGTGCACCTGAGAGGAGGTCAGTGACAGCGCCGCCAGGCCAGTCTGGGGGGGTCACTGATGTAAGGCGGAAGTAAATACAATAATGTAAGGGGGCACTGATATAAAGGTTTCCCCCCTATATTAGTAATCCCCCCCCTTACCTTAGTGTATTCACACTGCGGAAGGTGGTCTCTGGTCACCATCCTGCAGACTCTGATGTAAGGGAGAACTCTCTGCTGGCCGGGTTATAGTAACCTGACCTTCATGTAAATTGAGAAATATATTTTTTGACTTTTGTTTAACTTAAACACATTGCTAATAGCACTAGCTATGTGTTTATAGTTCAAATTATAATATTTGCAATGTTTAGCACTAAAAACAGTAATTTTAGGTACTTTTTTTGCAGTGTCAGTAAAAAATGTGGATCTGCCAGTAAATTTCATGGTTTTTTTTTGTCAGTAAAAAATGGGCACCGTTTGTAAATGTTGACGTTCTGCCAGTAAATTTCACTTCGGGGGGTTGGCAACACTGGTCAGTGCCAGTGTGCAAAAGTGTATTTGATTTGGAAGAATAAAACAAACGTTGGGTGTCCTAAGTGTGTGGATGTTGATGCTCTATGTAAAGCTATTAGAATGCTTTGTATATTTTAGAATGGGGTGCCTGGAGACTACTCTAGAATGTCAGTTTGTAAATGAGGTGGTAAAGTGGTAAATTTAAATGTCTCTTACCATACACAGTGATTTCTCAATATTGTGTGGATGATATAAATATGTATTATATATGTTCATATTTGGTGTGTAATATATCAAAGTGTATTTTATTTTTACCTGATACAGACACCCACTTATTGTCCTGGATCTTAAAGATGTTGTTAGCTCTGTTCACACCCCAAATTCCAGCAGGTCCAACAGAAACATGGATGAGCTTTCCAGGAATGTTCTTCCAGTTATTGTCTACCCATTGATAAATGTCATCATTACTGTTCACACCGAACACTCCACCAGCACCGGCATCAATCTGTCTCAGTTTTCCTGGGATTGATTTGCACTGCAAATCTGAATTCAAGAAAAATCATATAATGCCTATACTGTACATGCATAATAGAATATTTATACATATATATATATATAATATACAGTACAAAAACGATTGCAAAAAAAACTTTTTTTTTTCAATATTTAAAAATATACAATTTTCAAATGCTTACATTTACCATAATTTGTTTTATGCCAAGGACTTAGTCATATTATTGTGCATGTCAGCATTATCAGCGGGGCAGGGCTCATCAACGCACGTTAGCAAACTGAGAAGATGCACCGCGGTGTTACAGCACAATGGAAAAAAAAATAGCTATTTATATTATCAGTAAATTACAGCTAGATCAGCCAACCAACACCAATTTTTTCTCATTTATGGTGGTCACTGAGGAGTTGAATAAGGCTCCATTCACATCTAGGCGATTCGAATTGCGGGGGCAGAATCATTGCGATCCTGTCCGCAATTCCAAATTGCAGCAAATCATGGGATGCCTCTTACTTCTTAATGGCACCCCCAATCACACAATGAATATGCTCCTGCTCCTTTTTGAGCAACAAGTGCCACGTGTTGCAATTTGCCGCGATTGCAGCGCGATTTATTGCACGTCAATCACGGCACAAGTGGGGTGCCATTAAGAAGTAATGGCATTGCAAGCGCGTCCCGCGGTTTGGAATCGCGGGCAGAATCGCGGCTAAGGTGTGAATGGAGCGTAAGGCTCGGGGCTCGGATACCACTTAAAATCCGTCCACATCTGTGTGTGTCTGTAGTGTGAAGCATGTAGATGCCGGGATGAGCAAAAAAATGAATAACTGGCTAAAACTTTGGACGCTGCACAAAGAATAGTGAGACCTGAATACAAGCACAGCGACTTTATGAAAGGCAGTGTAGATATCTCACATTCTGAACATGCAAGAGCCAAAAATGCCCATGGGGTTATTAAGTATCCAGCATTTGTGAAAAACTGAAACCTCTCTTTTGGAATGACTTGCCCTTTAAGAGAAACATGAACTAGAATAGACGCATTCGATTTGCAGGCTTATGTAATATCAGTGCAAAGTGCCATGATGTACAGTAACCCAAGGCAACCAATCAGAAATCACTTAAATTAGTTTTCCCATTCCAAGATGCTTAATACCAAATTCTGCTAGATAAGAAGGGAGAGAAGTCTTACCTTCAGAAGCAGAGATTCCAGTACACAGCAGGAGGAGGCTCACAGCAAACAACATCTTGGCAGGTGAGAATGCAGGTGGAGAGCTGGGAGAGTTTGTTCTATATATATAATGCCTGGACTCCACCTATCATGGGAAGCTGGTCTATCATTGCCTGACTGAAGGAATTTAATAAAACTAACATACAGTGAGTGTTTTTTTATGGTGTAAATGTTTTTGTTAAACTAAATGTACAGTATGTCACAAAAGTGAGTACACCCCTCACATTTTTGTAAATATTTTATTATACCTTTTCATGTGACAACACTGAAGAAATTACACTTTGCTACAATGTAAATTAGTGAGTGTACAGCTTGTATAACAGTGTAAATTTGTTGTTAAAATAACTCAACACAGCCATTAATGTCTAAACTACTGGCAACAAAAGTGAGTACACCCCTAAGTGAAAATGTCCAAATTGGGCCCAAAGTGTCAATATTTTGTGTGGCGACCATTATTTTCCAGGACTGCCTTAACCCTCTTGGGCATGGAGTTCACCAGAGCTTCACAGGTTGCCACTGGAGTCCTCTTCCACTCCTCGATGACGGAGCTGGTGGATGTTGGAGACTTTGCGCTCCTCTACCTTCCATTTGAGGATGCTCCACAGATGCTCAATAGGGTTTAGGTCTGGAGACATGCTTGGCCAGTCCATCACCTTTACACTCAGCTTCTTTAGCAAGGCAGTGGTTGTCTTGGAGGTGTGTTTGGGGTCGTTTTTCTTTTTTAATAAATCTGCAAAAATGTCAACAATTCTGTGTTTTTCTGTCAATATGGGGTGCTGTGTGTACATTAATGAGGAAAAAAATGAACTTAAATGATTTTAGCAAATGGCTGCAATACAACAAAGAGTGAAAAATTTAAGGGGGTCTGAATACTTTCCGTCCCCACTGTATATATATATATATATATATATATATATATATATATATATATATATATATATATATATATATATATATATATATATATATACAGGGGCGTTGCTATGTAGCAAAAAGACCAGGGGCTTCAGCCCGAAGTCAGAGCACAGCACCAGGGGGGGTGATGGTGCGGCAGACAGTGGGGTTGTATGGAGGGGAGTGTTACCTACCTGACATACACTGACCTACCTGACACACACTGACCTACCTGACATACATTGACCTACCTGACATGCACTGACCTACCTGACATGCACTGACCTACCTGACATACACTGACCTACATAACATACACTGACCTACCTATCTGACATACACTGACCTACTTGACACACACTGACCTACCTATCTGACATACACTGACCTACCTGGCTGACACACACTGACCTACATGACATACACTGACCTACCTGACACGCACTGACCTGCCTGGCTGGCATACACTGACCTACATGACATACCTGACATGCACTAATCTACCTGATACACACTGACCTACCTGACACACACTGACCTACCTATCTGACATACACTGACCTACCTATCTGACACACACTGACCTACTTGATACACTGACCTGCCTGACATACACTGACCTACCTACCTTACACACACTGACCTACCTATCTGACCTACCTGACACACACTGGCCTACCTATCTGACCTACCTGACACACACTGACCTACCTATCTGACATACACTGACACACACTGACCTACCTATCTGACATACACTGACCTACCTATCTGACATACACTGACCCACACTGACCTACCTGACATGCACTGACCTACCTGCCCTTGCCCCCTTAAAGCCTAAGTTTATTTTTTTAAAATTAGCCAAGGGGCAGTCAAATCATCAATTGCAGCCACTGTGCCTGTCAAATGCAGCCACTGTACCCATCAATTGCAACCACTGTGCCCCATCAATTGCAACCACTGTGCCCCGTGAAATGAAGCCACTGTGCCCGTCAAAAGAGAGAAGAGAGAGAATAGAGACAGAGAAGAAGAGAGAGAGAAGGAGAGAAGGGAGAAAGAGAGAAAGCGAGAGAAGGAGAGCGAGAAACACAATGAGAGAGTGACACCTTTTTTTTTTTAAATCTTCGTTCTGTCCCACTCCCAGTCACAGCCACCATGGCCGTTATTCAGCGTGACTCTGAGGTTGAGGGAGAAGGAGGCGTCGCGTTCTCCTGATCTCCTTCTGCTTTCCTCAGGCCAGGTGGCATATCACTCTGCCTGTCAGTCAGTGCAGTGGGCGGCGCCGCAACGGCCGAATCACACAGGTAAATTTCGGCTGCCGCCGCTGCTGTCTGACCTATTTTCTCTCCCTTTCTCTTCACTGCAGGATAGGGTTGCCCCCTTTTCTTTAAGCCAAACCTGTACACTTTAGAGGTGCATGGCAAAAAATTTTGGAAAAAAAGCTGCATGGCAAATATTAGCACAACACATTTTGGAATGGATTTAAACCTCTATTCATACATTATTATATGTGTAAGGCGACTGCACAGTATATGTTTAAATAAGATTGGAGTGTATTAATACTTTATCCTTTGCGGTTTTCACCATCATTCACAATTCTTTTTTCACATTTAAATTAATATACACTATAGGATTGAAAAGACCTGGGACACCTTTGGGTGCACTAAGGAGAGCAATAATGCAGGACGCTTTATTGGTGAGTGTTACCCCCCCATAATACAGGGGTCAGTGTTACCCCCATATAATTTAGGGGCCCCCCATAGAGGACCCCCATTAGATCAGAGTCCCCTTATATCAGTGCTCCTCCTAGAGACCCAAAAAAATTAAAATGGAAAAAATGAAGCACAACCTCCCCCTATAATTATATTCATATATGAAAAAATAGTTGTAAATGATGGTGGAAACCCCCAAGGATAATCCAAGTACTAATACACTCCAATCTTATTTATACATATACCGTGCAATCTCCATACACATATAATAATGTATGAATAGAGGTGTAAACCTCCAATTCATTCCAAAATGTGCTAATATCCAATTTCCTTTTTCGGATATTAGCAAAACACATTTTGGAATGGATTTACACCTCTACTCATACACTATTATATGTGTGTGGCGATTGCACAGTATATGTTTAAATAAGATTGGAGTGTATTAATACTTGGATTACCCTTGGGGGTTTCCACCATCATTCACAATTATTTGTTCACATTTAAATTAATTATTTTAAATCAATTATAATTATAGGGGGAGGTTGCACTGCATTTTAATTTATTTTTGCATAGTTTTTTTCGAGGAGTTTTAGTTTTATTCTAGGTGTTTTTTATTTGTTTTTTTAGATCAGAGTCCCCTATATCTGATACTCTTTAGAGACAAACCATCAGTCTCTAAGGGGGGTGCTGATATAAGGGGATTGTAATATAATGGATTTCTCTGAGGAGAGGGAGGGGGAGGTAATATAAGGACAAACTGATCTAATGTGGGTGCTGATATAAGGAGAGTTATTTAGTAGAGGTCTCTAGGGAGGGGGGGTGGGGGTGCTGATCTAATGGCGGGTGCTGACTGCTGATCTAATGGGTCACCAGTAGGGATGAGCTTCGAGTTCGAGTCGAACTCATGTTCGACTCGAACATTGGCTGTTCGCAAGTTCACGAACAGCGAACAATTTGGGGTGTTCGCGGCAAATTCGAATGCCGCGGAACACCCTTTAAAAGTCTGTGGGAGAAATCAAAAGTGCTAATTTTAAAGGCTAATATGCAAGTTATTGTCATAAAAAGTGTTTGGGGACCTGGGTCCTGCCCCAGGGGACATGGATCAATGCAAAAAAAAGTTTTAAAAACGGCCGTTTTTTCAGGAGCAGTGATTTTAATAATGCTTAAAGTCAATCAATAAAAGTGTAATATCCCTTTAAATTTCGTACCTGGGGGGTGTCTATAGTGTGCCTGTAAAGGGGCGCATGTTTCCTGTGTTTAGAACAGTCTGACAGCAAAATGACATTTTGAAGGAAAAAACTCATTTAAAACTACTCGCGGCTATTGCATTGCCGACAATACACATAGAAGTTCATTGATAAAAACGGCATGGGAATTCCCCAAAGGGGAACCCCGAACCAAAATTAAAAAAAAAAAAATGACGTGGGAGTCCCCCTAAATTCCATACCAGGCCCTTCAGGTCTGGTATGGATATTAAGGGGAACCCCGGCCAAAATTTAAAAAAAAAAATGACGTGGGGTTCCCCCTAAATTCCATACCAGACCCTTCAGGTCTGGTATGGATTTTAAGGGGAACCCCGCGCCAAAAAAAAAAAAAAACGGCGTGGGGTCCCCCCAAAAATCCATACCAGACCCTTATCCGAGCACGCAACCTGGCAGGCCGCAGGAAAAGAGGGGGGGACGAGAGTGCGGCCCCCCCTCCCTCCTGAACCGTACCAGGCCACATGCCCTCAACATTGGGAGGGTGCTTTGGGGTAGCCCCCCAAAACACCTTGTCCCCATGTTGATGAGGACAAGGGCCTCATCCCCACAACCCTGGCCGGTGGTTGTGGGGGTCTGCGGGCGGAGGGCTTATCGGAATCTGGAAGCCCCCTTTAACAAGGTGACCCCCAGATCCCGGCCCCCCCCCCGTGTGAAATGGTAAGGGGGTACATAAGTACCCCTACCATTTCACGAAAAAAGTGTCAAAAATGTTAAAAATGACAAGAGACAGTTTTTGACAATTCCTTTATTTAAATGCTTCTTCTTTCTTCTATCTTCCTTCATCTTCTGGTTCTTCTGGTTCTTCTGGCTCTTCTGGTTCTTCCTCCGGCGTTCTCGTCCAGCATCTCCTCCGCGGCGTCTTCTATCTTCTTCTCCTCGGGCCGCTCCGCACCCATGGCATGGGGGGGAGGCTCCCGCTCTTCTCTTCTTCTTTTCTTCTCTTCTTCTCTTCTTCTTTTCTTCTTTTCTTCTCCAGGCCGCTCCGCAATCCATGCTGGCATGCAGGGAGGCTCCCGCTGTGTGACGGCGCTCCTCGTCTGACAGTTCTTAAATAACGGGGGGGGCGGGGCCACCCGGTGACCCCACCCCCCTCTGACGCACGGTGACTTGACGGGACTTCCCTGTGACGTCACGGGGAATGCCACAGGGAAGTCCCGTCAAGTCACCGTGCGTCAGAGGGGGGCGGGGTCACCGGGTGGCCCCGCCCCCCCGTTATTTAAGAACTGTCAGACGAGGAGCGCCGTCACACAGCGGGAGCCTCCCTGCATGCCAGCATGGATTGCGGAGCGGCCCGGAGAAGAAAAGAAGAAAAGAAGAAGAGAAGAAGAGAAGAAAAGAAGAAGAGAAGAGCGGGAGCCTCCCCCCCATGCCATGGGTGCAGAGCGGCCCGAGGAGAAGAAGACAGAAGACGCCGCGGAGGAGATGCTGGACGAGAACGCCGGAGGAAGAACCAGAAGAGCCAGAAGAACCAGAAGAACCAGAAGATGAAGGAAGATAGAAGAAAGAAGAAGCATTTAAATAAAGGAATTGTCAAAAACTGTCTCTTGTCATTTTTAACATTTTTGACACTTTCTTCGTGAAATGGTAGGGGTACTTATGTACCCCCTTACCATTTCACACAGGGGGGGGGCCGGGATCTGGGGGTCACCTTGTTAAAGGGGGCTTCCAGATTCCGATAAGCCCCCCGCCCGCAGACCCCCACAACCACCGGCCAGGGTTGTGGGGATGAGGCCCTTGTCCTCATCAACATGGGGACAAGGTGTTTTGGGGGGCTACCCCAAAGCACCCTCCCAATGTTGAGGGCATGTGGCCTGGTACGGTTCAGGAGGGAGGGGGGGCCGCACTCTCGTCCCCCCCTCTTTTCCTGCGGCCTGCCAGGTTGCGTGCTCGGATAAGGGTCTGGTATGGATTTTTGGGGGGACCCCACGCCGTTTTTTTTTTTTTTTTTGGCGCGGGGTTCCCCTTAAAATCCATACCAGACCTGAAGGGTCTGGTATGGAATTTAGGGGGAACCCCACGTCATTTTTTTTTTAAATTTTGGCCGGGGTTCCCCTTAATATCCATACCAGACCTGAAGGGCCTGGTTTGGAATTTAGGAGGACTCCCACGTCATTTTTTTTTTTTAATTTTGGTTCGGGGTTCCCCTTTGGGGAATTCCCATGCCGTTTTTATCAATGAACTTCTATGTGTATTGTCGGCAATGCAATAGCCGCGAGTAGTTTTAAATGAGTTTTTTCCTTCAAAATGTCATTTTGCTGTCAGACTGTTCTAAACACAGGAAACATGCGCCCCTTTACAGGCATACTATAGACACCCCCCAGGTACGAAATTTAAAGGGATATTACACTTTTATTGTTTGACTTTAAGCATTATTAAAATCACTGCTCCTGAAAAAACGGCCGTTTTTAAAACTTTTTTTTGCATTGATCCATGTCCCCTGGGGCAGGACCCAGGTCCCCAAACACTTTTTATGACAATAACTTTCATATAAGCCTTTAAAATTAGCACTTTTGATTATTCATGTTCGTGTCCCATAGACTTTAACGGTGTTCGCATGTTCGAACGAACTTTTTTCCTGTTCGCATGTTCTGGTGCGAACCGAACAGGGGGGTGTTCGGCTCATCCCTAGTCCCCAGCAGTCAGCACCCCCTCTACATTAGCTCAGAGTCCCCTTATATCAGCAACCCCCTTAGATATCTCTAATAGATCAGTGACCCCTCCCCCCCCCATCAGTGTCCCCTGCCCCTAAAGACCCCCATTAGACTGCCTTACCGAGAGCCGTTTAGAGTCAGGAAGTGTGGGAGCTGGAGTTTGGGGGCGTAGCAAAGCTGCTCTTCTGTAGTGCCATTTTCCTTCCTTCCATTGTGTGGGGGGCTTGGGGAGAAGGCACAGTAGAGGCAGATGCTGCATCGCTGTGCTCACTGTGTAGGCAGGACACATTTGAACTGGTACACTCACTCACAGGGCTGCTGTTAGGAATCATGGGGCCTCCACCCCCTGAGGGGGGAAAAGAGGTGGGGGGGAGCAGGGGCGTAACTAGAAATAGCAGGGCCCCATAGCAAAATGTTGTATGGGGCCCCCCTGCAAACAGCCCCCCCCACAGTGTCAATGCAGCGTGACCTGTGCCACATATAGCGTGACCTGTGCCCAATGCAGCGTGACCTGTGCCCCATGCAGTGTGACCTGTGCCCCATGCAGCGTGACCTGTGCCCCATGCAGTGTGACCTGTGCCCCATGCAGCAGAGGCGGCTCTAGACTTTGTGAGGCCTTAGGCAAAACTTAGACATGAGGCCCCACTGTATTATGAACTGTATTAAGAGGGTACAGTATAGGGGGAGTGGACAGTACAGGGGGTAGGTAAGTGGGCATAATAAAGATATATTTTCCTCAAGCAGAGCTGCACAGCACTGCACAGATCCTACCTATTCTGGTAGGCTGTCAAAAAGAGAGAAATAAAGGGGGATGGGTGGAGAAAGAAAGAAAGAAAGAAAGAAAGAAAGAAAGAAAGAAAGAAAGAAAGAAAGAAAGAAAGAAAGAAAGAAAGAAAGAAAGAAAGAAAGAAAGAAAGAAAGAAAGAAAGAAAGAAAGAAAGAAAGAAAGAAAGAAAGAAAGAAAGAAAGAAAGAAAGAAAGAAAGAAAGAAAGAAAGAAAGAAAGAAAGAAAGAAAGAAAGAAAGAAAGAAAGAAAGAAAAAGATGGAAAGAAAGAAAAAGATGGAAAGAAAGAAAGAAAGAAAGAAAGAAAAAGATGGAAAGAAAGAAAGAAAGAAAGAAAGAAAGAAAGAAAGAAAGAAAGATGGAAAGAAAGAAAGAAAGATGGGAAGGAAAGAAAGAGAAAGAAAGAGATATGGAAGGAAAGAAAGATGGAAGGAAAGAACGAGAAAGAAAGATGGAAAGGAATGAAAGAGAAAGAAAGATGGAAGGAAAGAAAGAGAAAGAAAGAAGAAAGAAAGAAAGAAAGAAAGAAAGAAAGAAAGAAAGAAAGAAAGAAAGAAAGAAAGAAAGAAAGAAAGAAAGAAAGAAAGAAAGAAAGAAAGATGGAAGGAAAGAAAGAGAAGGAAAGAGATATTGAAGGAAAGAAAGAAAGAAAGAAAGAAAGAAAGAAAGAAAGAAAGAAAGAAAGAAAGAAAGAAAGAAAGAAAGAGAAAAGATGGAATGAAAGAAAGAAGGAAAGAAAAAGAAAGAAAGAGAGGGGCATGGGGAAAGAATGAAGGAAAGAGAAAGAAAGAGACAAAAAGAATGGAAAGAAAGAAAGAGAGGGGGATGGAGGAATAAGGGAGGGAAGAACATCCCTACATCACTGGGAGGCAGGAGGGACTGGATGGATGGATGGATCAGACTCCCCTTTTCCTTTTCCTGGGCTCCAGCTTGAATCTTCCCGCCCACACATCCCCTTCTCTGAGGCAGAACAGAGAACACTGCCGAGGAGAGTGGGCGGGGCAGACACAAGAGGAGAGGGCGGGAGGAGGAGGAGCAGAAGCTCTCTCTCATCTTCTGTCTGGCTGTGCGGGCAGCAGGGGGAGGGGGGAGATCTGTCAGAACAGGCTATGCTGAGCGGCTCTCCCTGTCTGTGATCCGGAGATGTATGTGAGCTCCGATCACACATCTCACTCGCAGCCTGTCTGTTATCTCTCCCTGTAGCAGAGTGAGGGGACTCAGGACGGAGATCTCTGCTGCTGAATGAGGCGGCTCTCTAACTAGGTAAACTAGCCAGCTGTGCGAGGCCCCTATGACTGCGAGGCCTGAGGCCACCGCCTATTTTGCCTAATTAGAGAGCCGCCTCTGCCATGCAGTGTGACCTGTGCCCAATGCAGCGTGACCTGTGACCCATGCAGTGTGACCTGTGCCCAATGCAGCGTGACCTGTGACCCATGCAGTGTGACCTGTGCCCAATGCAGCATGACCTGTGCCCAATGCAGCGTGACCTGTGCCCCATACAGCATGACCTGTGCCCCATACAGCATGACCTGTGCCCAATGCAGTGTGACCTGTACCCCATACAGCGTGACCTGTGCCCCATACAGCCTGACCTGTGCCCAATGCAGCGTGACCTGTGCCCAATGCAGCGTGACCTGTGCCCAATGCAGCGTGACCTGTGCCCCATACAGCGTGACCTGTGCCCAATGCAGCGTGACCTGTGCCCCAAACAGCGTGACCTGTGCCCCATACAGCGTGACCTGTGCCCAATACAGCCTGGCCTGCTTGTGCCCCATACAGCCTCACCTGTGCAGAGGAAGAAGCAAGCCACCCGGATCAGCAGAGAGCGGGATTGCCCGCTGTAATAGCTTTTGTTTGAATTTCCTGTCTTCCCGGGGCTCATCGTCACATAGCCACCACCTCTTCGCCTGACGCCTTTGATGACGTCACACGTCCCGCATTGGATTGGCGTTCTGTCTATCAAAGGCGCCGGGCCAAGAGGTGGAGCTACGTAACGTGAGCCCCCGGAACACTGGAAGTTCTAATGAAAGCTCTTACATCAGGCAATTCAGCTCTCTGCTGATCCAGGTGGCTTTCCTCTTCCTCTGCACAGGTGAGGCTGTATTGGGCACAGGCAACGCTGTATTGGGCACAGGTCACAGCTTGTCTCTTCCTCTCTGTAGAATAATTATATTAATTCGGCTTTATAATCAAGATCTGTAAGTATGCAGTCTGGGTCCCTTTTAAGCTTTGACTTTGAAAAAGCTCACTCAGCTCAGCATAAGACAAATCTTGAAATAGCTAGGTTGTGTGCGTGTCATTTTTTGTACCAGTTGTTCTGCATGTGCAAAGTTAATGACTAGAGGTCAGTAGGTCAGTGGTTTCACAGATAAGAATATACTCAGTATATCTGTCATAGACTTTATTGTAAAGATCTTTTTAAAGGTAAAAACATATATTATCCATAATATAGTTAGTTATTTGATATAGTTATTTAATTAGTTAGCTAGATTGAGTTTGTGTGAAGTAATATATGTTTATATGTATCCAATTATAGTTTAATATGCATTTGTAAGGTTTGGTACAGAATTGCATTTCTGTAGCTTAAAAGATATCCATTACAAGAATTCGGCCATTTGGAAAGGTCATTCACCTTTAGTTTTTTATAAGAATCTGCTGTGTGTTACTGACAATCAAGAAGATTAAGAGACGTGTTAGCTCATGGGAAAGAGAATATTTAGAAGAATCACGAATATGATCATTTCATTTTTAGTTCTTGCCGTATATGGCTATGGCTTTAGTCTGCTGACTAGTTGATTTGAAATAGTATAAAAACAGAGTGACTCTTCACTACAACACACTACACATGTCCTTCACTCACACACACAGAAGGACTTCACTATTTTCACACATACAAGGAAGGACACACTCATCCTTATACTACAGAAGGCATTTTGTTTACATTAGGCCTATACACAGCCTACGTCACAAACAGCTGCTAGAGCAGACACCTCTCTGACATAGAGAAGAAACAGACAGAGCTGATGCATCTCTTGAACTCTCTTGATACAAGATTTTGTTCCTATTATTTTTGTTTTACTACATCAAGCTGTAAGAAGAATTTAACTTTGTATATATTTTCAAGTTGTTGCCAAGTGTGACCAAATAAACTCACACTTTGTTTTAAGACAGCCTGGCTACTGAACTTTGGAACAAAACGCCTAAGACACTGTTGACATAACACGTGTCTGTGAGAAGAGAAGGTTTTTACACCCTCACCACATTTTTACACTCTCCTCTCTCTTCCCCTGGCTGGGAGACTGTGCCGGCGGTGCTCTCATCCTCACTGGGCCCCACTTGGCTGCGGGCCCCATAGCGCCCGCATGGGTCGCTATGGTGGTAGTTACGCCCCTGGGGGGGAGGGAGGTGAGAGAGGAGGAGGCAGGAGAGAGAGGGGGTGCTGACACAGAGGAGGGTGGTGCTGACAGAGAGGGGGAGGGCTGACCGAGAGGGGGTGGGATGACAGAGAGGGTGTAGGCTGACAGAGTAGGGGATGCTGACAGAGAGGGGGGCGCTGACAGAGAGGGGGGCGCTGACAGAGGAGGGGGTGGGCTGACAGAGAGGGGGGCGCTGACAGAGGGGTTGTGGGCTGACAGAGAGGGGGCACTGACAGAGAGGGTATGGGCTGACAGAGAGGGGGGGTGCTGACAGAGAGGGGGGTGCTGACAGGGGGTGGGCTGACAGAGAGGGGGGTGCTGACAGGGGGGTGGGCTGACAGAGAGGGGGGTGCTGACAGTGAGGGGGTGCTGACAGAGTGGAGTGCTGACTGGGGGGGTGGGCTGACAGAGAGGGGGGTGCTGACAGGGGTGGTGGGCTGACAGGGAGGGGGTGCTGACAGGGGGGTGGGCTGACAGAGAGGGGGTGCTGACAGGGGGTGGGCTGACAGAGGGGGGGTGCTGACAGGGGGTGGGCTGACAGAGAGGGGGGTGCTGACTGGGGGGTGGGCTGACAGAGAGGGGGGTGCTGACAGGGGGGTCGGCTGACAGAAAGGGGGGTGCTGACTGGGGGGTGGGCTGACAGAGAGGGGGGTGCTGACAGGGGGGTGGGGTGACAGAGAGGGCGGTGCTGACAGAGAGGATATGGGTTGACAGAGAGGGGGGTGCTGACAGAGAGGATATGGGCTGACAGAGAGGGGGGTGGGCTGACAGAGAGGGGGGTGCTGACAGGGGGGTGGGCTGACAGAGAGGGGGTGCTGACAGGGGGGTGGGCTGACAGAGAGGGGGTGCTGACAGGGGGTGGTGGGCAGACAGAGAGGGGGGTGCTGACAGGGGGGTGGGCTGACAGAGGGGGGGTGCTGACAGGGGGTGGGCTGACAGAGGGGGGTGCTGACAGGGGGTGGTCTGACAGAGAGGGGGGTGCTAACTGGGGGGTGGGCTGACAGAGAGGGGGGTGCTGACAGGGGGTGGGCTGACAGAGGGGGGTGCTGACAGGGGGTGGGCTGACAGAGAGGGGGGTGTTAACTGGGGGGTGGGCTGACAGAGAGGGGGGTGCTGACAGGGGGGTGGGCTGACAGAGGGGGGGTGGGCTGACAGAGAGGGGGTGCTGACAGTGGGGTGGGCTGACAGAGAGGGGGGTGCTGACAGGGGGGTGGGCTGACAGAGAGGGGGGTGCTGACAGAGAGGGGGGTGCTGACAGAGAGGGGGGTGCTGACAGAGGGGGGTGGGCTGACAGAGAGGGGGGTGCTGACAGAGAGGGGGGTGCTGACAGGGGTGTGGGATGACAGAGAGGGGGTGGGCTGACAGAGAGGGGGGTGCTGACAGGGGGGTGGGCTGACAGAGAGGGGGTGCTGACAGGGGGGTGGGCTGACAGAGAGGGGGGTGCTGACAAGGGGGGTGGGCTGACAGAGAGGGCGGTGCTGACAGAGAGGATATGGGCCGACAGAGAGGGGGTGCTTACAGAGAGGATATGGGCTGACAGAGAGGGGGGTGGGCTGACAGAGAGGGGGGGTTCTGACAGGGGGGTGGGCTGACAGAGAGGGGGGTGCTGACAGGGGGGTGGGCTGACAGAGAGGGGGGTGCTGACAGAGAGGGGGGTGCTGACAGAGGGGGGTGGGCTGACAGAGAGGGGGGTGCTGACGGGGGGGTGGGCTGACAGAGAGGGGGGTGCTGACAGAGGGGGGGGGCTGACAGAGAGGGGGGTGCTGACAGAGGGGGGGTGCTGACAGGGGGGTGGGCTGACAGAGGGGGGTGCTGACAGGGGGTGGGCTGACAGAGAGGGGGGTGCTAACTGGGGGGTGGGCTGACAGAGAGGGGGGGTGCTGACAGGGGGGTGGGCTGACAGAGAGGGGGTGCTGACAGGGGGGTGGGCTGACAGAGGGGGGGTGCTGACAGGGGGTGGGCTGACAGAGGGGGGTGCTGACAGGGGGTGGGCTGACAGAGAGGGGGGTGCTAACTGGGGGGTGGGCTGACAGAGAGGGGGGTGCTGACAGGGGGTGGGCTGACAGAGGGGGGTGCTGACAGGGGGTGGGCTGACAGAGAGGGGGGTGTTAACTGGGGGGTGGGCTGACAGAGAGGGGGGGTGCTGACAGGGGGGTGGGCTGACAGAGAGGGGGTGCTGACAGGGGGGTGGGCTGACAGAGGGGGGGGGTGGGCTGACAGAGAAGGGGTGCTGACAGTGGGGTGGGCTGACAGAGAGGGGGGTGCTGACAGGGGGGTGGGCTGACAGAGAGGGGGGTGCTGACAGAGAGGGGGGTGCTGACAGAGGGGGGTGCTGACAGAGGGGGGTGGGCTGACAGAGAGGGGGGTGCTGACGGGGGGGTGGGCTGACAGAGAGGGGGGTGCTGACAGAGGGGGGGTGCTGTCAGGGGGTGGGCTGACAGAGAGGGGGGTGCTGACAGAGGGGTGGGCTGACTGAGAGGGGGGTGCTGACAGAGGGGGGTGCTGACTGGGGGGGTGGGCTGACAGAGAGGGTATGGGCTGACAGAGAGGGGGGTGGGCTGACAGAGAGGGGGGGTGGGCTGACAGAGAGGGGGGAGTGCTGACAGAGAGGGGGGAGTGCTGACAGAGAGGGGGGAGTGCTGACAGAGAGGGGGGAGTGCTGACAGAGAGGGGGGTGGGATGACAGAGAGGGGGGTGGGATGACAGAGAGGGGAGTGCTGACAGAGGGGGGGTGCTGACAGAGGGGTGGGCTGACAGAGAGGGGGGTGCTGACAGAGGGGTGGGCTGACAGAGAGGGGGGTGCTGACAGGGGGGTGGGCTGACAGAGGGTGTGGGCTGACACAGAGGAGTGGGCTGACAGAGAGGGGGGTGGGCTAACAGAGAGGGGGGTGTTGACCAGGGCTGATCCTAGGGTCACAGACGCCTGGGTGCAGAAATATTTCTGCCGCCCCCACGTGAGTGTGGTC
Source organism: Aquarana catesbeiana (assembly GCF_042186555.1). Taxonomy (NCBI): domain Eukaryota; kingdom Metazoa; phylum Chordata; class Amphibia; order Anura; family Ranidae; genus Aquarana; species Aquarana catesbeiana. The sequence goes on along the minus strand of NC_133333.1, from coordinate 35,939,657 downwards.
ATCTTACCAACTCCTCCCCTTTACAAATGTTACTATGGCAACGACTCAAACACAGAGACGCTCCCCTAAGAAGCATTACCCTGGGGTCCTCCCATGATCTTTTAACAATAAAGAAAATACAGGAAGAGTGTACACTAATGAGACCTGGAGGGGAGTCTCTCTGATGCACACAGAGGGCTGTCTGTTAGAGAGTCTGTTAGAAAGAGCCCCCAGACATAATGCAGGAGACGGTCAGAGACTGTAGACATGATACAAGAGACGTTCAGAGACTGCAATCATAGTACAGGAGATGGTCAGAGACTGCAGACATAATACAGAAGATGGTCAGAGACTGCAGACATGTTACAAGAGATGGTCAGAGACTGCAGACATGTTACAAGAGATGGTCAGAGACTGCAGACATGTTACAAGAGATGGTCAGAGACTGCAGACATGTTACAAGAGATGGTCAGAGACTACAATCATAGTACAGGAGATGGTCAGAGACTGCAGACATAATACAGAAGATGGTCAGAGACTGCAGACATGTTACAAGAGATGGTCAGAGACTGCAGACATGTTACAAGAGATGGTCAGAGACTGCAGACATGTTACAAGAGATGGTCAGAGACTGCAGACATGTTACAAGAGATGGTCAGAGACTGCAGACATGTTACAAGAGATGGTCAGAGACTGCAGACATGTTACAAGAGATGGTCAGAGACTGCAGACATGTTACAAGAGATGGTCAGAGACTGCAGATATGTTACAAGAGATGGTCAGAGACTGCAGACATGCTACAAGAGATGGTCAGAGACTGCAGACATGCTACAAGAGATGGTCAGAGACTGCAGACATGCTACAAGAGATGGTCAGAGACTGCAGACATGTTACAAGGGATGGTCAGAGACTGAGGGCATGTTACAAGCGATGGTCAGAGACTGAGGACATGTTACAAGCGATGGTCAGAGACTGAGGACATGTTACAAGCGATGGTCAGAGACTGAGGACATGTTACAAGAGATGGTCAGAGACTGAGGACATGTTACAAGAGATGGTCAGAGACTGAGGACATGATACAAGAGATGATCAGAGACTGCAGACATGTTACAAGAGATGGTCAGAGACTGCAGACATAGTACAGGAGATGATCAGAGACTGCAGACATATTACAGGAGATGGTCGGAGACTGCAGACATACTACAGGAGATGGTCAGAGACTGCAGACATACTACAGGAGATGGTCAGAGACTGGAGATATAATACAGGAGATGGTCAGAGACTGCAGACATAATACAGGAGATGGTCAGAGAATGCAGACATGATACAGGAGATGATCAGAGACTGCAGACATGATACAAGAGATGGTCAGAGACTGCAGTTCCTATAGACGTTAGTAGATAATGGCCGATGGGCCCTCTCACCTGACCCAGCGATACAGCAACAATGGTTCCTCTGATCAGGAGTCAGCTCACTCAGAATTGCTTGTGGCGAGTTCGCTGAGTAGCACCCAGATCTGTATTCTGGCAATGACTCCATTCCTTTCTCCGCCAGGGATGGTGCCAGGCTGTGTGGCTTTCCCTCATGTGGCGCAGGTCAGCGGGGTTCTCTCTCTGATAGTGTTCCCTCAGCACTGTCCTCTCCCTCTGGAGTCCTGGGTGTACTTCCCTGAAAGCTTTCCCGGACTCCTGGCTCTCTCTCCCCCATTCAGCTGAGCATGCTGTGTGGGCTGCAGTTTCCGTGTTACAGTGGGGCTGCCAGTCCTCTGGACTACATGTCCCACAATCCTCCTCTTTGCTCCTTTTTTTTTCTTCCCTGGCCGATATGAAGGTGAGGGGAAGAAACATAGTGCGCCGCTCACTAGTACAGCAGCGCGGAGAGGGAGAGGGGTGTCACCCAGTGCGGTAAAACATGGTAACACCCCCCCTCCACCAACTATAGTCGCCCCTCAGTACAGATCCCCCTCCACTAAGTATAGACCCCCCTCCGTCAGTGCAGACCCCCCACTAAATATAAACCCCTCCCTCAGTATAGACCCCCCCAGGACAAAACACCCCCCTCTATCAGTATAGACCCCCCTCAGGACAAACCAACCACCCCTCCATTAGTACAGACCCCCCTCAGGACAACCCATCCTCCCTCCATGAGTACAGACCCCCCCAGAACAAACCACCCCCCTACATTAGTACAGAACCACCCCTCCTCCATTAGTACAGACCCCCCCTGAACAAACCACCCCTCCATTAGTGCAGACCCCCCTCAGGACAAACCATCCCCCTTCATTAGTACAGACCCCCCAAAACAAACCACCCCCCTTCATTAGTACAGACCCCTCTAAAACAAACCACCCCCCCTTCATTAGTACAGACCCCCCTGGACAAACCACCCCCCTCCATTAGTACAGACCCCCCTGGACAAACCACCCCCCTTCATTAGTACAGACCCCCAGAACAAACCACCCCCTCTATTAGTACAGACCCCCCAAGACAAACCACCCCCCCTCCATTAGTATAGACCCCCCCAGGACAACCCCCCCTTCATTAGTATAGACCCCCCCAGGACAACCCCCCTTCATTAGAATAAATAGACCCCCCCGAGACAAACCACCCCCCCTCCATTAGTATAGACCCCCCAGGACAACCCCCTTCATTAGTATAAACCCCCCCAGGACAACCCCCCTTCATTAGTATAAACCCCCAGGACAACCCCCCCTGCATTAGAATAGACCCCCCAGGACAAACCCCCCCTTCATTAGAATAGACCCCCCCAGGACAACCCCCCTTCATTAGAATAGACCCCCCCAGGACAAACCCCCCCTTCATTAGAATAGACCCCCCCAGGACAAACCCCCCCTTCATTAGAATAGACCCCCCCAGGACAAACCCCCCCTTCATTAGAATAGACCCCCCCAGGACAAACCCCCCTTCATTAGAATAGACCCCCCAGGACAAACCCCCCCTCCATTAGTATAGACCCCTGACAAACCACCCCCCCATTAGTATAGCCCCCCCAGGACAACCCCCCTTTATTAGTATAGACCCCCCCTTCATTACAATAGACCCCCCCAGGACAAACCCCCCCTCCATTAGTATAGACCCCTGACAAAGCAGCCCCCCTCCACTGAGCTAATTAAAAAACACCCGGGCGGCAGCTGGAGAGGAGAGGAAGGTGTGCAGCCGCGCCGCCCGGGTGGAGAACAGAGCGTGTCAGGCTTGGGCAGCAGGAGGAGGAGAGCTGGAACACGTCGGGAACGGACCCCCCCCCCGTGACGTCACTGCGCAGCTGCTACGATCTGTGGCTGGTTACGCTCTCCTCCTCTGACAGGAGGAGGGAGGGGGGATGGCTGGGGTTCGGCAAGAGACACGGCGGCGGCTGCGGTGACCGGCGGTAAGAGCCGCCTACGGACATGGAGAGGAGGAGGAGGGAGGGGAGCACTCTGGCACTTCAGTGCCCCCACCCCGTGCACCCCGGCTAGGACCGGCCCTGGTGTTGACAGAAAGGGGCGGGATGACAGACGGGGGTGGCTTACAGAGAGGGGCACACTGACAGACTGGAGGAAGGGCAGATAACAGACCTCAGTAAAGAGGAGACACATCGCGCGCCAGGCAGGGAGGCGGGACTCTGGGCGGCCAAGATCACCCACAGTGCAGCCCAGGCCCGCCTCCACATGTAACCATTTACCACCTCCACCGGGCCAATCACAGACATGTCCGCCGCCTGCACAGCCAATCACAGAGCGCCCGCTGCCCAGCCCTTGTATGTGACAGAGTGTAACACAGATGTCAGTGGGCACGGGAATCGGGATGCGCCGCTCTCAATCTTGCGGCCGGGGCCACTGGTCACAGAATAGCTGAGACATGTCTGTATGCAGCCGCTGCATAACTAAGCAGGGAAAAGAGGTGAGGGAGGTGGCGGTCCAATGGCTCAGTGCCTGCTCGTCTCTCCTCCAACTCCAATGCCGCCCGCCGCAGCCACGACCCGCCCGCTAGTTTCTCCTTCACACCCACCGCTGAGACTCGGGGCTATGGGCTCCACATTCGGGGCTCCAGCCTCGATAGCCACCCCCTGGAAACGCCTCTATATATATATATATATATATATATATATATACATATATATATATATATATATATACATATATATATATATATATATATATATATATATATATATATATATATATATACTGTATATACACAGATTTTAAATAGTTATATTTAACCACCTCAATACTGGGCACTTTTACCCCCTTCCTGTCCAGGCCATTTGTTAGCTTTCAGAGCTGTCACACTTTAAATGACAATTGCGCGGTCATGCAACACTGTACCCAAATACATTTCTTTATATTTTTCTTCACACATATAGAGCTTTCTTTCGGTGGGATTTATTCACTGCTGGAATTTTTGTTTTTTTCAAATAATAAAAAAAAGTCTGAAAATTAAAAAAAATAAATAAAAGTTTTTCTTATTTTCTGTCAGTAAATTTTGTAGAAAAGTAATTTTTCTTCTTCATTGATGTGTGCTGATGAGGCTGCACTGATAGGCACTGATAAGCTGCACTGATGGGGTGGCACTTATGGGCACTGATGAAGCGGCACTTATGGGCACTGATTAGGTGGCACTGATGAGGAGGCACTAATATGCCGCACTGATAGGTGGCACTGATATGCAGCACTGGTGAGCACTGATAGGTGGTGTAGTGATGTATAGTGGGTAGATAATTAATTAGTAGTTATTATAATGATGTACTCTTCCGCAGCAATCCAACTCTTCCAGAGAGATGCACTTTATTGACTTCCAACACAGAACAAAGTTCAAAGTCCACAGATGACAAAAATCCGACAGAGTATATAACTCAGAATCCCATTTTTCCTAGATCTGCCCCTTCATAGTCACACACAGACAGGACTGACTACCAGCTTAAATAGTCCCCCCTGAAATACTAGTACACTAGGAGGGAGTTTCTGCTAGGTGAACCCAAAATATTTTTTGATCTTATTGTTACCCCCTCAAGTCTAATTACCATCAATAAATACTTCTTCTATGGTCCTTTAAACAATGTACCATTTGAAATGTTCAATTAGGTTAACAGGCCATACCTCACAAACCTAGGTAGACTTGCATGAGATCAACATATCAAAGGGTTTTCAGCTGTCCCCTTGATATGTTAAAATTCAGTTGGCTTGGACAACTGAATTTCTGGTCAACATGGCACTCCAATACAACATTATAAATAAATTGGCCAACATATTACACATACAAATCAAACAACAAAAATATCATTATGATTTAAGGTACTGAATGCTTTACATTGGCTCATCTAAAATATGAAGTTGAAACTGGTTACATCTCTCTTCACCAGCCTCTAATATATCCCCATGAAACAGTTATTAGATAATATAACTTTTAGACCATGACTGGAAAAGGATTTGGTAAACATCAGTAGCCCATATAGCTGTTAGGCCTTATTATATCACATCAAGATCTTGAATATTGCGCAAAGACGAGCTGATGACACAGTCCATTCTTCGGTCGGACTTCCTCACATCTCTCACCATCTCACCGAAAGTAAACTTGGTATGCTCTGGGAGCTCCAATCCACATAAGTCCAGGATTCTCCCATCTCCAGGCTCAAGCTTTTCATTTTTAAAGATGCTTTTACACAAACATTCTACTTACATCTTTATGGTAAGAAGAACCATCAATGTACCAGCACTCACTTTCAAAGTCAAAAGGTTTGGATGCGGCAGTAAAAACTCTGTGCTGCAAACTATTTCCTTGCACTTGACATTCATGAGTCCATCTTGCAAGCCTTTTACAATTCACATCTGCTTCTTTCCATTTCCTATTTGAGCAATGATGACCAGTTGTGTACCTGTCAAGTACCAGTATTTGTTGATTGCCAGCCACAATTTGCTTTTGTAATTTGCTGTAGGCCGACCCCTCATTGCCTTCAATAGAGCAGTTACTTGGATCATTCAGTCCATAATTACACCTGAATGGGATACCAACATATACATATACCCGCACACGATGGTTCAGATAGAATCAGCTTGACATCAGTGTTTATCAGATCTTCTATCCAGACAAAGCGGCAGTGGAAATATTTTGCCAGTATCCTCACCATGAAAGGTAGATAGGTCTTTTTCATCCATATATGTCATAGCCTTTAGCATATTATAAACAACTGATTCAACAAAGTTTCAAATCATGACTGGAGTGATGAATTTCACTCACCCCTCTTATAAATTTAGGAAAACCACCCAACATACTATAATTTATGCTATGCCAAGCCATTGTGCAGCATCTCACCTTAGATGTCAAATATATTGATCAATACGCATTATGTAATATGTACAGATGTTATGAAAATTATTTTAGGTTTAAATGCTTCTCTTTGGTTTTAAGATAAAAGTTCAAGAAATAAAACATAATGAAAATAAAAAATTAAGAGCAAAAGAAAACAAAAAAAAAATGAAAAAATTTTTTTTTGAATGTTCAAAAAAAAAAGGGTCCATTGCTTGATGAATATTGAGAGAGTCCATGAATTCTTTATAATTCCTTGAATAGTGATATATTGTCTATTCAGTGTTTCTCCCCCACTAGCCAGCAATGTCAGATACTTCTAGTGCTTCTGCTATTCACATGCAAACGAGCATCTCCGGACAAATATCTGAAAGACAAAAACTCTCCAACAAAAACTCATTAGCGAGGTCCTTACACGTTGTTTGAAGTTAAAACAAAGCACTATTTGCTAGAGAAGTGTCATTTGCATTCAAAAACAGATTTGGAGAATGTACATCTTGTACCCCCTTCAACTGCTCTAATAATTTATCACGTTCCCCTCTCATCTTGTCATACTCAATCTTCAGGTGGTCATATTTATGTTTTAACTGAGAAAATGGTATCCAGGTTTTGGACCTTTTCTTATTATTATTTTGGTCAGCTCTGTTTTTCATATTAATATCACCTATATTTGACCCGGTGTCTCCTCTCTGGGTGTTATCATAAGATATTATCTTTTGATCTTTAGGTTCAGTATTTGTCCTAAACAATGTGGCTAAATCAATTTTGACAGCCTGCTTATTTGACTTTCTCCATAAATGGTCTGCTCTCAACAATATGTCTTTTAAATCATGAGGATTTGGGGTAACTAATAACATATTTTGTTTGATATCTTCATGCAAAGCATCTAGAAACATACTCATATGTATCAAAGCCCCCACGCTCAAATGCAAGATTATTACCGGCCAATAATTCCATAATAGTTGCTATCCTGTGTGACAATTCATAGGGAGATTAATTTTGCATTTGCTGGATCTTCCCATGAATAGTAACATCAGAACGTACACCATACAAAACACATAATAATTCCAGTAATATGTCCCTTGTCCTCAGAGGCTGAATACAGATCTGTTTAATTCTCATCCAAAGACCACTTCCTAAAGAATGTTGCAAAACTCTTTCTAAGTCAGATGGGTTGAGATTGTACATATCTCTGACCTGCTGCATGTCACAAAACCATTTTAAAAATCTCTTTAAATCATGGTATGGAACCATTCCTATTTCTTTAAGAATTACGTCTAATTCTTTTGGTTTCAAAGGCTTCATTACAAGCTGAACTTCACCTGTATTATTATTATTGTTATAAACTGTGGTGGTCACAGTGGGGGCGGCTGGCAATGAATTATCAGATTTAATATGAAGTTCTGTTTCATTTGATAGAAAGTTTATGTTTGTATTTTGCTGCAGATTGCTAAATCCAAGATTTGATGCATATCTGCATTCCTGAGATCTCTTCTCTAATTCCATAATTCTTAATTTTAATCTCTCATTTTCCTCTGATAATTCATCACAACGTTTAGATTTCTCAAGCAAAGCTCCCCCAATGGTAACTGCATGCAATTTTAAATTTACTGTCTCAGTGTCTGATTGGTTTTGTAACCTCTCACAAACATTGTTGCTATACTCCCACACTCCAAAGACATGCTGGTAGGCTAATTGGATCCTTTCCAAATTGTCCCTAGTATGTATAAATGTGATTTAGGGACCTTAGATTGTAAGCTCCTTGAGGGTAGGGACTGATGTGAATGTACAATGTATGTAAAATGTAAAGCGCTGCGTAAATTGACGGCGCTATATAAGTACCTGAAATAAATAAATAAATTTTATCAACTGCACTCTGTAACTGGGTAATTTCCTCAACCTTACCCTTCAAAGAACTTTCCATTGTTAAACAGCAAGATAATAAGCCCTGTATAATACAGCCTTTTCTTTTATTTTCTGAAATTTTGCTATTAAAAAAATTTTTCTCTAAAAATTCCTTCATCATAGTCCACGTCTGCTTACATTTTTCTGGAATTTCATATGGACCGCCATGGCGCTTAATACATTTTAATACCCATCTGTTAACTTTATCAGAACTGACACTAGCTTCACACTGAGTAAACATTTTGACTATATTACTAATAATTAAAAAAAATATATATTTTACTCACCGCATTAGTTACTCCTTCAGCTTCCAGTTCAGATCTTCTGGTACACGACACAGTCCCTTTTTTTGTTTCCAGTTTCCAGAGAATAATTCTGGGGTTCCCAACTTGTTTAATTTTTTAGATCAGACTCTCTTATGTCACAACCAGACATTAGAGTCACAGCACAGCTCCTGGTTCTTCATCAGACTTCTGTCCACCTCACAGGATTGTTGTCACCACCGGCTTCTGTTACTAAGTCCAAAAATGCTCTTCTGGTCACTTGAACGGCACCAATGTAGTGATATAATGTATAGTGGGTATGATAGATCCCGCCCCCCCATGTGAATGAGTATGGGGTACATTGTACCCCTACCCATTCACCACAAAAAGTATCAAAAAGTAAAAACCACAATAGACAATTTTGACAATTAATTTATTAAAAAAGAAAAAAAAAGTGTCCCGCAATGTACATTCATTGTCAATCACGCGGCCCGATGTACCCGAAAAATAGAAGAAAAAAAAGAAAAAACTCTACCTTGATGGGAGGCCTCCCGGGGACTGCTGTCTCTTGGCTGTGACATCTGTTATATAGGCAAGGGCAGGGCCACCCGGTGACATAACTGAGTGGTCCTGCCCCTTTCTGACATCACGTGACGTCATATTGTCAGTTAAAGTAACGCAGTGCCGTATTGCAAAAAATGGCCTGGTCATTAAGGGGGTAAAACCTTCCGGGGCTGAAGTTGTTAACCCCTTTGTGCTGCATTAGTGGCACCAGTGTCAGTGTTAATTAACACTGACACTGGTGCCACTAATGCAGCACAAAGGGTTTAATTAACTGCCACTGGTCCGTCACTAATGCATTAGTGACCAGTGGCAATACATTAACCCCTTCATGCTGCATATATTACAAATACCATTGGTAATTAACCACTTGCTGACCCGTCACAGTACATACAGTGCCTTGAAAAAGTATTCATACCCACTAACAACATGTTACAACCAAAAACATGAATGTATTTTATTGGGATTTTATGTGATAGACCAACACAAAGTGGCACGTACAGTAACTGCATAGTGGAAGGAAAATGATAAATGGCTTTCAAATTTTTTTACAAATAAATATGTGAAAAGTTTGGCATGCATTTGTATTCAGCCTCCCTAAGTCACTACTTTGTAGAATCACCTTTCACTGCAATTACAGCCGCAAGTCATTTTGGGGATGTCTCTACCAGCTTTGCACATCTAGAGAGTGACATTTTTGCCCATTCTTCTTTGCAAAATAGCTCAAGCTCTGTCAGATTGGATGGAGAGTGTCTGTGAACAGCAATTTTCAAGTCTTGCCACAGATTCTCAATTTGATTTAGGTATAAACTTTGACTGGGCCATTCTAACACATGAATATGCTTTGATATAAATCATTCCATTGTAGGTCTGAGTGTATGTTTAGGGTCATTGTCCTGCTGGAAGGTGAACCTCCGCCCAAGTTGCAAGTCTTTTGCAGACTGTTCTAAGATTGTAAGATTGCCCTGTATTTGGCTCCATCCATCTTCCCATCAACTCTGACCAGCTCCCCTGTCCCTGCTGAAGAAAGGCATCCCCAAAACATAAAGCTCCTACCACCTTGTTCTCGGCTGAGGTTCAGTTAAGCCGGGTACACACGGGCCAAATGTCGGGAGACAACGGCCGGTTAAAAAAAAAACTGGCTAACATTCAGCCTGTGTGTATGTCGGTCTGTCCGACATATACACAGAACAGAAGCCGAGCATGCTGAAAAACCAGCAGCCGACAGACTCCCGATCAGCGCTTTTGGGGCCCTTTCACACTGGAGCGGGGGCGGCGGTAAAGCGCCGCTATTGTAAGCGGCGCTTTACCATCGGTATTCGCCCGCTAACGGGGCAGTTTTACCCCCCGCTAACAGCTGAGAAAGGGTTAAAAACCACCGCAAAGCACCTCTGCAGAGGCGCTTTGCCGGCGGTATAGCCGCGCTGTCCCATTGATTTCAATGGGCAGGAGCAGTGAAGGAGCGGTATACACTCCGTTCCTTCACCGCTCCGAAGATGCTGCTAGCAGGACTTTTTTTCCTGTCCTGCTAGCGCACCGCTCCAGTGAAATCAATCAAAGCAGCGGCACTTTCGGGTCGGTTTGCAGGCGCTATTATTAGTGCAATAGCGCCTGCAAACCGCCCCAGTGTGAAAGGGCCCTTAGCCAATGGCAGAGAGCGCTGATCAGAGTGTTCTGGCGGGGGGCCGCCTCTCAGAAATGTAACCACAGACATTACGGATCTTTTAAGCCATCTGCGTGGAGGTGTTCTTCCCACTGGCCACCAATGTAAGGGACATTCTTCCCACTAATCACCAATGTAAGGAGCATTCTTCAAACTGATCACCAATGTAAGAGACATTCTTCCCACTCAGGGCTGGCCCAAGACATTGTGGTGCCTGGGTCCAAAAGTAAAATGCAGGCTTCCAGAGTGTGTTAGGCTCAGAATGCATGTATCAGGAGTGCATTAGGCTCAGATGGTGGGGATTAGGAGTGCGTTAGGCTCAAACGCAGGGGTCTGGAGTACGTTAGGCTCAGAAGGCAGGGATCAGGAGTGCGTTAGACTCAGAAAGCAGTTATCAGGAGTTCATTAGGCTCTAAATGCAGGGATCAAGATTTCATTGGGCTCAGAACGCAGGGTTCAGGGGTGCGTTATGCTCAGAATGCAGGGAATATGAGTGCATTAGTCTAAGAATGCAGGGATCCGGAGTACGTTAGTCTCAGAACGCAGGGATCAGGAGTGCGTTAGGCTTAGAATGCAGGGATCGGGGGGGGGGTAGTATAAAAGGGGGTAGAGGACATTGCTATGGGGGTGGTCCTGCCCATAACAGTATCCTCTTCCCCCTTCACATCACCCCCCCCCCACACACACACACACAGTAGTGTCCTCTGCCCCCCTTCCCCTATAGCAGTGACCTCTGGATCCCTTCAACTCCCCTTTCCTTCCCATAGCAATGTCCTACCTTACACCTGAGAGCATAAGGCAGCACAGTTCTGGACAGAGGCTGGGAGCTAGCAGTGTGACTTTCCATATTAGCAAGCTGGTGATTGGTTGCTTAGGACCGCCCTGTGTCCTAGCAACCAATCACCTGCAGTTTAACTTCAAAAGTTAATTTGGGCAGCTCCTCCTCCTACCCTCCATCCTGAGCTAAGCTTCCTCCTGCTCTCCGCTGTTCACTGATGACAGTGGCGAAGGAGGCTTGCAGAGGGGGAGAATGGGAGAGAGCGGAACAGGTGCGGCTGAAGAGGTTGGAGGCTTTGTGGGGAAAGAGGGACCGGCGGGGGTCGGTGGCGCAGGAACCTGTATGCGGTGTACCTGTCACCTGCACACGATCAACAGGTGGGCCGCGATCGACGGGTTGCCAACCCCCCGCGTCTTGGCGTCAATTTGCCGTCCCTACAGGCGCGGCTGAAGAGGTTGGACGCTTTGTGGGGAAAGAGGGACCGGCGGGAGTCGGTGGCGCAGGAACCTGTATGCAGTCTACCTGTCACCTGCACACGATCAACAGGTGGGCCGCGATCGACGGGTTGCCAACCCCCCGCGTCTTGGCGTCAATTTGCCGTCCCTCTCAAAGTTCCGTATGGGTCCAGTGGACCCAGTGAGAGCCATGGTAAGGCCGGCCCTGTTCCCACTGGCCATCAATGTAAAGAGAATTCTTCCCACTAATCACCAATGTAAGGGACATTCTTCAAACTGACCACCTATGTAAGAAGCATTCTTCCCACTGACCATGTTAGCTTAGGTTCACACATATGCGGTGCAGGAAATGCAGTGATCCCTGGACGTTTCTTGCACCACATTGCAATTGCACTGGGTTTGCTATCCGCTGTGGGTGTCAATACAAAGTTAAAGCCAACTCAAATGCAGTGCAGTTTGCCTGGACCTGATCACATGGTACATAAAAATGACGATGCGATGCAGTTGCAGTGCGGCTCCAAAAAATGCCTGCACTTTTTTGGTGCGATGCGGTGCACTTTGAGCCTATTCCAAATGAATGGGCTCAAATCGCACCGCACTGATTTGCATGTGAATTGCACAGGAATGCGCTGCGGTTCCTGTGTGATTCACATGCGGGTTACAATGTGAACCGTGCCTAAGGAGCATTCTTTCCACTGACCACCAATGTAAGGGAGTGCTTTGACGTGTTTCATGGTTCTTCCATTTGACATTTGAAAAGCTAAAAATTAATGTTATTTTACATTTGCAGGGCCTGCCTCGAGAAATAAAACTGAAATACACAGCCTGTGGGTGGTTGGGTATTATTTATACTAGACCTTTCTTATTCTAGAATAAACATTTATTTCATTTATCTTGTAAGAGAGACTGTGTTGGTGATGTTTTCCATGGTATATTATTGTCTCATGCTTTACATAGCTGAGTGTTTTGTTAAAGGAAATCTGTACTGAAAAAAATACAGCCTTCTGAGATCCTTCTGAAAATATTACATGTTAACTGTCCCCGGCTTTGTCACATTCTCATTGCCTTCGAACAAGCATGTAGCAAATGAAGCTAGAATGAAGTCAGTGTCTCAGAAAGTATAGACATTTGATTAACATGACAGCCTAACAACTAGCACGTTCAAAGTTCAGCAATCCCCTATATTTCACCTTTATAAGGATTAATCCACCTAAAGAAAAGAAAAAGAGTAGAAGAAAACAGAAAAAAAAACATTTACCTTGGACCTCAGTATCTAGCCATTTCCTGAAGATGTCTGGTACATCATTGTACCTCACTGCTACCTTCTGGTAGCTGGGTACCAAGTTTCCTAAAAATTGTTCCAGCACAGTGCAGCACCCAGGGCCAGGACAAGGGGTGGGCTGCCCTGAGCACTGTGGTATTGTGTGAGGTGTGGGGGGGCTGCAAGGAGATTGGGGGAGAGGGAATTTGTGTTAAAAGGGGAAAATTGGGGGGGGGCGGCAGGGGGTAAGTATTGTTCTAGAAAGAGAAATTTGGGTGTGTGTGCTAAGAGAGGTGATTTAGACCCCTTTCACACTGAGCCGCCCTGGGCGTCAGCGGTAAAGCGGCGCTATTTTTAGCTCCGCTTTACCATCGTTTTAGCTGCGCTTTTCGGCCGCTAGAGGGACGGTTTTAACCCCCGCTAGCGGCCAAAAGGGGGTTAAATCCGCCTGCAAAATGTCACTGCAGCGGCGCTTTGCTGGCGGTATAGCAGCACTGCCCCACTGTTTTCAATGGGCAGGGGCGCTTTAAAAGCAGTGAGTTCACCTCTCCTAATGCGCTCCAAAGAAGCTGCTGGCAGGATTTGTACTAGGAGGGATGACTTTTTGGGAGAGAAGGGGCATTTGAGCTGGGCTTATTTGTTGGATGGGGGGGTTTGTGCTGGGAGGGGGGATTTCAGTAGAGGGGTGGATTTCTACTAAGAGGCGGGGGAATTTATGCTTAGGAGGAAGGCATGCAAAGTAGTGCTCAGTTTTTCTTTTGAGGAGGGGGGATTTTTGCTGACACATAATGGTCGTACATCTTGGGGGGCGCAGTTTGGTCTGTTTCGCCCTGGGGGTCTAAATGTCATTGTCCCAGCACTGGCATTCCCATAATTGTGGGATTCAAGCATCATGCTTTCCCCCAGGCAGTGATGATGTACAGTAACATCACTGATAAGGATGAGCTTGGGTTTAGTCTTAACTTGTGTTTGGACTGAACCCAGAAGAAAGATGTCACTCCTGTCCACTGCCACCCAATCAACTGCAGCCAGGGCATTCCCTGCTCCACAACTACACATACACAAAGGGACGGGGATGTTCATGATATGTGGCCATATTAGGTCAATGATGTCATGAGTATTCCTTCCCTTTTGTTTAAGTGCAGCTGCGAGGCGGAGAATGCCCTGGTCACCGTTGATTGGGTGACAGTGGGTGGAAATGACAACTTCTTTCCTGGTTCAGTCTGAGCACAAGTTTAGATCAAACTTAAGCTCATCCTTAAAGCAGAGATCCACCCATAAAATCAACTTTACATTATTCAGCAGCAATAAACATAATCAACGACATTTGGAAAAAAAAATTTTTTTTACTTACATTTTCATACCTGTTGCTATGTGGTCCCTTCTAATCTGCCCCTTTCTTTCCACGGCGCCTGATGTCATTTCCCTCGGCGCCTGTGTTCACTAGTACTCCTGGGAAATGTTTGTCATCATTTCCCAGGAGTCAGTGGGCAGCACCGAGGCCTACAATCGCGGTATTTCAAAACCGGAAGTGACGCGGGCAAAGGCGGATTATAACTTCGGATTACCTTCGTTGCCATCACAACTGGGGAGGCACTTCCGATGACGATGCCCATTGTGATGGCAACCTGTGAAGTTTCCTGTGCCGCTGTGTGCTCTTACTGCGCATGCGCGAGAATGGGCGGTGCATGCTGGGAATACAGCATGACCATATCCCGGATGTTTATTCTTGTAGGCTTCGCCTGCTCACAAGTAAGATGGGAATGCCCAAACAAGATGCATCAAAGGTAACTTTTTTAATAAAATATTAATAAATGCAGCAATAATGTCAAGACTAACCAATGCTATTTATTCAATTCCGTAATTGCAAGAGATAGATTTTTAAAAAATTGTATATGTGGTTGGAATTCTGCTTTAATCACATTAAAGTAGAGCTGGGTTACAAAGTGGGTATTTTTTTTCTAATGGGGTTTGATTTTAGTTTTTTTCTATGTGTTTTTATATAGGGGCTAAATCTATGATTTAGGGTTAAGAAGTGGCAGCCCCTATGTCAGCTTTTACTTGATGTCCGTGGCTCCACTGAGACGATTCATAATTTCCACTAATCCTGATGACCATTGTGTTCAGGGTGTTACCTTTTTTTATGAAGACCAGGCAGCAATAAAACTTTGAACGACCAATAAATATTGGAGGATGTGCATGATTTAACGCTATAATTGATCATACTTGAATGTAAGCTAAAAAAAAAAAATAGATGAGAGTGAGGTGAGTAAACACAAGAGGAAGAAAATTACAGATCACAGAATAAAGACTTTTATTGTATGGGCTGCTGCAATTAAAGGATATTAGATTTGGTTTATGTTATAGTGTAAGTGGGAGTAGCGCTGCACTGATATTGGAATTATTATCTGGTCACACGTACTGTATATGACGAAGATGAAGAGTGCCAAAGACAAACTTTAAAAGTAGTTCAATTTTATTATTATGTTATTCAGCATAAAACTGAAAAAAAAAAAAAACGAAAGCAATCCAGGGGTCATAAAACACTCCCTTCCTCAGGGCCTTTTCCAAAGAAGTAGGGGCATTAATCAGTCTTGTGCACTTCAGTTGGCCAGAGGGCTTCCTGACAGGTCCATGCATGCTTCCAGTATTTAGAATTCCACGAGAAAGAAAGTTTTTAACCATTTGAAGACTAAGCCTTTTTCTGACACTTGTTGCTTTCAAGTTAAAATCTGTGTTTTTTTGCTAGAGAATAAAAAGGCAGTCGATGCAATATTTTATGTCACACTGTATTTGCGCAGCAGTCTTTCAAACGCAATTTTTTGGAAAAAATGCACTTTAAAGAAAATATAAACAGTAAAGTTGGCCAAATTTTTTTGTATAAAATGAAAGATGATGATATGCCGAGTAAATAGATACCAAAACATGTCATGCTCAAAAAAATTGCACACACTCGTGGAATGACTACAAACTACAGTACTTCAAAATCTCCATAGGTGACCTTTTAAAAACTTTTAACGGTTACAAGTTTAAAGTTACAGAGGGGGTTTTGTGTAAGAATTATTGCTCTCGCTCTACCGATCGTGATGATACCTCACATGTGTTGTTTGAACACTCTTTACATTTGCAGGTGCTACTTACGTATGCGTTCGCTTCTGCGAGCAAGCACAGAGAGATGGGGCGCTTTAAATTTCTTTTTTTTATTTCTATTTATTTATTTTACCTAGTCCCTTTTTTTATGACTTTTATTGCTGTCACAAGGAATGTAAACATCCCTTGTGACAGTATTAATTACATGTCAGGATTTTTTTGGAAAGATCTGGGGTCTATAAAACCCCAAATCCCTTCTTTGCACTTAAAAGCATTCAAAACGCCAAGTTTGGCTGTATTGAATACTGGCATTTTTAAAAAATCTGGCTCTTTAAGGCTCCAGCACACTGGGAGTGATGTCATGACGTCGCTTTGGGGTTGCTAGATCTGAGACCTAATCAAAGCCGATTCCAGCTTTGTTTGGGTCTCCGGACAGCCGTCAGACGTGTCGGATGGTTGCTTGGGCCTCCCGGTGGGACGGGATAGCACAGGCGGAGCGGCGGAATGCGGTGGGGACATCCCCTCCCGCTGCTTGTAATGACAGTCGAGCGGCTGCTTAGCTGCATCAGTTGTTATGACAAGAAAGCCAACCATCGGTTCTAAATGGTACTGGGGTGATGCCCGCAGCTGCAGGCATTACCCCGGTACAACCACTTGAAGCAGAATGACGTACAGATACGTGATTCTGCGGAAAGTGGTTAAACAAATATATATTTTCATATGTATTTACATTAAGCTGGTTACCTATCTGTGTAAAACACAGATAGAAATAACAATCAATCACCATTCAGTTTAACAATTTTCAGACAGAAGGTACAAATTTGGCCCAGTTGTTATACTTGGACATTTGTTTGCATTGTGTTTGCACTGTTGTTCTTCCGGTTTTTCTGTAACTTGCCAACTTTTATATTAAATGTTCCATTGTCCCTAATTGTTTTATCCAAACCCACTGCAAACCAATTAAAATGCATTGAGCCAAAACAGTATTCTGTAAAACATGGAATAATAGGCAGAAATAAAAGAGCATAATAAAATCCAGTTCACTATGAATAATAAAAAAAAAAAACTGACTTCTGAATTCAAGTGGAACTACTCTAAATCTGTTTATCTGTTACCTATGTTAGAATTCTAATTTACTAAAATAATTTAAATTTTTTTACACAATAAATTATGTGAATATTCACTTTAATTATCTGGTTATGTGCAGAACAAATACATTGTTGGGACTTTGCTTTTTCCAGAATTGGCTAACTGACGTGCATTTTTACAGAATTTATTGTGTGAACATTATCGACTCCTTTAGTATACCAGCCTCGTGTTCAGTAAAGAGTCTCGCCTTCTTTATATTATCCTAATTATCTCAGAACTGTGATATAATGAGTCTGATTTACTAATAGACTTGACAATGTTCACACAATAATTTGTGTGAAAATTCACTTTGATTATCTAATTATGTAAAAAGAAAATTCTAATTACTTTTTTCATGTACACAAGCTTAGATAATTTAGATAAATATTCACAGAATTTATTGTGTGAACATTCCAACCTCTTTGGTAAACCAGCCTTATTATTTTATAGTGCTCTGAAATATTGAGGCTAAAATTGCCAAAGAGGTATTTTAAAAATGAAAGGTGTGTTAAGAGGTATGTAAGAGGTATGTTAAAAATTCTCACTAAATCTGTGAATATTCACTATAATTATCCAGCCATGTGAAAAACCTTAGCACATATGGGTCTTTTATTTCAATCTTATTTTATAAAAGTTTTGTCAAATATTAAAGTACAAAGCTTAAAGAAGCAGGAAAATAATATTTGAGGTACATACAGAAAGAGGACTTATGTCAGTCAGGGCCGTCTTTAAGGCAAGGCAAAAGGGGCAGCTGCCCTGGGCCCTGTCATTATTGTGGGGCCCAAAGCAGCTGCTCCATACTTGCCAACTATGCCAGTTTAAATTCCCTCGTCTCTTGAGGTTTTAGTCCAGTGCTGTGTCCTGATATCTCAGTGTGAAGTTCTGTTACTAATGCTGCCCAGCTCTGCCCTATTGTGTACAGATGACTCACCAGCAGACCCTGTGTTTACATGTAAATACCAGCATTGATATGTAAATAGCGTCAACATTCATATGTAAATAGAGGCAGTATTCATATGTATATCATGCTGCCCACTGTGGAGATAAAGGGGCATGCTGGAAATTGATCAGACCCACCCCTCCCCCCCAGCACTGCCACTGATTCCAGGAGTCCTAGGATCCCTAGGAGTTTTCTGTCTATTAATTGGTCCCCTCACCTCCTTGGTCCATGGTGTGCAGGCAGTGAGGAGATGATGTGCTGTAACCTCTAGCAACCAATCAATAAGCAGTAATGATGTGCAGTAACCACTATCAACCAATCAGTGAGCAGTATTGATGTACAGTAATCTCTAGCAACCAATCAACAAGCATAAATCATCTGCTGTAACCTCTAGCAACTAATCAGTGAGCGGTAACGATACACTGTAACCTCTGGCAATCAATCGCAATCGCTGCCTGATCTGATTCAGTAAACAAATTTTGAGTCTAGCTGCTATTTATTGTATGTCTCAAAGCAGGTGGAGAGCGAAACTGCATGGAGGGGTGGGGGCCCAAGAAAATGTTTGCTCAGGGTCCAATCAATATTAAAGACGGCCCTGATCTCAGTTTTGAAAAACTGAACAAAAAGAACATTCTTAAGACACCAACATTGTACACGCCAATTCTGTGCATGTTCAAACCTTAAAGAGGAACTGCAGTCTGCTCATATAATTTGTAATAAAAACATCTTTGCCATTCTGAAGCTTCCCTCCAACCACTTTGCATATTATTTTATATATACTGTGATTCTGTACTTGCCAAATATGCTGCAGAAATCTCCCTCCACTAAGTCTGGCTGCAACCATTTTAACTGTGGGCAGCTGAAGCTGCTGCCTGTTCACTTCCTGGATTTACACAGACACACAGAGGTACACCTCCAGCTCTGCAGCCTTCATTGGCCCTCTTATGACTCATACCCCCTCCCTTCCTGGCAAACTCTCACAAGAGTGAGAGAGAGAGCTGTGCATGATGTCATAAGCCTAGGCCAGTGATGGCGAACTTTGGCACCCCAGATGTTTTGGAACTACATTTCCCATGATGCTCAACTACACTGCAGAATGCATGAGCATCATGGGAAATGTAGTTTCAAAACATCTGGGGTGCCAAGGTTCACCATCACTGACTTAGACTAATGACCAGACAAGAAACAGGAAGTGGGCTGTATAAGGTATTTACTGGCAGAAAAAAAAAATGTTTTACTATCCAAAGTTAAAACAACAACAAGGGCAGAAGATTTAATAGATGAAAAGTTGAAAAATGACTGAAGGTCCACTTTTATATCACAAATAATAATCATGTTATTAGATTTTTACTCCAGGAGTATATCATGTTTGGCAGTTCTAAAGGAATAATGGAATAATGCATTAAAATTGACTAAAATGTACTGGAGATTTTAGTCAACTAAAATACGACTAAAACTAAAACAATTCAGATGACTAAAACTAAAATGGCATTTTATTCAAGACTATAACTAAAACTAAATGGAAATTTGATGTCAAAATTAACACTGGACATAAGACATAAAAAGGCCCTTAGTGTCAGTATAAAATAAACTTTCAACTGAATTGCAATGCCATTTCTCACATTAAAAATAACAGTGCTTATACAAATCTTATGAGAAAAGGGACAAACACGTATCCATAAATATATACAGTAAATAGAATCTAATAATATATCACATCAGTATAAAAAGGTTATGGCATTCCCTTTCTTGGAACAAAATCTGTTACTACTTGGCTAACTAACTTGTTTTAATTTTCACATTTATTGCTTTAATAGCCCTAGGGGAAAAAAAGTTATACCTAATCTAGGTATCCTCACCTGACTGTGAACTGTTTTCATTCTGGAAAAATCATACACATTGTAATGAAACCACATTATAGCAATAATTCTAATTCTAATAATTTTGCAGTGAATAATAATTTAATAACTTTTTTAAAGTAAATTAGCCACAATATTTCAGAATTGTTTTAATTATGGAAAATTATACATATTGTAATTAAACCACGTTATAACATCTAGAGTTCAAATAGCAGGTCTGGACAAAATTTTAAGGGCTTTCAAACTAAATTGATTGACTCAATGGGATGAATTTACTAAAGGCAAAAAGACTGTGCACTTTGCAAGTGCAGCTGCTCCAGAGCTTAGTAAATGAGGTAAAACGTCACTTTACAAAGAATACCCAATCACTAGACATGTGCGATTAGTTTCATACGAATCGAAAATTCGTACGAATTTCCGGAGATTCGTACATTCGAGAGGATCCGAAATACGAATTTTCATGCATACGAATTTTGTACGAAATTTCATTTACAAACTTCGGATAAATTTATCATAACGAACTTTCGTTATTGTTACGAAGAGTTTACGAACCTAACGAAAATTCATATTTCGTACGAATCCGAATTGAATTTTGGACACAAATTCCGAATTAATTTTAATACGAAACGGAATGAAACTAAACAAATTTATTGACGGCGCACATGTCTACCAATCACATGCAAGAAAAATTAAAAAAGAAACAGCATTTTTGTTGCACATGATTGGAAGTAATTTACTAAGCTCTGGCGCAACTGCACTTTCAATGTGCACATTCTATTTGCCTTTAGTAAATCCGCCCCAATGATGGCAAGACAGAATGTTCTGATTAATATTTTTTCAGAAAGTCCATATATATTTTTGAAGAAAATTCTATTGATGTATGACCAGCATTAAAGCGGGGTTCCACCCAAATTTTGAACATTATCTCTATGCATTCTCTTCCTTGCCTAGATGCTGACATGCTGTGTAAAAAAATTTAAATTGCCGTAATTACCTTTTTTTTTCTAATCTTCTTAGCACTTCCTGGTTTTCCTCCCATGGGAGTAGGCGTGTTTCTAGCCTCTCCCAGACCTCCCACAGTCCCCTGGGAGCTAGTCTCAGGCTTCCCAGCATGCATTGTGCAACAGCGTCATCACAACATCTCGGTGAATGCTGGGAGCACAGCATTCACCACATCCAGGAAATACATGCTTGTGGGCTTCAAATGCCCACAATTAAGATGGAAACCGCCTTCAGTGAATTTTATAAGTTATTCTTTACAACGAAATCGGACACAGGCGGACTTATTACACAGAACATGTGAGTAGATAATCATGAGAAGAAAAGTTTGTGAATGAACTCCAAAAAAAAAAAACGATAGATAGGTGGACCCCCGCTTTAATACACTTTTTTCCTCTTAAATAGAATACGTAGAGTTGTGGTAGAGGAACAGTAATCATTTTGTCATTCTTCTAAAGATCTTAGATGGGGTTATGGGAAACCGCTTAAGCAGACCTTGCCTGTCTTTAACTGGAAAAATTTGCAACTGCCCAAGTTGAAGTTATGGCCATGTTCGATAAATTTAAGTACCGTATTTAATAAAGTAGATGAATGAGTTCTGGAGTTCAAAGGAAGACTATCAATATATGGTAAGTGGGGAAAAAATACACTAACACAAAGAAAAGAAAATACAAATGCACTGGGTCTTACTTTGGTCCGAATTGAACTGCACAGTCATATTTGGACTCCTGGTACAGCTGTTGTGACAGGAAAGTGAGGGTAAAATTATAAAAACTGAGGTTGTTAGTCGATTTGGTTTCCAATCCACTCTGAGCAAAATTATAAACACAACACTTTTGTGTCTGCCCCTATTTATCACGAGCTGAACGCAAAGATTGCACGCATCCTCAAAACTTGCGACATATGTGGCATTGTGCTGTGTGATAAAACATTTTAGAGTGGCCTTTTATTGTGGCCAGCCTAATAGCCTGTACACACGATCCGAATAGCATACGAAAACTGTTGACCGAGGAAGAATCGTACGATTTTCGAATCGTGTGTACACTACATTTGAGAGCCGATCACAACAATTCATCCAATATTATTAGATCAGACGAGCGTGAAAATTTTCCTCGTACGATACCAGATTGTACGATTTTCGTTTAGTCACTATAGCTGTTGTCTGAAAATACAATACAAATACATTACAACACATGACATCACTTCCGATTTTTTTTCTGTCGTACGAGAATTTTCGTGACTTTATTTGCCTATTCAATTTCTACTATTAAGCGGAAAAAGGTCGTACAATCTATCGTACGATATTCGGATCGTGTGTACGAGCCATAAAGCACACCTGTGCAATAATCATGCTGTCTAATCAGCATCTTGATATGCCACACCTGCGAGGTGCATGGATTATCTCGACAAATAAGAAGTGCTCACTAACACAGATTTGTGAACAATATTTGAGAGAAATAGGCCTTTTGTGTACATAGAAAGTCGTAGGTCTTAGCGTTCAGCTCATGATAAATAGGAGCAAACACAAAAGTGTTGTGTTTATAATTTTGCTCAGTGTATTTATGTGACTTCCATTGGGCTTTAATGTTAAGGGTTTAAATGAGGTGTTAGGTTGAGGTTTGGAGTTAGGTGTAGGGGTTTGGGTGAAGCTGAGTGTAAGATTTAAGGATTTTGGTTTCGTTAAGTCTTATGCCCCGTACACACGGTCGGATTTTCCGATGGAAAATGTCCGATCGGAGCGTGTTGTCGGAAATTCCGACCGTGTGTGGGCTCCATCGGACATTTTCCATCGGATTTTCCGACACACAAAGTTGGAGAGCAGGAGATAAAATTTTCCGACAACAAAATCCGTTGTCGGAAATTCCGATCGTGTGTACACAAATCCGATGGACAAAGTGCCACGCATGCTCAGAATAAATAAAGAGATGAAAGCTATTGGCCACTGCCCCGTTTATAGTCCCGACGTACGTGTTTTACGTCACCGCGTATAGAACGATCGGATTTTCCAACAACTTTGTGTGACCGTGTGTATGCAAGACAAGTTTGAGCCAACATCCGTCGGAAAAAATCCATGGATTTTGTTGTCGGAATGTCCAAACAAAGTCCGACCGTGTGTACGGGGCATAAGGTGTATAAAATTTGGGTGGGGTTAAGGGTTTAGCATTAGGGATTACGTTAAGGTTAGGTTGAGGTGTAGGGGTTATGTTGCAGTTTGGGGATTCAGTTTAGGGATTAGAAGTATTTTTGTTGTGGTTATAATTTAGGTTTATGGAGTTTGTGTAGGTTAAAGGTTAGGATTAGGCATTATTTTAAGATTATGTTGAAGTGTAAGGGTTGGTTGAGGTTTAGGGGCTATGTTGTGGTTTAGTGTTTAAAATAAGGGTTAGGTTAATGTTGGGGGTTAGGTTTAGTGGTTTTATTGTACTTAAAGCTTAGTGTAGGGGGTTAGTTAAGGTGAAAATGTAGCATTTTAAAGGTAGTTTGGGGTATGGGAATTGTTAAGTAATTTGGGATTCGGTATTGGGGTTAGGTTGCAGTTGGAGGTTAATTTAGTTGTTACTCTTTAATTAAAGTGGTTGTAAACCCCATTCATGAAAGTTGAACTAAGTATATATATATATATATATATATATATATATATATATATATATATATATATATATATGTAGTGTTACTTATCTCTCTCCAAAGCTCTAAGTGTTGTTTCTCTCTGGTGCTCTGTTCCTCTGTTATCAGTCACTTCTGACAAATTCTCCGACACATAAGATAACAGTAGCTGAAAATTTGTGATGGGGAGGGAGCTTAGAGGGAGATCAGCAGGGAGCTTGTCTATTCAGAGTACAGCTATGCATATTCCTTTGTTCCTCTCTAATCTCTAAATCTCTAATCTTGTTCCCAGTGCACTACATTGTGGCCTCATCATACACACTGGCTCCCCAGCTGTTGCTGAGCAAAATAAAGACAGCCTGCAGGGAAAATTTCATTTTTTGGCTTTATAAATGCAATTATTGCTGCAGCAAATTCTAGACATGGTACAGATCTGCCACTTTACAGGTAAACTAGGGAGACCCCCCAGGCACTATATTGGAAGGAATTTTTCACTTTTATGCTTTCACTTTAAAAATCAAAAAATCACTGCTCATTTAAAAATGACGTTTTTCACAAACCTTTTTTTTATTGATACTTGTCCCCCAGGCAGGACCCAGACCCCTATAACCATTGTATGCCCAATTACTTTCACATAAGCCTTGAAAATGGGCACTTTTGATTTTTGACGTTCGGGTCCCATTGACTTTAATGGGGTTCAATATTCAGGTCCGAACTTTTGCGGTGTTCGAAAGTTCTGGTCCGAACTGAATAGGGGTCCGTTCGGTCCATCCCTATTTAGGAGCAATGAGCTGTGTGAGATATCACACACTCAGCTACTGTATGCATGGAAGATGGAAGTTCACTCAGCTACAAATTGTTTGAATGAGAAAATTAATATTTAACCACTTGCTTACCAGGCACTTAAACCCCCCTCCTGCCTAGATCAATTTTCAGCTTTCAGCGCTGTCACATTTTGAATGACAATTGTGCGGTCATACAACACTGTACCCAAATGAAATTTTTATCATTTTTTTCCCACAAATAGAGCTTTCTTTTGGTGGTATTTAATCACAGCTGGGGTTTTTATTTTTTGCTAAACAAACAAAAAAAGATGGAAATTTTTGAAAAAAATAAAAATCATGTTTAATTGTTTGTTATAAAATTTTGCAAACAGGTAATTTTTCTCCTTCATTGATATGCGCTGATGAGGCGGCACTGGTGGGCACTGATAGGCTGCACTGATGGGCACAGATAGGCACAGATAAGGCGGCACTGATAGGTACAGTTAAGGCGGCACTGATAGGCACAGTTAAGGCGGCACTGATAGGCACAGTTAAGGCAGCACTGATGGGGACAGATAAGGCGGTACTGATGGCCACTGATGGGCGCTAATGGGTGGCACTGGGTGGCACTGATGGGTGGCACTGAAGGGTGGCACGGATGGGTGGCACGGATAGGTGGGACTGATGGGCACTGATAGGTACCACTGATGGGGGCACTGATGGGCGGCACTGATGGGCAGTGATGGGTGGCATTGATGGGCACTGGTAGGTGACACTGATGGGCACTAATGGGTGGCACTGATGTGCAGCACTGTTGCCCTGATGTGGGCACTGATGGGTGGCACTGATGGGTGGCACTGTGGGCACTGTGGGCACTGGGTGGTACTGTGGGCACTGATGGGTGGCACTGTGGGCACTGATGGATGGCACTGATGGGTGATGCTGGTGGGCACTGGTAGGCAGCACTGCTGCCTATTGCTTGGTGACAGTCTGATCGCCGTGATCGGGACTGATGTCCCGATCACGGCCGCCGGTGATCGGGTATTTTTTTCCTCCTCACGCTGTCAGCGCGAGGAGGAAAAATAGCCGATTACCGGCTCTGTTTACATCACATGATCAGCTGTCATTGGCTGACAGCTGATCATGTAGTAAGGGGTCGGGACCAACCCCTTACTCTGATCTGTGATCAGGCGAGTCTCATAGACTCGCTGATCACCGAGCGCGCCGCGCGCCCTGCAGGGGGCGCGCAGGCCGCTCGTGCATGGGACGACGTCAATAGACGTAGTCCCGGCAATTCAGATCCGCGCTGTTGCCGTCATTTGGCAATGGCCCAGATCTGAAGCAATTTAAGAAATTTAATACCGATTGTTCTGTACTAGAAAAGACCCTTACAATTTTTAACAGCTACAAGGCATCAGAGATGCCCATGACAGACATAACTTGTAAGCCCAGGCCATTATTATAACCTGTGTGGCTGGCATGTGGCAGTAAAAAAGGGACACCAGCTACTGCCACCTGTACAATATTTATAAACCAGATCTTCTAGTCAACCAACCTAAATCAGAGGATCCGCCACACATTTGCCACTCATATGCCTTAGACCTGTTGTTTCTACTTCTAAAAGGATCATCCCACCCAAAGATGATAATTTTATTTATAGAAGGAATATGATGGCGCCTGATGCGAGTCAGCTCCTGGAATCTTACATATCTTCTACTCCAAAAATAAGATCTCCTTGCCATAATTTCAGCAGTTTGAAGAGAGAAGAGTGACTGAGAGATGAGCTCATCAGTCACCTAATCAACTTTTAGATGTAATTGTGGAGAGCTGGTGGTTTTTATTTTGGGGGGTGGCAAACAACCACCCCCGCTTGCTGTCTGTTGGTCGGTCCGGAACTTACCCCATCTAGATGGCAGGTGGCGGGCAGAGGCTCCTATGTCCTCTCTTCCATCATGGCCGTGTCTCCTCCCCTCCTCCTAGCCATCCAATAGGATTGCCTGGCCTTTTAGTCAATTAGGTAACGGGTCTCAAGACGCGCTTCCCGATTGGCCCGGGAGGAGGATCAGTGTTACAATAGCAAATATTAATTCGCTACTGTAACACACCTGGGTGGGCTCGGTTCACAGTCTCTGTGCCCCGAGTCTACTCTATTTTGAAGCCTAGTAGAGCCTCTAGCTCTAATCGGGTGCTTCAAAAAAACACCACACCCCCATTAGAATTCATGCATCCAGCATTCTGCAAGGGGCCGGATGCATGGATGGTGGGGCGGCGCACATGTGCCCTTAATAGACAGGCCGCCCCTGGAGCAGATTGAGTAGGCTTGCCCCAGCAGCAGTCAATTTACTATGTAAATATGGAAGGCTTTAACTGGGGCCACACATAATATTCAGTAAATGTAGTGCTTCAGAAGATTGTGAGTAACTACTGAATACATTGCTGGAGATGGTCAGAGACTAGTGATATGCTACAGGTGTAATTGAAGGCTGGAAATATGCTGCAGGAGACTGTTAGAGACTGGAGACATACAGTGCCTTAAAAAAGTATTCATACCCCTTGAAATTTTCCACATTTTGTCATGTTACAACCAAAAACATAAATGTATTTTATTGGGATTTTATGTGATAGACCAACACAAAGTGGCACATAATTGTGAAGTGGAAAGAAAATGATAAATGGTTTTCCAAATTTACAAATAAATATGTGAAAAGTGTGGTGTGCATTTGTATTTAGCCCCCGTTACTCTGATACCCCAAACTAAAATCTAGTGAAACCAATTACCTTCAGAAGTCACCTAATTAGCAAATAGAGTCCACCTGTTTGTAATTTAATCTCAGTAGAAATGCAGCTGTTCTGTGAAGCTCTCAGAGGTTTGTTAGAGAACCTTAGTGAACAAACAGCATCATGAAGGCCAATGAACACACCAGGGCAGGGATAAAGTTGTGGAGAAGTTTAAAGCAGGGTTAGGTTATAACAAAATATCCCAAGCTTTAAACATCTCACGGAGCACTGTTCAATCCATCATCTGAAAATGGAAAGAGTATGGCACAACTGCAAACCTACCAAGACATGGCCATCCACCTAAACTGACAGGCCGGGCAAGGAGAGCATTAATCAGAGAAGCAGCCAAGAGGCCCATGGTAACTCTGGAGGAGCTGCAGAGATCCACAGCTCAGGTGGGAGAATCTGTCCACAGGACAACTATTAGTCGTGCACTCCACAAATCTGGCCTTTATGGAAGAGTGGCAAGAAGAAAGCCATTGTTGAAAGAAAGCTATTAAAAGTCCTGTTTGCAGTTTGCGAGAAGCCATGTGAGGGACACAGCAAACAAGTGGAAAAAGGTGCTCTGGTCAGATGAGACCAAAATTGAACTTCTTAGCCTAAAAGCAAAACGCTATGTGTGGTGGAAAACTAACACTGCACATCACCCTGAAGACACCATTCCCACCTTGAAACAAGGTGGTGAGAGCATCATGTTGTGCGGATGCTTTTCTTCACAAGGGACAGGGAAGTTGGTCAGAGTTGATGGGAAGATGGATGAAGCCAAATACTGGGCAATCTTTCTTTAGAAGAAAACCTGTTAGAGTCTGCAAATGACTTGAGACTGGGGAGGAGGTTCACCTTCCAGCAGAACAACGACCCTAAACATACAGTCAGAGCTACAATAGAATAATTTAGATCAAGGCATATTCATGTGTTAGAATGGCCCAGTCAAAGTCCAGTCCTAAATCAAATTGAGATTCTGTGGCAAGACTTGAAAATTGCTGCTCATAGATGCTCTCCATCCAATCTAACAGAGCTTGAGCTATTTTGCAAAAAAGAATGGGCAAATATGTCCCTCTCTAGATGTGCAAAGCTGGTAGAGACATCCCCAAAAAGACTTGCAGCTGTAATTGCAAAATTAAAAGGGGTATGAATACTTTTTCAAGGCACTGTATTACATGAGACTACTAGAGATCATTGCCATTGTATTCCTACAACTCATTGCTACAACTTCTGGCTACCCTTGGGCTACAGGTTGGTCATCAGGGGCCTAGTTAGTCTGGAGCGGAAAATGCTGACTGCAAAGTGTAGTAGTGTCCAAATATCCAGCTCTTCCTGTGCTAGGTGAGTGGACACCTCAATGAAGTACAGGAGGGACAAATGCAAAGAGCAGGGAGGTGCTCTTCTTTCGCCACACTGATCTGCTTTCACGACAATAAAAATCTGAATGGATAAGCATTAGGGATGAGCCTGGATTCATCTCCAGGTTTGATCTGAAACTATGTGTAGCACCCTCCTAGGTAGGTTGCTAGGATGTACAAAGTTTAGTGCAGTGCGGTCTCCTACTTAACAGGAGACTGTTAGGCAGGAAAGCTGCTATGTTTTATCCAACAGGAAAGTTACATTGTTTAGCAAAGAAGTCCTGTCTGTTTCACAGTGCTGCTGCTTCTGTATTGGTCCCAGGCAACCTTGGAAGGTTATGAATGAACAGGAGCGACCCGTGCTGATTAGCAGCATGAATATGGATGCCACTCCAGCCAATTACAGGCATAAGAGCCCCTATACATGCTGGGAATGATATTTATATTCAGTGAGCACACAGGAAATGTTTATTTTCCTGGAGAGAAGAGTCCAGCTGAGGAGAGTGGTGCTGTGCCTTTCTCAGCACCTGCTGCCATGTGGCCTTGGGTGAGAGACATGGAGGCTGAAATGCTGACCAGAGTGTTCTGAAGAGCTGACTAAGGGAGAACCGTCCCTTGGAAATCTGTCTGTGATCACTGGAGGGTGCTGCTGGAGAAATGGAAGGAGGCTGCCATTTGGTCCCAGCCTTTGTGAGTACAGACTTTAAAGATGTTGGGGCCTGGTTCTCTGACTACCCCCCTCTGTGCTAGGAGAGTCAGCTGCTGGGTTCCGCAGAAAGGGGAAACTGGCTAGTATCCTGAAGGGCATTTGTCCATTTTTTCTACAAAGGACTTGCTAGAGTGTGTACGGTGTATCATAAAGTTATTCCACAATTCAGTTAAAGAAGCTGTCCTTGTATCGAGTTGAAACTTATGCCACGTAAGCACGGTCGGACTTTCCGGCAGGAAAGGTCCGACGAAATCCTTTCATCGGATATTCTGATCATGTGTGGGCCTCATCTGACTTTTTTTTTTGAAAATTCTGACGGACCTAGAAATAGAACATGTTTTAAATCTTTCCGACAGAATCAATTCCTATCGGGAAAACCGCTCGTCTGTATGCTGTTCCGACGGACCAAAAACGACGCATGCTCTGAAGCAAGTACGAGATGGCAGCTATTGGCTACTCCCTATTGAACTTCCTTTTTCTAGTCCTGTCGTTTGTTGTTGTACGTCACTGCGTACCGGACTTGGTGTGATCATGTGTAGGCAAGACAGTTTCAGCAGAACTCCGTCGGAAGGTCCTTCAGAGTTTATTCTGATGGAAAAAACGGTCATGTGTACGTGGTATTAGAGTATACCACTACACTACTGCTTCCCTATCCAAGTTCTTCAATAAAACAAACAAAAAGCCCTAGACTGGTTATTGGAGTAATGAGTGAAAGTAAGAGTGCACCTGGCTGTGGAAGAAAATACTGTGTGCCTGACTGCAGAAGTTGGAACTAGAGAAGATCCGGGTAAATATCTAGCAGCTCCTATGGAGATAGTGCTACACATGTTTGACTCAATACGGAAATCAGCTGCCATTTCCAGCCCAATGAGCTGATGATGGGGGGTTATTGTACACAAAGGAGTAGGGAAGCTTCTGACATCATTGACCTAATATGGTCTCATGGTCTAAATTTGAACCCAAATTTTAGTTAAAAAATATTATGAAATGTTCATTCGATTTTCTAATGGTTCTTGGGACCAAATAGATTGTTCATTTTTGACCATAGTGTCATAGTAAATTCAAAAGAGCAGGATGGAAAGATGTTTTTGAAAAACAAAACTAACTGTGAATGTGGTTTTCATTCTGATAAAATCAAACATATTGTAATGTAATACATCTGGGGTTCAAATAGGAGGTCTGGACACAATTTTAAGAGCTTTTAAACAAAATTGGTTGACTTAATGATGGCATGAAAGAATGTTCTGATGAACGATTTTTCAGAAATTCCCTACATACTTTTGAAGTCAATTGGTGTATGACCAGCATTATTCAATGTTTTTTCCTTGGCCCCAATGCTCTTCTATAGAACACATAGAGCTGGTACAGAGGAATATTAATCTATGTCATCTTGTCATTCATCTGTTGATTTTAGTTGGGATTATGGGAAGCAGGCTGAACAGGTCTTACGTGTCTTTAACTGGAAATCTTGTCCAAGTTGATAATATGAACATATTTGATAACTTTTAGTAGTTTAGCAAAGTGGATGGACAAGTTCTGAAACATTGTTGGTCAATTCTGTGGTAATAGGAGGATAATCTGTAATACTGTACTAACACAATACAGACATGAAAAATGAATGTTCAAAAAATCAAATTCCTTCCATGAGAAGGACTTAGAGATGAAATCACAGATTTTGATTTAAACACAAGAACACAACATTTTAATTTTAGAGATACTGACTGTACATAATATTCAAGCATTCATATTTAATTGATAGTATTTTGAAGGAGGACTATCGATTTATACTAGTACCTTTTCATGTGCAAAGTTGGCATTTTAGTAGGTCAGGCAATACGTATTAGGAGAATGAGAGGGTCCCTGGTTCTGGAAGTCACCTGTCTATATCAGGCTTTTTCAACACAGAGAAACCCTTGAAATAACTTTCCGGTCTCAGGAAACCCCATACTAAAACTCATTAGTGTAGATACATTATTGTGATGGTCAGTGAGAAGAATGCTCCTTACTCTTGTGGTCACTGGGAAGAGTTACCCCCTGTTAGATAGCTCAGCAAGTCAATGGTGTCAGTGGGAACTTATCTGAGAGGTAGAAATTGCTCATTGCTCAAGGAGCCCCTAGTAGCAACCTCTTGAGGAGCCCTGGTTGAGAAACCCTGGTCTAGATTTATATTTTACTTTTGTTGCTTTATAATCTGATTCTTGTATCTAAAAGGAAGAAAGTGATAGAAGGAGATGGATGGCCCAGTGGGGGGGGGGGGGATCCCTTTGTACAAGCACAATGCTCAACCTATGAGCTGCTATAACATAACACAAATCTCATATCGCTGTTATGAGTGGAAGCATTTATGGTTTTCCTGATATTATCCAACATTGCAATGTTAGGTGACTCTAATGTATGGAAAGAAGCAAAAGTCATTGGTGAGGCCTGGTTCACACTTATGTGTTTTCAGTATTGCATAAACGCATTACAGTCCGCTTAGCATGATTCACTATGGGTCACGTTCACATCTGTGAGGTTTCTGCCACTGCATTTTTTGTAAAGGGTCAGGAACTTTTTTGCCTGCAGCAGGTTGCATTTTTGGTTACATAGACTGCCATAGAAACACATAAAAAATGTAGTGCTTGCATTTCTGATGCATTTCCGCTGCATTTTTGCTGGTTTCTCTTGCATAACAGCAGACACTTCCTAAAAATGCAAAACGTATAAAAAATGCATTAAGGATTTGTAAAATAAATGCAAAATGCACCAGAAAACACATTAACTGCAACCCGCATAAGTGTGAACCTAGCCCGAGGAGATACTCACGCAAGGAATGTATTACCTCTAGATGGTGTGCACACCGGGCTATTTGGCGGTCAAGTTACCTTTGCAACATTTTACATCTGTGTCACACTTTCTTTTATTTCTTGAATATACTTTTTTTATTGCGATTTAAGAATCACATAGGTACAATAGTAACATAAAGGGGACTGTTTCCAACCTACATTTACATTGAGTTTTATTAGTAATCAGGAGAAATTACAATATTGACCATAATGCCACAGTGAGATGTGAGTTAGACTCATGCAACATATTACACACGTACATCATATACTGATCAGCCATAACATTCTGACCAGTAACAAGTAAAGAGAATAACATTGATTATCTCATTACAATGGCTCCTGAAAGTGGGTGGGATATATTAAGGAGCAAGTGAACAAGTTGTCCTTGATGTTGATGTTTGTTTTGAAAGCAGAAGAAATGGGCAAGCATCTGGATTGGGTGGCTTTGACAAAGGCCAAATTGTAATGGCTAGAGGACTGGGTAATAGCAATTCCAAAACTATGAGAAATTCCTAGTCTGCAGTGCTCAGGACCAGAGCCAGGACAAGGGGTGGGCAGGAGGGACAGCTGAGTGAGGGGGCAAAGAATGAACACAGAGCATTAATCCCATTCTACGACATGCATTAACAGTGGGGGAGGGGGTGCACTTTCGCATCTTTGCCCTGAATGCTAGATGAACTTGCCCCGGTACTGTGTAGGACCTACTAAAAATGGTCCAAGGAAGGAAAACTGATGGCAGGGTCAGGGGCAGCCAAGGCACATGCACATTAGGAAAAGCATTTAAAGGAACTGGACCCAAGCTATAGAGATGTAGTGCTTTAGGTCGATTCCTTGGGGTTTTGACATGTAATTTGAGCCACTTCACTGGCACTGCAGTTATTCTCTCCCCAGGGTGCTGACAGGCATTCGCTTAGAGTATTATCTTGGCTACGGCAGTCTATAAGGTCCAGCCAGTAGGGGGCAGCACCAGAGCCATATGTAAAGGATGTTTCCAGCTGCCCACTTGTCCCACAGTTCAACTGCTTGCAGATAACAGAGACTGAATGACTGCTCATCAGATTACTGCAGACAGAACCCCAGCTTCCATTATAGTAGACTTCCAGGCGGCCTTCGCATTCATTAACCCCGCCCACCAAGCGCAAATCAGTGAAGTCTGCAAATCAATCACAAGGAGATGAATTAAACTGAACCAAATTTAAATCAAAAGTTCCTTTTAACCTATTTTTAGCTTATTTCAAATGGAACTCCAGGGAAACAATTAAATACATTTTTAGAATACATTCTGTACATGTCAAGTATTTGAACTATTCAGCTACTCTTGTGATTCATATACAACTGACGCACCGCATAGCCAACAGTCTGACACCATTGTTCACCAATGCAGTCAGCTTCCTGTGTCAGCTACCTGACTGCTGTTTTATGGAAGAGCACCCCCTACTGGTGAGGTAGCTACAGTGATACCTCGGTTCACAAACTTAATTTGTGAAACGACTCTGGACACAAACCGAATTGGTCGTGAACCGAGGCAAATTTTCCCATAGGGTTCAATGTAAATCAGGTTAATTCATTCTGAACTTATTTTTTTTTTTTGACCCACAAAAAATATGAAACAAAGTACAGTACAGTATGAAGAAAGAGAGAACACTAACCTTGCTTTAGATGACTTCTGACGTGGAGCCATACTGGATGTCCAGTACAGTACAGTATGTGATAAAAAGCACACAAAGCTTTACAGCAAGTGTGCACAGGGATGTACAGTACTGTACAGTAGGTGCTAAAAAGCACACCAAAAAGCTTCTCAACACTTCTCAATACTGTAAGTGTCTTCATAGTACACTTTCAGTGTCTCTCTGTGACCGCGATCTCACCTACAGGAAGTCACAGCCACATGTCAAAGTAGTGAAGATGGCTGCGGCTCATGTTCGTGAACCGAAGCAGAGTTTGCTAACCGAGGCAAATTTTTGTGAACTCTTCTGTTCGCAAGCCAAGTTGTTCGTGAACAGAAGCGTTCGTGAACCGAGGTATCACTGTATAGTAAACTCAAGAAAAAATGTGAAATGGCCCCCTGCAGCTTAATGCCATAATGTGCCAGCATGCATTGCACAATATGACAGACGTGCCTTTCAAATGCAGCCCTCCAGTGCTATGCTGTCACTGGTGCCAGTGCTCCCATCTTCACCTGGTCCTTCTTTTGGGTTCGGGCTCTCCAGCCATTTGAAAGACCAAGCCATGATGATGTCATTCCCGTGCATATGTACGGGAGTCATCAAATAGTATGTCGTGAATGCAAAGCATCACTGCGTGTGCACAGCGCCGTCATTGGCTAAACCCGACCTGAATATCTCTTAAATGGTGCAAGTTTATTCATCGCACCTACAGGTAAGACTTACTATAAGCTTACCTGTAGTTACAAATTATTAAATAATTATTACCGCTTTAATACTTTCTTGGTTATTAAGCTAAAGACCATCTATGCTTGTTGGATTCATTATTTTTAAAGCAGAACTCCAGCTAAATAAAATGGCATATTAACAGAGAAAATAAAAAGCAGCATCGGCTGCAATACTTACCTTCAAGCCAGATCTATGCCCTGCAGGAGTGCCTTTCTGCCACTAGATGTCACTAGTCTTTCACATTAAAGCAGAGCTCCACCCAAAATGTGAAGCTCCGCTTGTCTGCCCCCCTGCCCCTGTGCCACATTTGGTACCTTGTGGGGGGGAGGGGGGAGCAGGTATCTGGTTTAGACAGGTTCCCGTCCCCACTTCTTGCTGAATTTCACTGCTGGTTTTCCCTACCCAAGATGGCAGCGCCAGCACCCGAGAGCCGATGCAAGATTCGGCTTGGGTGAGGACACCGTGGGATCCCTTGACAGGTAAGTGCCCTAATACTAAAAGTCAGCATCTACAGTATTTGTAGCTTCTGAATTTTTATTTTTTGGTAGCCCGTAGCTCAGCTTTAAATGATTGCCAGCTCAGCTCCTCTGAGCACAGGCTGTCATGGACCCACCAATAAGGAAGTCATTATACAGCTTGGGCCAAAGGTGGACATAATGTGTGCATTCACAAGGTCCTACTGGGAGTTAGGGGTCTATCTTTACTAGAGATGGGTCAGATGGGTGCTGGGCCCCCTACCAGTGTCATGCAGACTTGGATACTGCTTACCTATATCTATCTGTCAATAAGTACACAGTGATTAAATCTTTTAACTGGGATGGTAGTTTATTGGTAGGGGTCCAAATATTGTTTGTAATTGGGGCTCCTAGGTACCTCAGTCCACCACTGGCCTACTAAGAATAGCCCCCTGCTGGGGGAGAAGAGGAAGGAGCCATGATGTCAAGGTTCTGATTTAAGCTTGAGTATCTCAGAAAATATTGAGGCCACGGATAGCAAGACAACTGTCAGTTGCAGAAGAAGAAATCAGCAGTTACACATACTTATCACTTTTTTTCTTTTAACAAAATTTCCTATTTAAATAAAAAACAAGCAAAAAGCAGTTTATACCTGAACAGGCAACTCTTGCAGCTTCTTTCTCCTCTGAAGCAGAAGTCCCCCACGAGCTGTATGGACATTGCCACAATGTGGTTTCATTCCCTGCACAGTTTAATCCGGTCAGCCAGAGTTTCCCGGTTCTGCTTATAGACTGCCCTTCTACTTTTGAAATGCAGCCACAGTGCAGCTCCCTGCAGATCACGTCACCATCCTCCAGGTCCCAGGCATCACCCCTGATCATGCCCCACTCACCCCTCCGGTAGACCTCCACCAGGCCGGCACAACGGTGAAAGCTATCCACCAGATGGACACTTCTCTCTTCTGCTGCTGTGGAGAAAGGGTGCAAAAATTCTTAATGTGGGGTTGATGCATAAAGTGCTGCTTCTAGCAGAGTTGATGGGTCTACTTAACTCTAGATGCATCATAAAAATATATAAAAAGGAGCTCCAGAACCAAAAATTTAGAAGGTCCAAGATGCTTTTAATTGTTCATAATTGCAAAACATAAAACAGCCAACATGTTTTCTAGGGCCAAAACACTCCCACATTCAGCAAGGCTAGCAGAATTGTAAGTGATTAGCAAAATTGAACCATGTAACTGTCACATTTGTATCAAAATGTTTTCATATAGTGGAAAACAATGGCTACAAATGCTACATTAAAATCTATGGGTATGTCAGTGGTGGCTGCAAAAGAAGGACTATAGCAGGGAATCACTGGAGAGGTAAATATATAGTGATGGGGAGTTGGATGTACACAAATGTTGTCACTTTTACTTGAATCGGCAGGGTGAAAGTGTCTTTTTACAAAGCATTAGCTTCAATGTGCCATTGGATGACTCTATAGGTAAACTCCTTTATTGAACACCTACCTGAGCAAATTACTCCGACATCAGTGACAAGGTTGGAGGAAGCAACTGAAGAACTGTTTATAGTGACAGAACAATCCTCTATGTGCTTCTCGCTTCCTTGACATGTGACACTGTTCCACGCTACAGTACCACTTATTGGTTCCTTCAGCCTGAACGACCCAATGGCCTCTCTACAGTGGAGCTGCCTGCACACCACTTCTGCCTCTTTCATGTCCCATTGATGGTCCAGCACACGCCCCCAGATGTTTTTCTGTAAGACTTCCAATCTGCCTTCACAGTGACCTGGGCCATCTACTAAGCGGAGGGTCTCTGCCGTTCCTACAAGGGATATAGTATAAAAAAAAGGTTGAAGTTTAACCCCTTCACCCCTATGGGTAAAACAAATCTAAATGCATAAGCACAATTTTGCAATTTAACGTGTTAGTAAAACCGTACATATCATCACAAATACTTTGTGCATTTGGGTGGATTAAATCTTGTTTTTTTTCAGGACAAATTGGGCTTTCATTTGGTGGTAAATGATAATGTATATCCCCTGATTTTTTTTTTTTATTATCAAAGGAAAACTGTGTCAAAATATAAAAAAAAAAAAAAAAAACATATTTTTTAAATGTATCTGTATCTTTCTTGGTACTACCATAACCTTCCACCAAGGAACAACCCAAATGAAATTCTCCTGCTCCTGATGATCACAGCGATACAGCATATGTGTATGTTAGTTGTTGTATGTACCAGTGGTACAGTCCAAAAACAATAGAGTGCATTTTGATTTTTTTTTTTTAATCTTACCTAAAACACAATGATGCTAACTGACACTGATAATAATTTTAAAAAAAGAAAAAAGAAAAAGAAAATTCTGTCCAAAAAAATACTGACCCCGACCTTGACCCAAACACTTACCCTGGTACTGACCTAGATCTAACCTTAATCTAGTTTTTTTTTCATATTTTTGTATTATTATTATATTTATCGGTGTATAATACGCACTTTCTCACCCTGAAAATCGTTCAGTTCTGGCTGCCTTGGAGGGGACAGGGAGGGGGGGGCAGGACGATCGCCGACAGATTACATACAGTGAGAATCTCCTGTTTACTTGGTGGCCTCTGTAATAGGGCCTGGGCTGGCATTGGACGACTGTTCTGTCTATCATAAGAGGCGGGACTGTATTAAAGAGGCTGCCAAGTAAACAGGAGATTCTCCTGTATGTAATCTGTCGGAGCTCGTCCTGCCCCCTCCCTGTCCCCTCCAAGGCTGCAGATGGGCATCGATCAGGCTGCACTGGTGACAATGGCGAGGCTGCATTCATGGCACTTGTGAGGCTACATTCATGGCAATGGTGAGGCTGCATTCATGGCAATGGTGAGGCTACATTCATGGCAATGGGGAGGCTGCATTCATGGCAATGGGGAGGCTGCATTCATGGCAATGGGGAGGCTGCATTCATGGCAATGGGGAGGCTGCATCCATGGCAATGGTGAGGCTGCATTCATGGCAGTGATGAGGCTGCATTTATGGCAATGGTGAGGCTGCATTCATGGCAATGGGGAGGCTGCATTCATGGCATTTGTGAGGCTGCAGATGGGCAATTGTGAGGCTGCATTGATGGGCACTGACCCTTATTTTGCTTCACAGTTCTTTATTTAAAATTTATGTTTTTTCCTGAAACTTCCCTCTTAAAGTGAAGGTGTGTGTTATACACCGATAAAAATGGTATTTAATTTATTTTTTTTTTACACATACTTTTTTTCTCTGCAAGGAGAGAGAGAGATACGATGTATCTCTCTCCTCCATTCACAGAGAAAGAAAACACGTAGGTGTGCTTCACAGTGACTGATCAGGGCTGGGCTCAGCTCTTCCTTCTCTGAGCTGGCCGCTCAGCTGTCAGCTGTTGATGATCTGCTCGTCAGTCCTGGCTACTTAAAGCCGTCCAGCTCACTTCATCTCTGCCTTGTCCTTTGGTCACATCTCAGAGACTTTCTCCTGCGTTCCTGTTGAAGACTTGCTTGGCTGACATCCCTTATGGCTCGTTGATCTCTGGCTCTCTGACATTGGCATTGGCTGACTACCCGATCTGGTTACTGAACTCTGGCTATGTATTGACTACGCTTACTCTGTTTACCTTTTTATTATTATTAAACAAGTGTTATTAAGTGTACTGTCTCGGCCTGACTCATGGTTTTTGACAGATAGCCAATCAGAGGCTATCACGGCAATCAGGTGACCCGGAATCTCAAGTTCTCAAGTTCTGATTGTTAGTACAAGGAGATACACAAAAATGCAGCACCACGGAAAAAAGACTAGTCTAGTAGGGCTGCATATTTGTGTTATGTTGACGTGAAGGGGTTAAACTTTGACCTAATAGTGCTGGAGTCCTGGCATCAGTTTCCAGAAGAAACGCATCCCCCCTGTAATATGGGATTCCAGTCCTACCTCATTCATTTAATATATTTATGAGTTCATCTCTTTTAATTGGCCCAAGAATGTGTGTGCCTATACGACTGTAGTAGGCACATTAGAGTGTAAGCACTGGTTCCCCATACTCTGTGCTGGTGCTGTAAACTCAATGGGCATGTTGTAGGCCTGTTAGTAGAAAAAAAAAGTAGAAATATTTGATAAAATGTGAATAGCATTTTTTTCGTATTTTATAATTTTTCATATTTTTTTCCATTAAAGGGCCATTTAGAATAGTGGGAATAAATTACTTTTACATTTGGGTTCAGATCTGGATTGTTAAAGCCTGGGCTTAGCAATTGTAGTAAAATCTCAGACCGCACAAGTTACAATATAAAGCTAGAAATATCCAGAAATGTGTGGGTGCACGTAAGATCCAATACATCACAAAAATTTGGGTAAGGTTGTATTAAACATTGATTGCATACATTGGAATCTAAGCAGATTGTAAAGCTGGGCCTACAGTACACGTTACTCTGTTTTTTAGATTTACCAGTTGTGACGAACCCCTGTCCTCAAACAGGTCTCTGTCCGCCGTCTATGCTTCCTCTGTCCAGAACCAGCACTATCCAAGACCCTTTAGCCCACCCAGGCACCAGGCAATACCAGTCTTGGAGTGGCAAACAACAAACTCATATATTATCACACATGGACAAAACAGATAAAAAAAATCAGAGACTCTTACCCCCACCCTTGGAAAACAGGGCAGGGTAAACTGTCCAATGACAACAGACACACAGGTCAGGTGTGTTCAACTTTTCATCAGTAAACAGTCTTATCAGCAGGGGGGCTGCTGGAGAATCCCCCCTCCCTCCATAGAGATAAACATCCCATAAACATCCCATAATATCCATGGCAGACAGACACAATAGAACATTGGAATACAGCCACACCCCAAACGATCACAGTAAAGAGTCCACAACAAAATGAGACAATATACAATATATACCTATATACTAGATTGAGTCTGATTAGTACAGATCAGACTGGATTTCTCATTCACCTTGTAAAGAGTGTTGTTCCCTTAAAATCCAGGGCCCATAATCAGAAGGCAAGTGGCTAGCATTCAATCCTCTCCAAAAGCCTCTGTCCCGGCTAGGTCTGTCACACCAATAACTAACCAAAGCCCAAAGCAAAAGGGCAGGCATGACTAGGCCAGCAGGTTAGTACAGCAGTCAGTAGGTTAATGGTAAAGTGGTCAGCGGTTGGTAAAGGGCTGTAGGCATTGATTGGTGTAGGTAATGCTAAAGAGAGGCAAAGACTATGGGTTGGTGGGGTCGCTTTGAGGCAGACGGACGACGAAGAAGCTTCTCACCCTCCCACCCTGATGATGTTGGACTTTTGGGTTGGTTATAGTGTTATGGCAGTTGGGGTCCTTGGAGGCATCCAAATTTTGCTGTGTAAAATCAGAGTAAGGACCCGTCTATGGTATGGCATCCTGTGGTTAATCCCAGTTAACGGTGGTTTAACAGGATTTGTGGAGATGGAGGTGTCTGCGGGAAATTTAGTATTGTCCCCAAGCCGGTGTTCTGCGGCTGAGGACCTTCAAGTGGTTCCAAAGTGGATACAAAGTTTGCGTTGGTTTTGGTAGTGCCTCCAAAGATCGGCAACCTGGGGGTCATTATTGTTATTGTTCTATATTTCTGTTCTAAGGAATGTTGATATGTTGTTTATTATTAATAAATGGCCATTACAGCCCATTTTACTCCAAAAGTGTGTCAGTCGTATAATTATTTTTTTTTTTTTAACATTCAAAATTTATTAAATTCTTGTTTGAAGTGAAATAAACAGATAATTTGCAGCTGCAACTGCTTACAGTACACAATTGTGATGTATAAACATTTATCACATAAAAAAAAAAAGAAAATCAAACTCAAATCTATGAAGTATTAAAGTCTAACTTTTGGTATATTATTACCAAGAGGTAACCGAATCTGTTGAGAATCCTCAGCTATTTTACTGGTTTGTTGGGTTGTATGTAATATAAAATCAATTTATCAATAAACCTATGACTGCCAATTGTTGTTTTGCAATGCTGTCATGGAAATCCACAGTTCTAATATACTCAGTACCACCCATTTTCATTTATATCGTGTTATCTCCAGGGGTGCATTCTTCATATAAAGTTCCACCTTCCTTCCTTTTTATCAAAGTCTAACTTTTGGTATATTATTACCAAGAGGTAACCCAATCTGTTGAGAATCCTCGGCTATTTTACTGGTTTGTTGGGTTGTATGTAATTTGAAATCGTGGGATTCTCTTAAAAGCGAGATTGTGACATGATGGCATGTTACCAGGTGTGACATGCAGTATACATGACTAGCGGTGTCTTAAGGCAGCTATTGCACAGTGGTAGAGAAAGAATAGAAATGTCAGAATACTAGATAAGTAAAGAGATAGTTTGTCTGTGTTTCATTTCTGTGGACATGTCAAGTACCCGTGGGGTAGATTAGGCCTAGGGAGAAAACCCCTCCAGCTCCTCCAAGGAGAATTTCCCAAGTGGGAGGTATCGTTAAATTGTCTACATATGCTGTATTTGAAGATCAACCATGGTTGCCACACCTTGCGAAATCTGTCCAGCTTGTCATTTGTCTGGGTCAAGGTCTCTTCCATTTCATAAATATCGGAAACCTTCCGCAATGGATGGAACTTTCTGAGACTTCCAATATAGTGGAATTAGGGATTTTGCTGCATTTAGTAAGTGTCTGGTTAAGGCGTTTTTGTATGGCCTCAGTGAGACATTTGTGACGTGGAGGAGGCACGTGGCCGCATTCAAATTAATTTTGGTTTCAGTTATTTGCTTAATTAGGATTTTAATTTTGTCCCAGAACTGTGCTATCAGCGGACATTGCCACCATATGTGATACAATGTTCCCCTTTCTCGTTGGCATCTCCAACAAGAAAGAGCATTTGTGTTTTAGAATGCAAGCATACCTCCATTGTTTGGCAGTGATCTCCATCTGAAGCTCCTTCGACCATCTTCCCCTGAGCCCATCTGCTTCATTTTGTCTTGAGTCTCGCAACCAGGAATAGGCCATGGACGTTGTCCCAATGTTTTGAGCCCCATTACGACAGATTGACTCCAGAGCTGTGAGGGGTCTATGGTAGTGACTTTTCTCAGTTTTCCCCCCTAGGTAGTTGCGTAACTGCAAGTATTCCCAAAAGTGCATGTGTCATAATCCCTCCTCTTCTTTGAGTGCGGACCATTCTTTTATAGCCTTATTAATGAAACAATCTCCAGCCAAAAGGGGTACTGTTTTTTCCCTTGGTTGAAAATCAGGATTATTCATACCTCGTTTGAAGTCTGGATTATCTTTTAATGGTGTCAAGGGGCTAGGATGCAAAGAAATCTCTAGGGTTATGGTTAGTTTATGGAAGAGTCCTAGTGTGGTTCCAGTTATGGGGTGCCTTTTTAGGTTAGGTGGGCAGCTACCCCATGTGACCCAAGGTGAATATTTCAGTGGGATTGGACATATGGCCACTTCCAGGGACACCCAATTTTTTGTTGCGCCTTGGCAATGCCAATCGACAATTCTAGTCAAGTGTGTGGCATGGTAATAGTGTCTGAAGTCTGGGATACCCATACCTCCTTGTTCTTTAGATTTAGTCAGCATTGAGTACTTGATTCTTGGCCTTTGAGAGTTCCAAAGAAACTTCAGCAAGATGGTTCTGAGTGAAGTGAAGAAGACCATAGGGATTCTAAGTGGAAGCGCGTGTAGGAGGTAGAGCAGTCTGGGAAGAATGGTCATCTTGATTATTGCTACACGGCCAACCAAGAGAAATATCCGGACTGCCACCTATTTAACTTGGGTGTGAGCCAAATTCCCAGGTACTGTAAGGCCCTAGGTTCCCATCTGAAGGGAGAGGCAGCTCGCACTTGTGCATGTAATCTGGGGGTAAGGAAACATTCATGGCCTCTTACTTGGAGTAATTGATCTTTAGATTAGAAACATAACCGTAGTGGGCAAACTCTTTCATCAGGTTGGGCAGGGAGGTTATTGGATTGGACAAAAGGAAAAGCAGATTATCTGCGTAAGCAGCTATCTTATATTCCTCGTTCTTCACCTTGAAGCCCTGAATATCTGTTTTTGCTTTGGCCGTTCTAATAAATGGTTCTAATGAGAGTATAAACAAGAGAGGGGATAATGGACATCCCTGCCTTGTGCCATTTGATATTGAGATTTTATCCGAGAGGGTGCCGTTTATCTTTAGTTTTGCCAATCGACAATTCTAGTCAAGTGTGTGGCATGGTAATAGTGTCTGAAGTCTGGGATACCCATACCTCCTTGTTCTTTAGATTTAGTCAGCATTGAGTACTTGATTCTTGGCCTCTGAGAGTTCCAAAGAAACTTCAGCAAGATGGTTCTGAGTGAAGTGAAGAAGACCGTAGGGATTCTAAGTGGAAGTGCGTGTAGGAGGTAGAGCAGTCTGGGAAGAATGGTCATCTTGATTATTGCTACACGGCCAAACCAAGAGAAATATCCGGACTGCCACCTATTTAAATCTTCCCCCACGTTTTTAATGAACATGGGGAAATTTTGACCATAAGTGTCTGTTAACTTGGGTGTGAGCCAAATTCCCAGGTATTGTAAGGCCCTAGGTTCCCATCTGAAGGGAGAGGCAGCTTGCACTTGTGCATGTATTCTGGGGGTAAGGAAACATTCACGGCCTCTGACTTGGAGTAATTGATCTTTAGATTAGAAACATAACCGTAGTGGGCAAACACTTTCATCAGGTTGGGCAGGGAGGTTATTGGATTGGACAAAAAGAACAGCAGATTATCTGCGTAAGCAGTTATCTTATATTCCTCATTCTTCACCTTGAAGCCCTGAATATCTGTGTTTGCTTTGGCCGTTCTAATAAATGGTTCTAATGAGAGTATAAACAAGAGAGGGGATAATGGACATCCCTGCTTTGTGCCATTTGATATTGAGATTTTATCCGAGAGGTTGCCGTTTATCTTTAATTTCTCTGTGGGGTTTTGGTACAGCACAGAGATCCTGGCCAGCATGCGAGGCCCCAGACCCACCTTGGTACATACAGCCAACATGTAATCCCACGCAACACAGTCAAAGGCCTTCTCCACATCCGTGGACAGGAGAAGGCCCTCGATGCTCCCGGTGTTTGCCGCATGAGTCAATAACACTGCCTTAATAACGTTATCTTTGGCCTCTCGGCCAGGCATGAAGCCCACCTGTTCCATGCCAATCAGGTTCGGCAGTAAGGGGCTCAATCTGATGGCCAGGATCTTAGCATAAATCCACATTCAGTAATAAGATAGGACTGTAGCTGGTGCGATCCGTTGGATCTTTACCGGCCTTAGGGAGTACGGTGATGTGGGCTGAGAGGAAGTCTGGAGTTACCTTCCTGGTCTCAGACATAGAGTCCAATGCCGCCCTGAGTGGGTCCTTGAGGATGTGCGCAAAAGTTTTGTAATAGATGGACGTGTATCCATCCGGTTCTGGACTTTTACCAGATTTTAGATGTTTGATGGCGTGTTTAATCTCAGGGGTCGTTATTGGGCCCTCTAAAAGGGAAATGTCTGAATCCGATAGGGCAGGCATTCCGCTTTTCTCTAGGTAATCCCGTATGATTTGTATCCTCTCCCCCTCCATATTCTCCTGCCTATGCTGAGAGGGTAGGTTGTATAACTTTGTATAAAAGTCATGAAAATGTTTAGCTATTGTTTCATTGGTCACATCAAGGTTGCCGTTAATCCTCTTAATGCCCTATATGAAGTTGTTAGCAGATTGTTCCTTTAATGCCCTGGCTAGTAGTTTACCAGATTTATTGCCCGATCCGTAGTATATTGGTTTTTTAAAGAATAGATATCTCCTCGATCTATAATCAAAAAGCTGCTGAAGGGCTTTCCTATTTTCTAGTAGTTCAGTAGCCATTTGGTGAGTGAGAGATTGTTTATGAAGACACTCCAGTTGTTTAATTCTATCTGTCAGATTC
Source organism: Aquarana catesbeiana (assembly GCF_042186555.1). Lineage (NCBI taxonomy): Eukaryota > Metazoa > Chordata > Amphibia > Anura > Ranidae > Aquarana > Aquarana catesbeiana. The sequence goes on along the minus strand of NC_133333.1, from coordinate 35,894,678 downwards.
TTGATGTGTTTGTCCCTGCTCTTTTTGCGGTGTGAGCCCATTCTGATGAGTTCCCCCCTAATGGTGCACTTGTGTGCTTCCCAAGTCATAAGTGGATCTACATCCAGGGAAGAGTTAAGTTGGAAAAATTCAGTGATTGAAATAGTCAGTTTGGCCAGAAGGTCTGGGTCAGTCAGTAGAGACGCATTTATCCTCCACATCTGTGGTCGTTGTGAGGGTGTAGCCAAGTCAAGGGACAGCGAGATCGGGGCAAGACCCGAGAAAGATTGAATGCCTATATGGGCTCCCGTGACCCGTGTTAGGTCCCGTTGGGTGATAAAAAGGTAGTCTATACGGAATGCCTGTTATGTGGGGTTGAGAAGAATGTAAAGTCATGCCCTTCAGGATGTTTAAACCGCCAAGTGTCAATCAGTTGTAGGGATTGAAGAAAATTCTTGATTCGTTTGAGTATTTTGTGTGTGATGCAAGTTTTCCCATTGGAATTATCCACCATGGGGTTGAGAGGTACATTGAAATCCCCTCCTAGGATCAGACATCCCGTTGAGAATCCCAAAAGCTCCCTCACAATGTGTTGACAGAAGGACACATGTGTCCTATTCGGGAAGTATACATTAGCCAGAGTCACAGGTGTGCTATTGTACAGTCCCTTTAGGAACACAAACCTTTGGGATCTAGCATTTTTTCTTGTAGGTTACAGGGAGCGTCCCTACTTATTAGAGTAGAAACCCCTGTAGCTCTGGAGTCATCACTTGTGGCGTTTATCAATTGGGGGACATGATGTTAAAGTGAGTCTCTTGTAGAAACACAAAATGTGGCCTACCTTTTTTAAGCTCTCTCAATAATGTAGATCATCTTTCAGGTATATTCAACCCTTTGACGTTGTAGGAAATCACAAATGGACTCCTTCCTAGTTCCGAGTAGGCCATGTTAGGAGCTCAGGTGAAGATGGTCCAGAGTGGGCCTATAAAAAAAAACTGATGGAAACAGATTAATGTCAACACAGATATTTTCTTAAGAGTATAATGAGAGCTAAAATACCAGCAGATAAAACACAGAGGAGAAAAGTTTAGATAGAATGGAATAGGGAGAATAGTAAGAGAAGCTGAAGATATCACTTTTCTGGCAAATCCAGCTGCCTTCAAAAGTATGTAAATTAGTGTGTCCAAAACCCTACTATTGGGCACAGAGACACTTGTTGGGGGAAGAGAGAGGCAACTGACAACCGGGAGGTGGTCATACACAGGCCTCCATCAGCTAAAGACACTGATAGAGGTATAATCAAAAATAAAAATGAATGAATGGGTTGTAACATTGCACACACAGTCTGCATTTGAAAGCTTGTATAATCTAATATATTTCTAGATCTATTCCTACTCAACCAGGCAGACAACTTGAAAGAAAAAAATGGTAAACGGTGAATTATGTAAGGGGTGACATACTGAGTAATAATCCCTTAACATGATATTTTGGCATCGTCTCCCACCCCCCAACCACCCCCCCACGGCGTCGCCTAGAGGCGCTAAGCCGCAGTCATCATTAAATTATCCCACAGCAATCCATGAGTAATGCAGGCTATTTGGAGAAAAAAAAAAATAGGACGATAGGGCTATCAAGTGAACTCTCATGCTAGCTTTAGTCCTGAGGTTCAGCAGCGTATTTTAATGTAGACAAGGTTATAAAAGCAATTGTATAGGGGTTGCAGATAGTCCCAGTTATGCAACCAGTCCAGTAGGTGGTAAAAAACAAACACCAAAAAAAAAAGGGGGGGGGGGGTAGGGGGAGAGCTGGCATTGAGTGGAACGTGTATAGAACTGGAAAGTTTTGCGCCCTCCGAGTTATATCTTAACAACGGTCATAGATAGAACAAAATGTAACCTATGCTGAATGGGTGTTAGGGGAAAATGAGTAAACATGAGGGTAGATTGTTACAGTGTAAAGTAAACCTCCAGATCCTGGTCAATCTTCTTCTTGATCTCTGCAGTCAGCCCTAAAGGCATAGGCGTGCGCAGGGGGTGTGCCAGGTGTGCCTGGGCACACCCCAGTAGTGTATTTAGGTTTTGTGCTGCCCTAGGCCTGACTAAACTCGTGCACCCCCTAATTTAAATATGACCCACCCCTTCCTGTCAAGGCCACACCCCTTGCTGTTTAAGACCCGCCCTGACATTTTTGAGTGGGGACACTAGTTCTGAGGGCCTGGTGGGGGGGGGGCAATGGATTCCCTTAATTTGCATAGATTTCCTCTCACTTCCTGTTTGGCTATGGGGCAGGAAGTGAAGGGAAATCTCTGTACGGGAATGGTAAAAAATAAACTGACAGGGGCTATAACCCTCCCTTATTCTATCCAAAATTTTAACAAAAAAGTGTTGCCTATAGTTCTACTTTAAGCACAATTTTTTTATGGAGAGGACTAAGAAGATATAACTATGCCAATGGTGCAGCAGAAAACATAGCACAGTGAGGAAGGTTTGTTGTCCAGGATGAGAGTACAGTCAAAATTAGAAGCGCCCGCCCCCCCCCACAGTTGCGGAATGCCGGCCACCCGCATACCGGAAGCAGTGCGGCCGCTTTATGGGGGCGCTAGACTAAATGTGCCTCTCAGCCCAGTCCGTTCCATAAGACTGGCGCTACACTAACAGTGTAGTGCAAGCCGGCAGGGACTCTTTCCGTGCTGCCCCCCTGCAAAGTGCTGGATACAGTGTTGGCACACCCTAATCACTATGTGCAGTGCCGATTCACCCTATTGCCTGGGCTTCCCCCCTGTTGGCCCCCACCTACCCCACGCCCTGCACGCTGCTGGCTTCCCTGTGTTCACTATGCTTCAGTTTGTGAATGAACAGGAAGCCGCTCAGCACAGAGCACTTCCCATTCATTGTCAAGTGCAGCTGAGGCTGCAGAGAAAGGTATGTGTGTTTGAGCTTTGGGGTGCACACCCTAATGCAATGGGCTGAGCACACCTATGCCTAGAGGGCCGGGGCGTTCTGGCTTTTGATCCTCCAGAGCGGTGTGACTTCTGTTTTTTGTAAAGCCTCTTGTCTGGCGTGGAGAAGGGAGATCTCGGTGGTGATTTTTCCAGAGGGGGTTCTTGAAATTCTGCATACCAGTCAGGAAGCGAGACTTGTCCCACATCTAGTGCCGCGCAGAAATCTTGCAGGTCATCTGGTTCACGCAGAATATACTGGTGTCCATTGGAGTTCACTGTCAGAGCAAAGGGGAATCTCCAAGTGTACTTTATTTCTTGTTCCCTTAATTTGTCCAGTAGGAGGCGTCGGGCTCTGTGGTTCCTTAGTGTGATTTGGGAGAGATCTTGAGCATAATATTGGCCCCATTAAAGATTATCTGCTCATTTCTCCTTGCCTTTCGCATGATTTCTTCCTTAAGATTGAAACTTTGCAGGCAGAATATTATGTCCCGTGGGGGAGCATTGTCGGGTCCCTTTGGTCTGAGTGCTCTGTGAGCTCTGACAAAGTCAATCTCCAGATCTTCCTGCCTCTCAAGCAGGCTATTAAATACTCTTTGTAGGGCAGTGATAATCTGGGTTGCTTCTACTGTCTCTGGAATGCCTCTCACATGGATATTATTCCTCCTACCCCTATTGTCCATCCTCTAGTGTCTGTTCATCTCAATAAAGTGATGGTTTTGTGTTACAGACACCCTTTCCAGTCTGTGGATGGCCTTGTTTTCCCGCCGACTCCGCTGCCGCCATTTTTTCTTTAAGAGCCAGCAGGTTAGATTTCAGATCAGTGATAGCAGCAGAGAATGTGAATTTGATGTCCGCAGCTATCACCGACATGTCCGCGAGGGTGAGGGGGTGGTCGGGACGAGTTTTCCCCCTACCTAAATCTTCAGGAGCTGACTGGGAGTCCTCGCTGTATTCCTCCTCATGGTGCTCCAGTGCCATCTTGAGTTCCCACATGCTGCTGCGGGCTTCTGCTCTGTTGTTAAACAGATCAGTAATGTTTCTCGTCGGTGGAGCGGAAGTTCCTCTCCTCGGGCGTGAGTGCGGGGTGTTGTGAAGCCGTTTACCCGGCATCTGAGAGCGGTGGGTTGGGTATTTAGGCAATTGCAGGCTGTGTGTGTGCCGGAGCTCGCCTAGTGTGCGACCATTCCCGTTGCGCGCCAAGCCACGCCCCCGTCATATAATTTTAGTGATAAGTGGAAAGTGGGGGTTCACTGGGCTGTAGAGGTCTACGGAAGCACATCCAGCGCTACCTATGGTATGCCTTAGTCATGTAGTGTGAGGGTCTCCCGGACTGGATATTAATTGAATGGATTGTAGGCCGTTGCTTTACCTAAAGGTTTGTAATTATAATGCTGGCCATAGACAAAATGATACTGTATTCAAGGAAGGAGCCACATCATAATATTCTATTCAAGGAAGCAAAGAAAATTTAGGAAAATATCCTACAGCAATGTTGGATTTCACTGGTACTAGCATGAGACAGACCACTTTATAGTAAAACACAAAAACCTTATTTACAATTTATGGTAAAAACTTTTGTGCAAATGTAGCGCACCACACGTAGGAGTGAACTGAGATCCCCCACCCTGCACAGCCAGGCACACTGAATTGCCACAGGTTCCCAGAGTCAGAAAACACTCCAATACTTTGTTTTTTGTATTTTATTGAGGGGATAAAACTTGGATGGGAATAGGGATATTATGGGATTCCCCCTTGACTTCAAAAAATTCTTCAGGGACAACTCTCCGATATACAGTCTATATACACTCCTTTCTCTTCCTCCAGCACTTCACTTGCTTGCACAAAAAAACAGACTCAGCTGGGACACTTTTAGTGAATCTGGCAAAGCACTTAGCCAGATCAAATAAAAAGCCCTTTACAAGCAGGGACCCTTTGGTTGGGTAGCAAAGTCCAGTGTCCAGCTTACATCTCCGTGGCTACTGTTCCCAGCACATCCCCATGGCTACTGATCCTAGCACCATCTCTTCAGGCACTGCCAACCCGCCTGGCTTCAGCTGTCCCTTTCACTAGCCCTCCTGGCTACTTCTCTTTAGTCCTCCTAGACTGATACCACAGTCCTCCCAGACTGCACACTCACCAGCCCACCCTGCTGACTCTCCAGGAGAACCCCTGGATATGCTGACCTGCTCCTGCTGTCCTCACACTTGCTCTGTGCCTCCAGGAAGGATATTCTCCATGTGTTGTAGAGGGCCCCCCCCAGCACCCGAGCCCCAGGACCAAGGTCACCCCCCCAGACTAGGGGGCACCCTCAAGGGCTACTGACAGCCATCTCAACGCTCCTTCTCCATCTTCCACCTGACTGCCTCTGCTGGCATGACCCCAGAGTATTTAAGAGGTGTCTGCCCCCTGCCAGCCCACTTTTCTGGGGTTTGGATGGGGCCCTCATCACCTCCACCCGCTACTTCTGGAAACTTCACCAAGGTTCCAGAGAGCAGGGGGAGTTACCAGAGGTGCTGTTTGATGAGTCATCCAGCCTCCCTGAGCCACTCATCCCTGACCCAGATTCAGCCCAGGCCTGGCTCTCAGCCAGGCCAAATTTTCCTACACTAACAACTATATACACTAGCACTAGGGATGAGCCAAACACCCCCCTGGTTCTGTTCGAACCAAAACTTGCGAACAGGCAAAAAATTTGTGCAAACATGTGAACCCTATTAAAATCTATGGGACATGAACGTGAAAAATCAAAAGTGCTAATTTTAAAGGGTTATATGCAAGTTATTGCCATAAAAAATGTACGGGGACCCGGGTACTGCCCCAGGGGACATGTTTTTTCAGGAGCAGTGATTTTAATAATGCTTAAAGTGGAGTTCCACCCACTTTTACAACTCTTCAGCATCCCTCACTAAACTGTGCACTGTAAACAAATTGGATATTTTTTAATTTTTTTTCTCAGCACCTAATGTATATCTGCTGTATTCATTTTTCACTTCCTCCTCCCTGGCCGCGGCCCATTGCATCATTTCCTGTTTGCAATGCATTCTGGGAAGGGGCGGCAACTTCCTCTGAAACTGCTGTTGCTGTGGAAACCTGACCTGAAACCTATTACACTGCTTGTGCTGCACTGAGCATGTGTGAGATCTGCAAGGATGAGATCCAGGAAGAAATACAGTCTGGCTTTAGATGCCCACACTTAAGATGGCCACGGCCTGCTGTAAGTTTATAAAATAACAAACTACTGCTATCAACTAACAAAACAGACCTTTACAGACTAACTTTACTAGAATACATTAAGCTTGTGTATTATAGGGGTATTTTTATTTAAAAAGTATCATTTCGGCCGGAACACCACTTTAAAGTGAAACAATAAAAATGAAATATTCCTGCTAAAATGCTGTTAGATCTCTTATGCAGTGAGGTCTAGAATTCTGGTAAGTGCGCTTGTGTACAGGTGTTGGAGCTCTTGAGTTTGTTTTGGCACTGTTGGAGTACAGAAGCTCTGGAGTTTTTGTGATGGTGATATCTTATGTAACTTGTATGTCATTTACTATTTTATAGGATTGCACAAATTTGTATTGGATTATATCCACTTTGGATTTAATAAACATTAGTTTTGTTTGTTTAAAAAATAAATAAATAAATATTCTTTTAAATATCGTGACTGGGCAGTCCCCTTAGTCTGCCTGTAAAGTGGCGCATCTGGGTGATGTGTTTTACAGTGCTGCAGCAAAATGCCATTTCTAAAGGAAAAAGAGTAATTTAACCACTTGCCGACTGCCCGTCGGAGAATGGCACTCCTGCGCAAATCGCCGTAGCTGTAGGGTGGGTGCTTTAAGAAGTATAGGGGGCACGTGCCTGACGGTCTCTATGTCCGCCGGGCACCCTCGATCGCTCCTGTCAAGGGTGAGGAGACTGATCTGTTGTTCCTAGTATATAGGAACAACGATCGGTCTCCTCCCAAAGTCAGTCCCTCCCCCCACAGTTAGAACACACACTGAGGGAACACATTTAACCCCTTGATCGCACCCTCGTGTTAACTCCTTCCCTGCCAGTGACATTTATACACATAATCAGTGCATTTTTATAGCACTGATTGCTGTATATATGTCAATGGTCCCAAAAATGTGTCAAAAGTGTCCGATCTGTCTGCCGCAATGTCCCGTTAAAAATCACAGATCGCCGCCATTACTGGTGAAAAACAAAATAAATAATAAAAATGCCATAAATCTATCCCCTATTTTGTAGACGCTATAACTTTTGTGCAAACCAATCAATATACGTTTTTTTTTATTTTAATTTTTGGGATATTTATTATAGCAAAAAATTTAAAAAAATTGTGTTTTTTTCAAAATTGTCGCTCTTCTTTTGTTTATAGCACAAAAAGTAAAAACCACAGAGGTGATAAAATACCACTAAAAGAAAGCTCTATTTGTGGGGAAAAAAAGGACACAAATTTTGTTTGGGTACAACGTCGCATGACTGTGCAATTGTCAGTTAAATTGACGCAGTGCCGTATCGCAAAAAATGGCTTGGTCAGGAAGGGGGTAAATCCTTCCAGGGCTGAAGTGGTTAAAATTGCTCATAGCTGTAATGTATTGCATAAAAATCAAGGAAAAAAATTGGTGTGGGTTCCCCCCAGTCCATACCAGGCCCTTAGGGTCTGGTATGGAATTTAAGGGGAACTCCACGCCAAAATTGGAAAAAAAATTGGCATGGGGTTCCACCCAAAATCCATACCAGACCCTTATCTGAGCATGCAGCCTGGATATAACCATACCAGGCCACATGCCCTCAAAGCACCTTGTCCCCATGTTGGTGAAACAGAGCATGATCCCCTACCTTCCGAGACTGGGCTGCAGGGCAGTATTCCAACATTATAACGACCCTAAACACACCTCCAAGATGACCACTGCCTTGCTAAAGAAGCTGAGGGTAAAGGTGATGGACTAGCCAAGCTTGTCTCCAGACTTAAAACCTATTATTGAGCATCTGTGGGGCATCCTCAAATGGAAGGTGGAGGAGCGAAAGGTCTCTAACGTCCACCAGCTCCGTCATGTCATCATGGAGGAGTGGAAGAGGACTCCAGTGGCAACTTGTGAAGCTCTGGTGAACTCCATGTCCAAGAGGGTTAAGACAGTGCTGGAAAATAATGGTGGCCACACAAAATGTTGACACTTTGGGCCAAATTTGTACACTCACTACTTTACATTGCAGCAAAGTGTAATTTCTTCAGTGTTGTCAGATGAAAAGATATAATAAAATATTTACAAAAATGTGAGGGGTGTACTCACTTTTGTGAGATACTGTATACGCAGGGCTTTTTTTCTCAAACAATAGGTGCTGGAACTCAACCACGACCCCCCAAAACCCCTCCCCCCACACACACCCTCCAAATCACATCAAATAGTGGGTGTGATCATATTTCACAAACAGTAGAAGGGTCTTAAAGGGGCATTAATAATTAGGATTGCATTACATACAGAGTGCAGAGTTCATGGGGGTTACACACAGAGTGCAGAGCTGTCACTTGTAAATACAAAAAACAGACTGCTGTGTTTACAAGTGATTGTGGTGAGCAGGCACCAAAGGGTCTGAGCCAGAGGTGGTGGAACTGAGTTCCACCAAGTTCCCCCTGAAAAAAAGCCCTGTGTATACGTGAATCTGTTTTGGTCCATTTGGGTATACTCTGTATCAGGTCCATATATGGAGTACTGATGCCTCTATTTTACCAAATGTATGTGTATATGCACAAATGTTTTTACCATAAATTGTAAAAAAAGTTTTTAGTTTTTTTACTATAAAGTGGTCTGTCTCATGCCAGTGCCATTAAAGTCCAACATTGCTGTAGGATTGTTTCCTAAATTCTCTTTGCTCTAGTTATTATGGATGTGGCACAGTGGAGGTCATAATAGTAGATATTCTATTCAAGGAAGAACCCACACCATAATATTCTATTGAAGGTAAAAGACACACCATAATACAGAGGTATAAGGCACTGTGTATAAGACAGAAAAAAAATGTAACACTGCTTATAATAGAGAGCCATAATACATTATGTGTAATAAAGAGGCACGGGGCATTGCATCTAATAGAGAAGTACAAGGCACTGCATGTAATACAGAGGTATGAGACACTGCATATAAGAACCATAAGGAGCTGCATGTAATAGGTATGAAAGAATGCATGGAATTGAATAGTATGAAGGGCTTCATATGTTAGATAAGGGTGAGGTACTGTGTGCAATACAGAGGTATGAGCATTGTACATGTAGCAAAACACTGGCCACCGCCCACACCCATAACTGGCCTTCACAGCAAGGAGCACATGGAGGGCATATACATGTAAGACAAGGAGACAATTCCATAGCTCAACTCACCAACCAGTCTGCCAACCAACCAAATTAGCCTGTCTAACCGTCTGTTAAAAGCAGGGGTTTAGTTAGCACACATTTGCAAACGCATGTGAAAGCTGCAAGGCCTCGTCAAGGCACCCTGTATTACTTGCAGTCCTAACACTACTAAATTTATAAGTGTCTCCACAGTGGAAGCACATGCATTGAATGGATAGGTGTTAGACAGGCTAATTTGGTTGGTTGGCAGACTGGTTGGTGAGTTGAGCTATGGAATTGTCTCCTTGTCTTACATTGTACATGTAGCGCTACCCCCTTAAGAGTCGCTGAGTTTTAGGTCTCCCTATAGTCTGCACAGCCAGGCAACACACATTTTCCAAATTGAATTCAGACATAGGCTTGGTTTAGAATGTATTAGGGGTTTTAACTTGGAAAGGGTAAATGGGGTTATGGGATGCCCAACTTGACTTGAAGAACAACAGATAGAACAAACTTCCTTCTCTATGTACACAAAAAATAAGATCCTCGACTGTACTTCCTCCGGAATAATCACTGCCTCTATGGATCAGTGGCAGGGTTCTTTACAAACCAGGAGCTCTCGGCTCCCTATAGTGAAATAGCACAAAGTTCCAAACTGTATGCAGGAATATTGTATCTCCTTAGTAGAATCTCATACAGTTCTGCAACTTGCAGATACTACCAGCCCACCTGGCTGCTTTAACTACCAGCCTACCTGGCTGCTTTAAAGAATACCCCAGAGCAAGGGATTGGGAGTGAGCTGAACACTGTCCCTGTGAAAGTATGCTACGCCTGTCAGTCTCTCCCCTTGTACGCCCCTTGGGTGTGCAGAGGTACTCACACTGTCCCTTGATTCCTGCTGCACTGGGCAAGACTCCTGTTCAGGCCTCCTACTGTTCAGATCTTCCCATGCCAGCCAGGATGTCCTCTTCACAAGATTCAAAGGTAACGGAGATTCCTCTCTTAGGCTTCCTTTCCTTCCTTTCCTCAGCTCCAGCCTGAAGGCAGAGCCCCCATACTGCCCCCCACCCCTCCCCGGGCCTCACAACACCGCTTTCACCACTCCATCTTCCACCAGACTCCCCTGCTGGCCAGGCTCTATGATATTTTACGGCTGATCCTGTCCCTCTGTCAGGGCCTTCTGTCTGGGGATTGGCCAGATTCCTTCATTTATGCAGATCAGGACTGCCTAGCCTCAGCCCACTAACTTCCAGAAGCTTCTTCAAGCTTCTAAAACCAGGGGGAGGTACCAGAAGCCTACGCTGTAGCATCCTCCAGTCTGACCTAGAGTAACCTGACCCAATTACAGATTCACACAACTACCATGAGTCACAAAATACATTTACCTACACTAGTTGCACACTACAGGGTGCTATATGCATATTACAGAGGAATGAGACACTGCATGTAATAGAGAGAGACAAACTGCACTGGGTGTAAAAGATAAGCATGGAACATGGGTTGTAATACTTATGGATAAAGCACTGAGAGGCATGCATCACTTTGTGTAATAGAGAAGCACAACATACTGCTTTTAATTCAGAGGGATGAGTTACTGCTAGGGATGGGCCGAACACCCCTCAGTTTGGTTCGCAGCAGAACATGCGAACAGGCAAAAAATTTGTTCGAACACGCAAACCCTGTTAAAGTCTATGGGACACGAACATGCATAATCAAAAGTGCTAATTTTAAGGGTTAATATGCAAGTTATTGTCATAAAAAGTGTTTGGGGACCCGGGCCCTGCCCCAGGGGATATGTATCAATGCAAAAAAAAGTTTTAAAAACGGCCGTTTTTTCGGGAGCAGTGATTTTAATAATGCTTAAAGTGAAACAATAAAAGTGAAATATTCCTTTAAATTTCGTACCTGGGGGGTGTCTATAGTATGCCTGTAAAGTGGCACATGTTTGCCGTGTTTACAACAGTCCGAGAGCAAAATGACATTTCTAAAGGAAAAAAAAGTCATTTAAAATTACTAGCGGTAGCGCCGGCTGCTATAATGAATTGTCGGGTCTCTGCAATACTCATAAAAGTCATTGAAAAAAACGGCCTGGGATTCCCCCACAGTGCATTACCAGGCCCTTTGGGTCTGGTATGAATATTAAGGGGAACCCCGCGCCAAAATTTTTTAAAAAATGAGGCGGGGGTCCCCCTCAAAATCCATACCAGACCCTTATCCGAGCACGCAACCTGACAGGCCGCAGGAAAAGAGGGGGGGACGAGAGCACCCCCCCCTCCTGAACTGTACCAGGCCACATGCCCTCAACATGGGGAGGATGTCCCAATGTTGATGGGGACAAGGGCCTCATCCAAACAACCCTTGCCCAGTGGTTGTGGGGGTATGCGGGCGGGGGGGCTTATCGGAATCTGGAAGCCCCCTTTAACAAGGGGACCCCCAGATCCCGGCCCCCCCCCCCTGTGTGAAGTGGTAATGGGGTACAAATGTACCCCTATAAATGGTAGGCTCCGCACTCAGGACAGTACGGGTTGCAGCCCCCCCTGTAGGTTCCCAAGGGAACTTAGGATAAATAGAAGTGTAGAATGGGGTGGTTGGCGCTACTCTCAAATAATATTTACGTATACCAACAGGGTATGTGATCAGGAAAGGAAAGGAAAAAAACTGTATATAATGTGCAAATACGTGTACCACAAAATAACTAAAATAACCAACTCCACATTAGTGTACTATCCAGAGGTGGGTAAGTGAGTGTACCATCCAGGGATGGGTGTACCCATACCCTGACACAAATGTGATATAGCAAGTAACAATAGATATACACCACATATGAGGGAAGTACTGTGTGTGATCACTCAGACTTGCCTACACATCCCATCCGGGTGATATAAGTGTATACCATATGTGAAACAAATGAAAATATTAACACATATCACACCAGAGGCTAAAGGAATCCAGCCTTAAATTAAAGTCCATAAATCCATAAGCATATATGAAACTAAAAAAATTAAACTAAAATAAAAAATATAATAAATAATACATGAGAAGTAATAAAAAGTATATATATATATATATATATATAGTCATAGGCGTGCGCACAGGGTGTGCCGGGTGTGCCCAGGCACACCCTAACCACCCTGTGCACATTAGTGTTATCGCTCTGTTTAGCAGCAGAAACAGGGGAAAGATCTCACTCTTACTGGTTCTGCCATAAGAGAAGTGTTTATGCTCTTCTCTTTCACTGTGCCGGCGGGGAGATCAATGTGCCGAGGTCATATATATGTAGACACCCGCATACGCATGTGTGTTTGAGCTTAAGGGTGCACACCCTAATGCAATAGGCTGCGCACGCCTATGTATATAGTCCAAAAGAACCAATCCCACAATGTGAGTAAGTGATGTCCTTTCCTTTTCTGATCACATACCCTGTTGGTATAAGTATATATTATTTGAGGGTAGCGCCAACCACCCCATTTCTACACTTCTACAAATGTACCCCTACCATTTCACAAAAAAAGTGTCAAAAATGTTAAAAAAGACAAGAGACGGTTTTTGACAATTCCTTTATTAATGTCTTCTTCTTTTCCCGCTTCTTCCATCTTCTTCTGGTCTTCATTCGGTTTTCTTCCTCCATCTTGTTCTTCCCCAGCTTCTTCCTCTACTTCTTCCTCTTCTTCCTTCGATCCTCTGCTTATTCCTTCGGTCTTCTCGCTGCATCTTCCTCCGGCTTCTTCTTCCCCGCTTCATTCTCCGGACGATCCGTATCCATGGGAGGTTTCCGCAGTGTGACACTTCTGTTCTTCTGACAGTTCTTATATAACTTAGGGCGGGGTCACCCGGTGACCCTGCCCCCCTCTGACGCACGGGGACTTCACGGGGACTTCCCTATGTCTTTGCCCGTGATGTCAGAGGGGTACGTAACGGGTGACCCCGTCCCCCTCTGACACCACAGGGAAATCCATAGGGAAGTCCCTGTGCGTCAGAGGGCAGTGGGGTCACCGGGTGGCCCTGCCCTCAGTTATATAAGAACTGTCAGAATAACAGAAGGGTCACACAGCGGGAACCTCTCATGGAACGAAGTGGGGAAGAAGAAGCCGGAGGAAGATGCAGGCGAGAAGACCGAAGGAAGAAGCAGAGGATCGGAGGAAGAAAGGAAGAAGCAGAGGAAGAAGCGGGGGAAGAACAAAATGGAGGAAGAAAACCAAATGAAGACCAGAAGAAGGTGGAAGAAGAAGCGGGGAAAGAAGAAGACATTAATAAAGGAGATGTCAAAAACTGTCTCTTGTCTTTTTTAAAATTTTTGACACTTTTTTTGTGAAATGGTAGGAGTACATTTGTACCCCATTACCTTCACACGGGGGGGCAGGATCTGGGGGTCCCCTTGTTAAAGGGGGCCTCCACATTCCGATAAGCCCCCCGCCTGCATACCCCCACAACCACCGGGCAAGGGTTGTGGGGATGAGGCCCTTGTTCCCATCAACATGGGATCATCCTCCCCATGTTGAGGGCATGTGGCCTGGTACGGTTCAGGAGGGGGGGCACTCTCTCACCCCCCCCTCTTTTCATGCAGCCTGCCAGGTTGCGTGCTCGGATAAGGGTCTGGTATGGATCTTTAGGGGGACCCCCACTCTCCTGTCCAGTCCTCCAGACTGACTCTTCACCAGTCCACCCAGCTGACTCTCAGGAGATCTCCCAGAGGAAGGATGTAGACTTAAGCACACTGCTGCCTTCAGGGAGAACTGGCTACATGTGTCAGTCTCTCCCCTTGTAAGTCCCCTGTAGTGCTGACCTACTCACAGTATCCTCTCTCTTGCTCCTGTGCCAGGAAGGGCTTCCTCTGTGTGTTGTGGCAAGATCCTTCTAGCATCCAAGCCCTGGCCTAAGGAGACACCCCCCAAGACTAAGGGGTACCCCTAAAGGGCCACCAACTGCTTCCTCAGCACCATATCTCCATCTTCCACCTGACTGCCCCTGCTAGCATGGCCCATGTCTATTTATGGAGTGGTCTCAGCCCCCTTCCAGCCAGCTCCTGGGTATTGGCTGAGGCCATGTGTGTCCACAAGTAGGGGAAAGGGGGGGCAAGTGCCCTCCTGGCAGGCTCGGCGCTACATATAGGTAAGTGCGCACATCAGTCTGGGGCACCGCGCTGCATGTCCCAGGGTCGGGAGTCACATACACAACATGGAGTGTGTGTCATGGAGTGATGGTGTTTGCGGCCCCTGAGCTGGGGGAGGCAGCGCGGCCAATAAGAAAAAGTTTGCCCGCAGCTTGCCTGTTACCTTTCACCTGCTGCCTGGAGCGGACAGCGTCTGCTAATGCTCAGCCCGACCTGATCACTGATGATTTATCTCCCCTCCTCTCCTCCTCCTCAGCTCGGACTGCCGGTTGTGTGTGCTCTTCCAGGACATGTGTAAGAGGCTCAGCGCTCCCTTCTAGATTGGGGACCCAAGAACACTCACCGCATGGGGCCCCAGCCTCATCTGAGCTGCTTGGCACGTGCAGCTGTTGTTGGAGCCTTCCATCTGCCTTTTCTGGGGTTAGTAATCCATTTTGTTCTCTCTAATGTCATCTGAAGCTTGCAATATAGAAATATATTGCAATATAGAGTTCTCCATCCCAATGATTGTGTGTAATCTGTGTGTATGGGGGTGTAATGTATCTGGGTGCAATCTGTGTGTATGGGGGTGTAATGTATCTGGGTGTAATCTGTACTGCGTCTGCAGTCTCTGACCATCTCCTGTAGTATGTCTGCAGTCTCTGACCATCTCCTGTAGTATGTCTGCAGTCTCTGACCGTCTCCTGTAGTATTTCTGCAATCTCTGACCATCTCCTGTAGTATGTCCACAGTCTCTAACCATGATAATAGAGTTGTCGAAAAGGGATGGAACATGGGTAACCTTAAAATGATGCCCCCCCCCCCCCCTCGAAAAAAGTTCTGCGGATGCCCAAGGTTGAGGTTCCATAAATACTCAAGACAGCTCATCCTAACCTCTGCCCACTAGCTCCAGAACATTCTGCAATGTCCCAGAAACAGGGGGAGGCACCAGAGGAGCTGTCAGGATGGGTCACCCAGCCCTGAGTCACTGAACCCTGCCCCAGATTCCATAGCTCAGACTTAGCTCAGAGTTAACTAAATTTACCTACACTAATATATCCTATACTACATCTAGCACACACTAGAGGGTGCTACATATATATTTGAATATAAAATTATATTTTAGAATATTTATTACAGCTCATCCAATCACCGTTTTATACAATTCTGTGAGATTTTTTTCTCATGTAGGCCTCACGCATCCAAATATCTCTGATTTTGATGGCCTACTAGACTACCTCAGAAACTGGCTACTATAATTATTTTCCAAGCCAGCTGCAATAGTTTGGCTAATACATATAAAGTGCACTGAGGCATATATTTAATGAAGTTTAGATGTTTGTATTTACTAGATAAAATGTACCAAGTACGTACCTGTACATATGATGCCGGCTGTAACCCAGTTTGGACAGTTATGGTTCCCTAGAGTTGCCTTTGTGCACTGCTTGAGGTCAGACTCTGTGCCTTTACAGTGGAACTCATCCTTCCACACCAGGTGATTTTCTCCAAAATACCCACCGCGGGGGACGGATACCGCAGTACCACAATGCAACTGTCTACATAAGACGTTGGCGGCCCTCAAGTCCCAGTGTTCTCCACACATTGCTCCCCATTTACCAGCGTAGATTCTCTCCACTCTCCCAGAACAACGCTGACTGCCATTCACAAGTCTGAACTGGCTGCTCAGTCCTGGGGAACCAAGAAGATAGAGGAGTAAAAAAAATGTAGACAATTCCAAGAAAGAATGTACTTACATGAAAAATAAAAAATATTTTTGATATAGTCATATATAATATGTATAGATCCTTGACCAGCTGTGGAGGAGATACACAAGATAAAAAAACTATTTTTCATTGACCACATTCGTCAATCTAATAACCATATAACAATTACCACTGTCAAAATGTAGAAGGAGATGGAATTACACTGCAAAGTTGAATACCTGTGTTCTTGTCCTCACAGACCACGCCAACATCATCCTTGTGCCTGCATCCCTCAACTCCCCACATCCGGTGGTGACACTTGGCCAGAGAAGACTCCCTTCCAGTACATTTCACATGGCTTAACCAGGTCTTTCCGGAGCCAGCTCCAAAGTTGGCAGTCTTGGCTTTCACACCATCTTCCTGTAGGCTGCCACATCCCAGCTGTCTACAGGCCACGGTGGCTTCAGGGACACCCCAGTAATAGCCGCACACTGAGCCCCACTCCCCCCGATGCTTCACCATTAATCTTCCCTCACATTCTGTTTGCCCATCAACCAGTTTAATCTCCTCTGGTTCACCTAAAGGACAAGGGAAAAAAATTAAACATGATGGGTAAATTTTACCTACTTTTAATTATTATTATACAAGATGTATATAGCACCAACAGTTTGCGCAGCGCTTTACAACATGAGGACAGACAGTACAGTTACAAAACAATTCAATACAGGAGAAATCAGAGGGCCCTGCTCGTTAGAGCTTACAATCTAGGATGCTATTATTATATTTTTTAAATAGAGTTCTTTATTACATTTTCAGTTTTAAAACATATACAAGGACTGACAACTTTTGTGATACATTATTAACGAATGTTCCAATTTATTAATAAATTAACAATGAAAATGTATAATATAAATTGAATCTATGGAGAAAGGAACAATTGAGAAAAGGTTGGGGACACAAGAGGGACGTATGATCATGAATGTTTGTTGCATTTTTGTTAAATGCTCAGCCACATAAAGCTGAAGCTGAACAAAACTGCAAACAGGTTAGACAATGGTCCCAGACAGCAATAGAAAAATCATAACATTTCCACACACTATACCAAATTAAAGATACAGCTTATCTAAACCCAAGAACAAAAATATAATATATTGCAGAATAACACTCCTCAAACCTGGTGGCTGCATTGTTTTTCTTTGCTCAAAGTTATTTTTATAATATATATAATATATATATATTAGGGCTGTGGACATTAAAGATTAATTCCTCAATTAATGGATTAATGTTTTTGATCGATCAAAATTCTTTTGATCGGTACTCACCTCTCCGCCGGCTTCCGGGTCTTTAGGGAGTTCCGTCGGAGATCCATTGACATCATAGACATCGACATCGCTGGACTCTTCCCCCCTTCCCCAAGTGCCTCCGTCTGCTAACGAAGGGAAGGGGGGAGGTGTCCGGTGATGTCGAAGTTCTGATTGAACGTAACGTGTACGGGAGAGGAGCTACGCATGATGTCACCCACTGCTGCCCTACGGAACTAACACGATTGTCGGCTTTACATGCTGTGTTTTTATCATCTTTATGTGAGTAGTTTGTGTTTGAACACAAAAATTTAATCTTATACTTAAACAGTGAGCACTTAGATCTTTTCTTTCTACCCATGACCTGGCGTCCTTGCTGAGATCTAAGGAGACGTGAGAGAAGTTTATGGTCCGTTTTAACCCTTTTGATACCCGCTTGCATGACCACCTGTTTGCACAGGGGTCCATGCCATAAGGTAAGAGTGATTCGTTAGACCGGAGGTGGAGGGATTGTCACGCTACTGTGGGAAAAAAAATTACTTATGTCAGTGCTACAGTTTGAATTTAAAACGTATTTGTGTGAACTGTGACATTAACCACTTGACGACCGCCTCACGCCGATGTACGTCGGCAAAGTGGCACGGACAGGCAAAATCACGTACATATACGTGATTTGCCTTCCGCGGGTGGGGGGTCCGATCGGACCCCCCCCCGGTGCCCGAGGCGGTCGTCTTTTGTCCAGCGGCGATCCGTGATGAGGGGGAGACCATCCGTTCGTGGCCCCCCCCTCGCGATCGCCGCCGGCCAATGAGAACACTCCTTTGCTGCTGTATGCTAAACAGCAGCAAAGGAAGTGATGTCATCTCCCCTCGGGTCGGTATTTTCCGTTCCGGCCCGAGGAGAGAAGACATCTATGTGAGTGCACAACACACACACACACAGTAGAACATGCCAGGCACACAAAACACCCCGATCCCCCCCCCCGATCGCCCCCCGATCCCCCCCCAATCACCCCCCCCCCCCCCTGTCACAAACTGACACCAGCAGTTTTTTTTTTTTTTTTTTTTTTTTTTTCTGATTACTGCATAGTGTCAGTTTGTGACAGTTACAGTGTTGGGACAGTGAGTATTACCCCCCTTTAGGTCTAGGGTACCCCCCTAACCCCCCCTAATAAAGTTTTAACCCCTTGATCACCCCCTGTCACCAGTGTCACTAAGCGATCATTTTTCTGATCGCTGTATTAGTGTCGCTGGTGACGCTAGTTAGTGAGGTAAATATTTAGGTTCGCCGTCAGCGTTTTATAGCGTCAGGGACCCCCATATACTACCTAATAAATGTTTTAACCCCTTGATTGCCCCCTAGTTAACCCTTTCACCACTGATCACCGTATAACCGTTACGGATGACGCTGGTTAGTTCGTTTATTTTTTATAGTGTCAGGGCACCCGCCGTTTATTACCGAATAAAGATTTAGCCCCCTGATCGCCCGGCGGTGATATGCGTCGCCCCAGGCAGCGTCAGATTAGCGCCAGTACCGCTAACACCCACGCATGCAGCATACGCCTCCCTTAGTGGTATAGTATCTGATCGGATCAATATCTGATCTGATCAGATCTATACTAGCGTCCCCAGCAGTTTAGGGTTCCCAAAAACGCAGTGTTAGCGGGATCAGCCCAGATACCTGCTAGCACCTGCGTTTTGTGCCTCCGCCCAGCCCACCCAAGTGCAGTATCGATCGATCACTGTCACTTACAAAACACTAAACACATAACTGCAGCGTTCGCAGAGTCAGGCCTGATCCCTGCGATCGCTAACAGTTTTTTTGGTAGCATTTTGGTGAACTGGCAAGCACCAGCCCCAGGCGTCAGGTTAGTGCCAGTACCGCTAACACCCACGCACGCAGCATACACCTCCCTTAGTGGTATAGTATCTGAACGGATCAATATCTGATCCGATCAGATCTATACTAGCGTCCCCAGCAGTTTAGGGTTCCCAAAAACGCAGTGTTAGCGGAATCAGCCCAGATACCTGCTAGCACCTGCGTTTTGCCCCTCCGCCCGGCCCAGCCCAGCCCACCCAAGTGCAGTATCGATCGATCACTGACACTTACAAAACACTAAACGCATAACTGCAGCGTTCGCAGAGTCAGGCCTGATCCCTGCGATCGCTAACAGTTTTTTTTGTAGCGTTTTGGTGAACTGGCAAGCACCAGCCCCAGGCAGCGTCAGGTTAGCGCCAGTACCGCTAACACCCACGCACGCACCGTACACCTCCCTTAGTGGTATAGTATCTGATCGCATCAATATCTGATCCGATCAGATCTATACTAGCGTCACCAGCAGTTTAGGGTTCCCAAAAACGCAGTGTTAGCGGGATCAGCCCAGATACCTGCTAGCACCTGCGTTTTGCCCCTCCGCCCGGCCCGGCCCAGCCCACCCAAGTGCAGTATCGATCGATCACTGACACTTACAAAACACTAAACGCATAACTGCAGCGTTCGCAGAGTCAGGCCTGATCCCTGCGATCGCTAACGTTTTTTGGTAGCGTTTTGGTGAACTGGCAAGCGCCAGCGGCCTAGTACACCCCGGTCGTAGTCAAACCAGCACTGCAGTAACACGTGGTGACGTGGCGAGTCCCATAAGTGCAGTTGAAGCTGGTGAGGTGGCAAGCACAAGTAGTGTCCCGCTGCCACCAAAAAGACAAACACAGGCCCGTCGTGCCCATAGTGCCCTTCCTGCTGCATTCGCCAATCCTAATTGGGAACCCACCGCTTCTGCAGCGCCCGTACTTCCCCCATTCACATCCCCAACCAAATGCAGTCGGCTGCATGAGAGGCATTTTTATGTCCTCCCGAGTACCCCTACCCAACGAACCCCCAAAAAAGATGTTGTGTCTGCAGTAAGAGCGCGGATATAGGCGTGACACCCGCTATTATTGTCCCTCCTGTCCTGACAATCCTGGTCTTGCATTGGTGAATGTTTTGAACGCTACCATTCACTAGTTGAGTATTAGCGTAGGGTACAGCATTGCACAGACTAGGCACACTTTCACAGGGTCTCCCAAGATGCCATCGCATTTTGAGAGACCCGAACCTGGAACCGGTTACCGTTATAAAAGTTAGTTACAAAAAAAGTGTAAAAAAAAAAAAAAATATGAAATAAAAAAAAATAGTTGTTGTTTTATTGTTCTCTCTCTCTCTATTCTCTCTCTCTATTGTTCTGCTCTTTTTTACTGTATTCTATTCTGCAATGTTTTATTGTTATTGTTATTGTTATTGTTATTATGTTTTATCATGTTTGTTTTTCAGGTGTGTAATTATTTACACTTTACTGTGCTTTATTGTTAACCATTGTTAACCATTTTTTTGTCTTCAGGTACGCCATTCACGACTTTGAGTGGTTATACCAGAATGATGCCTGCAGGTTTAGGTATCATCTTGGTATCATTCTTTTCAGCCAGCGGTCGGCTTTCATGTAAAAGCAATCCTAGCGGCTAATTAGCCTCTAGACTGCTTTTACAAGCCGTGGGAGGGAATGCCCCCCCCCCCCCACCGTCTTCCGTGTTTTTCTCTGGCTCTCCTGTCTCAACAGGGAACCTGAGAATGCAGCCGGTGATTCAGCCAGCTGACCATAGAGCTGATCAGAGACCAGAGTGGCTCCAAACATCTCTATGGCCTAAGAAACCGGAAGCTACGAGTATTTCATGACTTAGATTTCGCCGGATGTAAATAGCGCCATTGGGAAATTGGGGAAGCATTTTATCACACCGATCTTGGTGTGGTCAGATGCTTTGAGGGCAGAGGAGAGATCTAGGGTCTAATAGACCACAATTTTTTCAAAAAAGAGTACCTGTCACTACCTATTGCTATCATAGGGGATATTTACATTCCCCGAGATAACAATAAAAATGATTAAAAAAAAAAATATGAAAGGAACAGTTTAAAAGTAAGATTAAAAAAGCAAAAAAATAATAAAGAAAAAAAAACAAAAAAAAAAAAACACCCCTGTCGCCCCCTGCTCTCGCGCTAAGGCAAACGCAAGCGGCGGTCTGTCGTCAAACATAAACAGCAATTGCACCATGCATGTGAGGTATCACCGCGAAGGCCAGATCGAGTGCAGTAATTTTTCCAGTAGACCTCCTCTGTAAATCTAAAGTGGTAACCTGTAAAGGCTTTTGAAGGCTTTTAAACATGTATTTATTTTGTTGCCACTGCACGTTTGTGCGCAATTTTAAAGCATGTCATGTTTGGTATCCATGTACTCGGCCTAAGATCATCTTTTTTATTTCATCAAACATTTGGGCAATATAGCGTGTTTTAGTGCATTAAAATTAAAAAAAGTGTGTTTTTTCCCCAAAAAATGCGTTTGAAAAATCGCTGCGCAATTACTGTGTGAAAAAAAAAAATGAAACACCTACCATTTTAATCTGTAGGGCATTTGCTTTAAAAAAATATATAATGTTTGGGGGTTCAAAGTAATTTTTTTGCAAAAAAAAAAAACTTTTTCATGTAAACAATAAGTGTCAGAAAGGGCTTTGTCTTCAAGTGGTTAGAAGAGTGGGTGATGTGTGACATAAGCTTCTAAATGTTGTGCATAAAATGCCAGGACAGTTCAAAACCCCCCCAAATGACCCCATTTTGGAAAGTAGACACCCCAAGCTATTTGCTGAGAGGCATGTCGAGTCCATGGAATATTTTATATTGCGACACAAATTGCGGGAAAGAGACAAATTTTTTTTTTTTTTTTTTTTTTTTGCACAAAGTTGTCACTAAATGATATATTGCTCAAACATGCCATGGAAATATGTGAAATTACACCCCAAAATACATTCTGCTGCTTCTCCTGAGTACGGGGATACCACATGTGTGAGACTTTTTGGGAGCCTAGCCGCGTACGGGACCCCGAAAACCAAGCACCGCCTTCAGGCTTTCTAAGGGCGTGAATTTTTGATTTCACTCTTCACTGCCTATCACAGTTTCGGAGGCCATGGAATGCCCAGGTGGCACAAAACCCCCCCAAATGACCCCATTTTGGAAAGTAGACACCCCAAGCTATTTGCTGAGAGGTATAGTGAGTATTTTGCAGACCTCACTTTTTGTCACAAAGTTTTGAAAATTGAAAAAAGAAAAAAAAAAATGTTTTTTCTTGTCTTTCTTCATTTTCAAAAACAAATGAGAGCTGCAAAATACTCACCATGCCTTTCAGCAAATAGCTTGGGGTGTCTACTTTCCAAAATGGGGTCATTTGGGGGGGTTTTGTGCCACCTGGGCATTCCATGGCCTCCGAAACTGTGATAGGCAGTAAAGAGTGAAATCAAAAATTTTCACCCTTAGAAATCCTGAAGGCAGTGATTGGTTTTCGGGGTCCAGTACGCGGCTAGGCTCCCAAAAAGTCCCACACATGTGGTATCCCCATACTCAGGAGAAGCAGCTAAATGTATTTTGGGGTGCAATTCCACATATGCCCATGGCCTGTGTGAGCAATATATCATTTAGTGACAACTTTATGAAAAAAAAAAAAAAAAAAAAAGTGTCACTTTCCCGCAACTTGTGTCAAAATATAAAATATTCCATGGACTCAATATGCCTCTCAGCAAATAGCTTGGGGTGTCTACTTTCCAAAATGGGGTCATTTTGGGGGGTTTTGTGCCACCTGGGCATTCCATGGCCTCCGAAACTGTGATAGGCAGTGAAGAG
The DNA here is from genome assembly GCF_042186555.1 of Aquarana catesbeiana. Classification (NCBI taxonomy): domain Eukaryota; kingdom Metazoa; phylum Chordata; class Amphibia; order Anura; family Ranidae; genus Aquarana; species Aquarana catesbeiana. The sequence continues at coordinate 35,871,643 of NC_133333.1, read as the reverse complement.
TGAAAGCAAAAATTTACACCCTTAGAAATCCTGAAGGCGGTGATTGGTTTTCGGGGCCCCGTACGCGGCTAGGCTCCCAAAAAGTCCCACACATGTGGTATCCCCATACTCAGGAGAAGCAGCTAAATGTATTTTGGGGTGCAATTCCACATAGGCCCATGGCCTGTGTGAGCAATATATCATTTAGTGACGACTTTTTGTAAATATTTTTTTTTTTTTTTGTCATTTTTCAATCACTTGGGACAAAAAAAATAAATATTCAATGGGTTCAACATGCCTCTCAGCAATTTCCTTGGGGTGTCTACTTTCCAAAATGGGGTCATTTGGGGGGGGTTTTGTACTGCCCTGCCATTTTAGCACCTCAAGAAATGACATAGGCAGTCATAAACTAAAAGCTGTGTAAATTCCAGAAAATGTACCCTAGTTTGTAGACGCTATAACTTTTGCGCAAACCAATAAATATACGCTTATTGACATTTTTTTTACCAAAGACATGTGGCCGAATACATTTTGGCCTAAATGTATGACTAAAATTGAGTTTATTGGATTTTTTTTATAACAAAAAGTAGAAAATATCATTTTTTTTCAAAATTTTCGGTCTTTTTCCGTTTATAGCGCAAAAAATAAAAACCGCAGAGGTGATCAAATACCATCAAAAGAAAGCTCTATTTGTGGGAAGAAAAGGACGCAAATTTCGTTTGGGTACAGCATTGCATGACCGCGCAATTAGCAGTTAAAGCGACGCAGTGCCAAATTGGAAAAAGACCTCTGGTCCTTAGGCAGCATAATGGTCCGGGGCTCAAGTGGTTAAGTCATGGATTGTGGAAACTAACTAGTGTTGGGTGATTGTATATAGTGTATACCACATTTACCACTGACTAATGCAGAGTTGCAATGCAAGATCAGCTAAAAGTAGTTGGATCTGTATGTGCGTTATAATTAATCGAAATTAGTTGATTAATCGATTAAAAAAAACTATTAATCGAACACGAAAATTTTAATCAGTAACAGTATATATACACAGTATCTCACAAAAGTGAGTACACCCCTCACATTTTTGTAAATGTTTTATTATATCTTTTCATGTGACCACACTGAAGAAATGACACATTGCTACAATGTAAAGTAGTGAGTGTACAGCTTGTATAACAGTGTAAATTTGCTGTCCCCTCAAAATAACTCAACACACAGCCATTAATGTCTAAACCTCTCATACTGGTCACTGGAAGTTCAACATGGCACATCATTGCAAAGAACTCTCTGAGGATCTGAAAAAAAGATTTGTCGCCCTACATAAAGATGGCCTAGGCTGTAAGAAGAATGCCAAGACCCTGAAATTGAGCTGTAGCACTCAGAACAGGCCTCGCCATGGTCGACCAAAGAAGTTGATTGCACGTGCTCAGCGTCATATCCAGAGGTTGTCTTTGGGAAATAGACGTATGAGTGCTGCCAACATTGTTGCAGAGGTTGAAGGGGTTAGCCTGTCAGTGCTCAGACCATACGCCACACACTGCATCAAATTGGTCTGCATGGCTGTCATCCCAGAAGGAAGCCTCTTCTAAAGATGATGCACAAGAAAGCCCGCAAACAGTTTTTCTGAAGACAAGCAGACTAAGGACGTAGGTTACTGGAACCATGTCCTGTGGTCTGATGAGTCCAAGATAAACTTATTTGGTTCAGATGGTGTCAAGTGTGTGTGGCGGGAACCAGGTGAGGAGTACAAAGACAAGTGTGTCTTACCTACAGTAAAGCATGGTGGTGGGAGTGTCATGGTCTGGGGCTGCATGAGTGCTGCCAGCACTGGGGAGCTACAGATCATTGAGGGAACCATGAATGCCAACATGTACTGTGACATACTGAAGCAGAGCATGACCCCCTCCCTTTGGGGACTGGGACGCATGGCAGTATTCCAACATGATAATGACCCCAAACACACCTACAAGATGACTACTGCCTTGCTAAAGAAGCTGAGGGTAAAGGTGATGGACTGGCCAAGCATATCTCCAGACCTAAACCCTATTGAGCATCTGTGGGGCATCCTCAAGCGGAAGGAGTGCAAGGTCTCTAACATCCATCAGCTCTGTGATGTCGTCATTGAGGAGTGGAAGAGGACTCCAGTGGCAACCTATGAAGCTCTGGTGAACTCCATGCCCAAGAGGGTTAAGGCAGTGCTGGAAAATAATGGTGACCACACAAAATATTGACACTTTGGGCCCAATTTGGACATTTTCACTTAGGGGTGTACTCACTTTTGTTGCCAGTGGTTTACACATTAATGTCTGTGTGTTGAGTTATTTTCAGGGGACAGCAAATTTACACTGTTATACAAGCTGTACACTCAGTACTTTGTAGCAAAGTGTAATTTCTTTAGTGTTGTCACATGAAAAGATATAATAAGTAGTCTCCGCTCTAATTTATCCCAAAGGTGTTCTATCGGGTTGAGGTCAGGACTCTGTGCAGGCCAGTCAAGTTCCTCCACCCCAAACTCATTCGTTCTTGTCTTTATGGACCTTTTTTGTGCACTGGTGCGCAGTCATGTTGGAACAGGAAGAGCCCATCCCCAAACTGTTCCCACAAAGTTGGGAGCATGAAATTGTTCAAAATGTCTCGGTATGCTGACACCTTTAGAGTTGTTTTCACTGGAACTAAGGGGCCAAGCCCAACCCCTGAAAAACGACCCCACCCCATAATTCCCTCCTCCACCAAATGATTTGGAGGGGTGGCCCAACACTTTTGGCAATATAGTGTGGATGAGCGAGTTTGGGGTGGAGAAAGCTTAACTGACCTGCACAGAGTCCTGGTCTTAACCCGACAGAACACCTTTGGGATAAATTAGAGCGGAGACTGCGATCCAGGCCTTCTTGTACAACATCAGTACCTGATCTCACAAATGCGCTTCTGGAAGAATGATCAAACATTCCCATAGACACACTCCTAAACGTTGTGGACAGCCTTCCCAGAAGAGTTGAAGCTGTTATAGCTGCAAAAGGTGGGCCAACTCAATATTGAACCCTACGGACTAAGACTGGGATGCCATTAAAGTTCATGTGCGTGTAAATGCAGGTGTTCCAATACTTTTGACAATATAGTGTATTTGCTGTAAGAATTTTTATTTACTGCACTGTATAGGACTACTGAACACCTCGCTCCCATCTGTTTTCCATTAGAGTGATGTGTTCTGTAGGTCACAGAGAGATCTGAGAACAGTGTAACTTTATTTTATTAGCTCATTTGATTTATTTTCATCAGTAGGTTATTTTATATCAATATACATAAAGTATTCTCGATCTTTGGCACAAGACCCCACAAATAATTCAGATTATTCATTCATTTATTGTGGTATTTTAGAAAAATACTGCATTGTGGCCACACGATGGAGCTGATGATCATAGGCAATAATATAATAATATAATATAATAATAATAATAATAATTATTATTATTAAAAAAACACATTTCACACATATTACAAACATTATGGGGATTATTCACAAACGTTTGTGTGACTGCCGAGATATTTGCACCATGATTTTTTTTTTTAATAGCTAGACCCCAAAGTAATGGGAAAGCCACAATTTTACAGTTGTCGGTAGAACAGATGGTGAGGGTAAATCTTCCAAAAGAGAATACACCCTTTAAAGTATGACAAAAAGAAAAACTTTTTTTTTGTTTTGGATAGAGTGGAAAGGGGTTAGAACACATATTAGTTTTATATTTTTCACTGTTAGAGGGGATCCACCCTCTCTTTTTGTCCTGTTTACCATTGTGCTTGAAAGTGATTTTAAAAGAAAATTCGAAATTTTTGGTTGTCCCCAGAAAAGAAATAGAGGGGAAATCTTCCAATGGGGACACAAGTTCTGGTGACCTGGAGCCCCAAGGGATTCCATTAATTTGCAGGGATTTTCTCTCACTTCCTGTTTTGGCTATGGGACAGGAAGTGAAGGTAAATCTTCCCAATGGGACACAGATGGCTAAAAAAAAAAACCTTTGCCTTTAATTCTACCTTACCTATTCTAACTGACCTTAAATGTGTTTGAAAATAAGTGATCTCACCTGCGCAGATGACGCCAACATCCTGCTTGTGCTGGCAGAACGGGTTCCCCCACATTTGATGTTTGCACTGCCACAGGTCTGACTCCTGCCCAGCGCACGTGACATCACTGAGCCAAATCTTCCCACTGCCGGGTCCGAAGGAGGTCGCCTGGACCAGCACAGCCTCACCGTGGGAGGAGCTACAGCCCAGATGGCGACAAACCACTGCTGCTTCCTTTTCTTGCCAGGATTCACCGCATACGGTGCCCCATTCGCCCTGGTGCTTCACCTCCAGTCTCCCCTCACACTCTGTATCCCCTCCCACAAGCCTCGGCTCCACGGGGGCAGCTGTAAAAAATAAGCATAGAAAAAATATAAATGACATGCCAAGGTTAAGTTACATACAGTACTTACTAAGTACTGTATACTCTCCCTGACAATATCTTCATCATATTTATTCAGGCACTCACTTGATTTCATACCTGTTGGGCTTATTACCATATGGAGCAGCTTTGTTGGCTTGGTCAGTATTCATATTAATGTGCATGCTAAAAAAAACTTTCATATTTTGAATATATAAATATATATATATATACTGTGGCTTTATTATTATCTCTGTATTATAGAACACATATATACATAGTACATGGGCAGCCCTAAAGAAGACTGTAAACCTGAAATCTCGAAACTTTGTCTTATTCTTCAGTTTTAGTATAGGGTTCTTTGCTTAACTATGTGCTGCTATTTTATACACGCATATAAGCCCTGTTCTTCCTTCTTTTAGACTATTTTATCTTGTTATTCAATAAAAATGTATACTTTTTTTATACATTTGTGCCTTAGAGGTTATTTGTGCAATGTGCCCACGATAGTCCCGTGTTTTGGAGGGTTCTAGCCTTACCAGCCAAGGGTTATAAATCATTCGAAAGCATGTTTGTCTCTTGATCCTAGCAAAATTCTTTAAATGATTCCATGGCACATGTTATACCTGAGCAGATAACGCCGGCGTCATCTTGGTGTTTGCACCTGCCACTCCCCCACATGCGGTGCTGGCAGGCCCATAGGTCAGGTTCGTCCCACGCACATTTCACGTGGCTCAGCCATATGCGCCCTGATCCAGCCCCGAATGAAGCCGCTCTTACTTGGATGATGTTGGTAAAGTTACAGCCCAGCTGCTTGCAAACCACGGCTGCTTCCTGACGGCGCCAGTTTACTCCACACACGGTGCCCCACTCCCCGCGGTGCTTCACCTCCACTCTGCCCTCACACTCCGAGCCTCCTCCGACCAATCTCAGCATTTCAGCTTCACCTGCCATGAGACAAAAAGAGGTTAAAGAAAACTAGAATATATTTTTGGAGTTTATACTTTTTTTTTACACTGATGTTTCGTACGCGGAGTGACACATCCCATGTCTCCACCTCCATGTCTGCTCTGGTAATAGTGAGTGTGTGGATGGATTTTCATTCAGAGGCCGAGAGTCTGAGGGGTGATAACAAAGTGATAAAATTGAGTCAGGCAGAATCCCGTTGGATACATGAGCTCCGTACTTTAACGCCTCTGGGTCATAATGTTGAATTTGATCTTAATTGCTTCATCTCTAATTATTAGAAGTGCTGTTTTATAAATATTGTTTTCTTGGGCCATTCATTTTTTACAATGGGCATTATTATGATTTCCTTTGTATTTAGTACCGAATTAGATCCTTGATTTTGTAGAATCATTTTAGAGCTAGAATCTTTTATGTGTTGCTGGCCTATATTTATAAACACTTTGGAATTTTTAATCTCTCAATTGCCTTAATTATCTGGATCTGTATTTTTATGATGGACCACTAGAGGGAGTCTCTCCATTCCTCCCCCATATATTTTTTTCATTTTAATGTTTTAGTTCATTTATATACATGTATAACATCTTTTAATCAACTATAATACAATTATCTTTTATAATTAAACTTTTTTATGTATGAAAACATGGTTAATATTTAGGAATTAGAGATTTGTTTAGGAATAATGTTTTAGTTTATTGTGCACAAGGAGCGCCGTTTATTTTTACCGATACGCTTGTGTCAGAGGGGTTGCCATGGTTACCCCTCTCCCATAAGAACGATCCGTGTCCGCCTTTCTTCATTCCCTTTGAGAAAGTGACGTGACAGTCACGCAACGCGTCAGGGAGAAGAGAGGTGGTATTGCTTGGCTACTTGTCTTTCCGATCACGGCCGGGATCGGTGAGTCAGTGAGCCGGTTTTAAAAAGTTTTTGCTGATGCTGTCATTTTTTGAATGTAAGTGGGTTATTATTTAATAAAAAATCGATGATTTACATACTACACTATGGAATCCTTCCCCTTATTCTTTTGAGCAAACACTGCTTGAGAAACTTGGAGATCGGGAGACGCTTTATCACATACACCAAGGCTGATATCATCCTGTTGGGAGCTGACAGCGTTCAAAACCACCTGCAGGCACAGACTGCGTGAGGCTATTTTTGGGCTGTTATCGCTCAGCCGGGAGGTGAGAGGCTGGGGGAACCGGTTTATTTTTTATACACCTGTTTTTCTTCACCGGGGATATGTGAAAGATTTTCTTTGATTCATCACGAAGGAGATATGAATGGGATGCTTTGCTAATATATTTTTTTAGTTTAGAAACTACTTTTATTCACTTTGGGACACTTTTATTGGTATCACATTTAGTGTGACATTTATGCTGGACACTGGTTTTTCTATTTGCTGGTGTGTTATTAGTTGTTCACTTAATTAATTTTTTGTGGAAGATACATTGTTTACTTAGTAGAAACTTTTGTCCGATTTGATACACTTTTTTTGCTAACTGATAACTTATTCCTATATTTATTTATATCAATTTTGGATGCTGCACAAACATTTGCACAATAATATTTATAGAGTGTATTTTTATAGAGTGTAATTCAGAGATTATTATTGCTTTCAATTATTTTTACTTATGGATTTATTTATTTAAGATTTATGGATTATTTAAACAGAATTAATTATGTAAATTTGTGTTTTAATTATTAGGACCGTAGTCGATTTATTTAATTATTTATCCATTCACTTGTCTTCACCTTGGATGCTGCACCGAAATATTGTTTGCACACATTTTTTAGGAACACTGTGTTTTTGGAGTCACGAGCTTTATTTATTGCTTTTTATAATTTAGGTCTGAAAAAAGGTCACCAATTATTTGGATGTCAATTATTTAGTTCCCTTAATTAGCTGCACTCTTTTGATGCAACATTGATTTGCTATGATTCTTGGTTGCACAAAAATGGTGGAATATTAATCTACATGAACTGGATCCTTACTTGGAATTTCTTTTTCCTGGTGGGGTTATTAGTTCCTTTGTTACATAGCTCATCCCTTTTAAGTTATTATTAGTTATTCACGCATCATAGGAATTCTTTTTGAATTGCTACCTGCATCTTCTTACAGGCTTTTATTCCTTTGGTGTCCATGGTTTTTTTCCTTTGGCATCCCAGGAATATACCCATTGATTTAAGCGCCTTAGTTTTACCCCCCATATCATTTGTTTATAGGTGTGTGAACATTATCATCTGGGGTCGTTATCCTTTGCTCCTTTGATGAGCTTGATATATATCATTGTTGCTTTATATATCCTTATTTGGCTTTGGCACTTAGCATTATTCCTATACTATCATCAGTTATCCACGCACTTTAGAACCACTGTCATTTTTTGAGTCTTTTATTGGCATCTTTCATACTAGCTTTTATATTCTTGGCGTCTCAGGAGTTTATTTATTTAGATTAGCGCCGCAGATTTATCCCTTCCTAGAGTGTGTGGATGGATTTTCATTCAGAGGCCGAGAGTCTGAAGGCAAGCAGAAGTAAAAAACATATAATGTGTAAATTTTCCTTAATTTTTGGTCAAATATTTATTCGTGATAGCTGTCATCATCACTTATGGTTAGATTCAGTTCCAAAAAGTCAATATATGCGCCTAAGGCGCAACAGCACCAAAATCGAGGGCTTTAGGTGCAAGCTAAGATCTTAACCTATAGGTTTATAGAGAAAGGCTATTCAGCTCAAGTCCTCGAACAGAGATTAACTGAAGTCCAGGAATTGAGTAAGGATCAACTTTTGGTTGAGAAACCCATAGTGACCAGTAAACAAAACATTTTTTCTTGGCCTGTTGTTACTGGATATTTCCACCAAAATGTTTTGATTAAAAAACTTGTACGTCCCAAATGGGGTGTCTGGGGGCACTTGGCGATGACCCCACCTTCTGCTTAACTCTCAGGATAGACTACATTGTTCCCACACGTTTCCTACTATGGTTTTGCCAATAATACACGTTCAACCTGCTTACAATGGTCTAATGTATGGCTAACACTTTTCTTATCTTATTTAGTGTGTTTCTCACTTATAGTGGCTGCTTACCTTCATTTTTATTTATTTTATCTTTTTCTTATATTTCATGTTTTGAAGTAGTGCGGTATTTTTCTTACTGTTTATGGCTAACACTGTTTCTCTTCTGTAACGTCTCTACTGAAACTTTAATAAAAACATTGAACAAGAAAAAAAAAACTTGTACGTTAACACTGGCATATATTGAAAAATGACCACATACTTAGCCCCATTCTTCCTGACAAACCACGGGTGGTGTATAGAGAAGTTCCTTCTTTGAAGGACTCACTAGCACCCAGTGTTTGCGATCCCCCTAATAATAATAAACGAATGTTCTTCCAGAATTTGGTAGGATATCATAAGTGTAAAAGATGTACTGTATGTTCCATTAATAGTATTAGAGATAGAAAAACTACCAAATTTATTTCTAATAGTACTTCCCAAAAATTTCAAATAAAGCCCTTCATTACATGTTTAACTACCCATGTAGTCTATCTTTTGACCTGCCCCTGCGGATTACAATACGTTGGACGTACGATACGACCTCTCCAGGTAAGACTCAATGAGCACATTGGGAATATCAGGAGAGGTTTTAAAAGTCATCCAGTTTCTAGGCACTACCTAGAGGTACATAATCGAATCCTTAGAGGCACCTCTTTTATAGGTATTGACAAGCTGAAATCACATTAGAGAGGAGGAGTTTCTAAACTCGAAATTAGCTGGATATATAGGGTTAAATGTCTCAGACCTTTGGGCCTCAATGCAGACATTGAAATGAATGCTTTCATTGCTAATGCTTAATATATACATTTTTATTATTTTTCATTTGTATATACATGTTTATTATGTTTATGTGTTTATATATATATATATATATATATATATATATATATATATATATATATTCATGAACAATAATTGCCGCGCTAAATACAAAAATAATAATATAACATGTGAAATGAAATAAAGTGACAGTAGTCAGTCCATAAGATTTCTATATAAGTCCATACAGAAATAAAGTGTTGTTGCAACACGTGTCCAAATGATAGTGAGCGACTGTATACCCAAGTGCGCCTTCCATCATATAGATACAAGATGTGCCTTTACCAGATAGCTAGACTCCACATTATAGGAGTCTAATCACGCATGGAATTACACATCATAAAGGATCCATCCACTGGAGGTAGAGAAGGGTAGCGTCACGGGTGTTGGTGCTGGTTAATCACTCTTTCTCATGGAGGTTTATGTAAAAAAGGCAAAAAGTCGCCAAGTAACGTAAAACCAGGGTGGTTTTATTGAGAAAATGCCATTAAAAGTGAACACAATTCCAATACAATGTAACAAGTGGATAAAAAGGTTCACATATAAAAATTTGCAGATCAGAGTAGCATGTAATTGCTGGACATAAACTCCGCCCTACTAGTTTCATCATACATGATGTCATCAGGGGCATGATGTCCCTGATGAAAAAGATGCCCCTGATGACATCATGTATGATGAAACGAGTAGGGTGGAGTTTGTGTCCAGCGATACCACGCTGCTCTGATCTGTAGATTTTTACGTGAGAACCTTTGTTCTTGTCAAATTTGTTTATTGAATTTTAACAATTAGTATACATAAGTACATATGGTGGCCGCAAAAGAAAAGATCACATATATGGTGATAATATTGAATTGTAGTTCCAACATTAATTAAAATTAGTTTAACTAAAACAAGTTTAGCATGGATCTAACTACTTAAAAGATTGCATCATACATTGTATAAGAGAGGATAAAACCAACTTAAACCAGGTTAATATAAGATGACCTTAGATAAAAAAAGGGGTCTTAATTATTATCAAGAGTATAGTTTTTAAATAAAAGTTAAAAAAAGAAGAAATAATTTATTATAGAATCTAAAATCTTATTCTACATTGGTATAACCAATTAAATAAAAGTTCTGCTACCAGTACTATATAAAGAGTAAATTGAAAGAGGAGAGAGAGAATAGGGGGAAAAAGTAGAAGAGAGAAAAAAGATAAAAGAAAAAATAATCTTAGGTAGGAGAAAAAATAGATAGGGAAGAAAGAAATGAGAGGTAGTAGGGATCCCCGGGGTAGTACATGGTAATAAACACATACCATGAATGCAGAGACTAGAAGTATAAATCAAGATTACCAAGGACTTAGTAGGGAAGCATCAAAATTGGAAGGCAAAAAGTGAGTCACCCAAGGATTCCATATATTCTCAAAGTTGGATATTTTATCTTGAGTTATAGCCTCTGTTTTGGCATGGATCATTGCTTGATTGACTCTATTTTTAGTTTCAGCAATTATTAAGGACGGGGATTTCCAGGCCTTGGCAATTGTTTGTTTTGCGGCTGTAGTGATCTGTAATAGGAGTATTTGAATTGGCGGTAGGAGAGAGTGGCCAGTTTTAAGTTTAAAAGTGCTATTGTAGGATCAGGATTATGTGAGAACCTTTTTATCCACTTGTTACATTGTATTGGACCTGTGGTCACTTTTAATGGCATTTTTTCAATAAAACCACCCTGGTTTTTATGCTATGTGGCGACTTTTTTACATAAACGATGAGAAAGAGTGATTAACCATCACAAATGTCCGTGGCGCTATCCTTCTCTACCTCCAGTGGATGGATCCTTTATGATGTGTGATTCCATGCATGATTAGACTCCTATAATGTGGAGTCTAGCTATCTGGTAAGGGGACATCTTGTATCTATATGGTGGAAGGCGCACTTGGGTGTGCTCACTATCATTTGGACACGTGTTGCAACAATATATCACTTTATTTCTGTATGAACCTATATGGAAATCTTATGGACTGACTACTGTCACTTTATTTCATTTCATTTTATATTATTATTTTTGTATTTAGTGTGGCAATTATTGTTTATATGTATTTTGACACAATTTGTTCTGTTGTGTAATTGCCAGCAGCTTGCTTCTTAATGCTTTTTGTTTCTCATTTTTCCACTTTCACCTGCGCAACCACAACCCCTCCCCATTTCTTAATATATATATATATTCGTATTTGTATTTATTTAATTTTTTGGGTAAAGATTAACGATTTATCATGTCCACTAGAGGTCCTCATTTCAAAGTGATGACTGGATAATAATATATATATTTTTTTGAATGTTATATATCGGGTACTATTTTTATATTAATTTTATTTTCACCCACTTTTTAAACAGTTCTGTGGATTAGATCCATTTTTCTTTTAAAATAGTAAGACGGGTTTCCATATTCTGAAGTCACATTGAAGTTTGATTCCTTGTATGCAAAGAGTACTTACTCAATACACACTGGTTGCAAGATGGCCGCCAGGTGAAAACGAGGCTTGGTTGTCTCTTCGTGTTATAAAAGGTAATGGTGCAGCGCATCGCCCGTGCCCCTGGCAGACATTACGTATGGCGAAACACGTCAGGCGGAGCTACGCGCTGACGTCATCATACCCCACGTGACCCCAGAAGTGCGAATTTTGTTTGCCGGCAAGTTTTTTTATGATGTATGTACATCCAATATAAAGATTTTAAGCAATAAACACATTTTTAAAGATAACGCACTATCTGAGCCTTTATTCCTCTATACGCTTTGTGCTATCTCGGAAGATCGGGATCGAGGAAGGGAGTCGGGCGGTAGTTGTATGCTGGGAAGGACACTCTCAGACTGCCAGGGTATTCCTGAGCCAGGATCCACCCTAGACCCCACAGAGGGCTGTATCTGCAGGTATGTGTGACCTGGCTGCTACAAGGAGGTCCACTCCTTCCGGTAAGAGTCCCCACTTCTTTGAGTGATTGCCACACGGAGATCTCAACTTTTTCCCTTGGTGGTGGTGAAAGCCCCGGATAATTTCCATCCTGCTGGAACTTTCTCATTGCAGAACTTCCTACACTCCTTATCTTTCAGAGACTTTTACCTTTATCAATACTCCTGTACATTCACATGTGTTATTGATTTCCATATATTATTGTTTTACATGTTTGCTATTTTGATTCTTTGGTTTATTCACATTATATTGAACAAGTGTGACTTTTACGTTTTTAAATATTTATTCGTACAACAGGATTTTAAATAAATAAAAAAAAAAAAAAAAAGATTTAAAAATTCATGCATTAAAATTGATTTGAAACTATTAGCTTATTAAAGGGACCTTTGCTACAGACATACCTTCCTGTATGCATTATGCAAAACTGCCTGGTGCTTAAATGTGACCTTGAATTTGATCAAATGAGCATACCAGGTGTTTCAGCAATTCCTCCAAATCATTGCACATTTTAATTATTTTAATGAGGTCCAATAAGTGGGAAATTTAAAGGTTACATTTTACATTAGGGTGAGGGCCTGCTAGAGCTATTATTGCTGCTGCTTATGTATTAAAGTGTGGCTGTTCCCAGACTATGGATGTTAAAGTAGTGCCTTGAAAAAATATTCATACCCCTTGAAATTTTCCACATTTTGTCATGTTACAACCAAAAACGTAAATGTATTTTTTTCGGATTTTATGGGGTAGGCAACCTTTTGCGCACAGTGTGCCAAAAAATGTTTTCAAAGAAATCAAGCGAGCCGATTTTATAACAAAAAAATGTTAACTTCACACTCTCAATTCCGAAAAGGATTTTTTTGTAAAGTAAATGCTGTAAACTACTTGAGTAATAGTGACTAATTAACCTCCTGCACTCTCATGCCTTAGATCAGCCCCAATTCCTGCACCTTCACACCTCAGATCACTGTACCCCCTGAAAATCTGTCCCCCCACTGTACCCCATTGCTCCTCTGTCCCCTCACTGTACTACCCTGCACATCTGCCCCACCACTGTATCCCCTTGCTCTTCTGTCCCACCACTGTAACCCCCCTGCTCATCTGCCCCAACAATGTACCCCCTTTCTCATCTGCCACACCGCTGTATCTCCCTGCACATCAGCTCCACCGCTGTGCCCCCACACTCTTCTGTCTCACCGCTGAACCACCTTCTCACCTGTCCTAACATTGAACCCATCTGCTCGTCTGCCCCACCACTGTTCCCCCTGCTCTTCTATCCCACCACTGTAACCCCCTGCTCATCTGTCCCACCAATGTACCTCCATTCTCCTCTTCCCCACCACTGTACCCCCCTGCACATCTTCCCCACCTCTGTACACCCTGCTCTTCTGCCCCACCTCTGTACCCCCCTGCTCTGCTGCCCCACCTCTGTAACCCCCTGCTCTTCTGCTTCACTAATGTACCACCCTTTCACATCTGCCCCAACACTGAACCCCCCCACCCCCCCTGCTTAACTTTTCCACCAACGTAACCCCCTTCTCATCTGGCACAACACTGACGCCCCTACTCATCTGTCCCACCACTGTATCCCCCTGCTCATCTGCCCTATCACTGTATTGTACTCTTCTGTCTCACCGCTGAACCCCCTTCTCATCTCTTCCACCACTGTACCTCCTGCACTTTTGCCCAACCACTGTACTGCCCTGAACATCTGCCCCACCGCTGTACCCCCCGTTCCTCTGTCCCACCGCTGATCCCCCTTCTCATCGGTCCCACCACTGTAACCCCCTTTCTCATTTGCCCCACCACTTTACCTCCTGCACATCTGTATCCCCCTGCTCTTCTGCCCCACCACTGTAACTCCCTGCTCATTTGTCTCACCAATGTACCTCCTTTCTCCTCTGCCCTTCCACTGTACCCCCCTACACAACTGCCCCACCTCTGTACCCCCCTGCTCTTCTTCCCCACCAGTGTAACCCCCTTCTCATCTAGCCCATCACTGAACCCCCCCCTGCTCCTCTGTCCTACCACTGTAACCCCCTGCTCATTTGCCCCCATCACTGTAGCCCCCTTGCTTTTCTGTCCCACCGCTGAACCCCCTTCTCATCTCGTCCATTACTGTACCCCCTGCACATCTGCCCCACCATCGTACCTTTCTGGTCTTCTGTCCCACTGCTAACCCCCCCCTGCTCAACTGCCCCATCGCTGTACCCCCCTACTCATCTGCTCCACTGCTGTATCCTCTTCTCATCTATGATATGCATGATATGCAAAGTGCTGCAAGGAAGCAGAGATAAGACACATCTACCTGTCCTGGCACACTCATCCTGCTGATTCACCTCTCACATCCAGCCCATGTGTTTGTATGTGATGTATGTGATGTCACATACAAGCATCTGGAATGGATACGCAATGATGAGCTCAGGTCAGGGGCATTTTCTGAGAGCAGTGGGCCTGTGTGCAAGATCTGGCCCCCGCAGCTGAGAAAATGTGCAGCGCCAAGCGCCGCAGCAAAATTGAGTGCGATTTTCACTGTGCTGAATACTGGCTGTGGCAGGGGGACAGGGAGTGCAGGGGTTCAGTAGTAAGTGATGCAAAGTTCAGGGGTCAGGTGTAAGTAACCCAGAGTTTAGAGGTTGGTAGTAGTAGATGATGCAGAGCTGAGGGGTCAGTAATAAGTGACACATACACACATATGTATATCTATATCTATATATATATAGATAGATATAGATATCTATCTATATATATATATATATAGATAGATATCTATATCTATATATCTATCTATATCTATCTATCTATCTATCTATCTATCTATCTATCTATCTATCTATCTATCTATCTATCTATCTATCTATATCTATATATCTATATAGATATATATCTATATAGATATATATCTATATAGATATATAGATATATCTATATAGATATATATCTATATAGATATATAGATATATCTATATATCTATATAGATATATATATATATATATTTTTTTGTTCAACAAAGTTCCCAGAAGCCTAACAGTATATCCACAACACCTGGTTGTGGTTTTCTCAATTACAGTGAAATCCCTTCTTTCTGAGATTGGTAGTGACAACAAAGCGAGTCATCTTCCTCCAGATGGTGGGTGGGTCTAGCAGGACTGTGATTGGCTTTGGCAGGGGCCAATCACAGTCCTCCTCTTCCTGGAAACAGGGACCGCCCCCTCCCCACCAGCAGAACTGCACCCAAACTCTTCCCCATCACAAAAGCTGATGATCGCAGCTACAACAAAGTTAGATAACAAATGTGTGAGGGTACAGTGCCTTCCCCCCAGTGCAGGTGCGGCATGGGGAATTGTGAGATTGGAATGCATTAGCGTCTCACTGACACTTCCCTGCACTGCTCTGCTGATGGGGAGGGAGTCGAGTGCCGGCAAAAGAGGCTTTGCGTGCCGGGGGTTGCCTATCCCTGGTATAGACCAACACAAAGTGGCACATAATTGTGAAGTGGAAGGAAAATGATAAATGGTTTTCCAATTTTTTTACAAATAAATATCTGGAAAGTGTGGTGTACATTTGTATTCAGCCCCCCTGAGTCAATACTTTGTAGAATCCACTTTCGCTGCAATTACAGCTGCAAGTCTTTTTGGGGATGTCTCTACCAGCTTTGCACATCTAGAGAGGGACCATAGGCGTGCGCACAGGGGGTGCCTGTTTGATGCAAATTCACCCTGTTTAGACCCTTGATATTTCATCAAAGCCCCCTAATGGGGCTCCAAAAAAATGTCCTACTGGCACCAGTCTCTGTCCTACTGACACTGCCCACTGCTTTACTGAAACAATCAGTATACATACACATGCACACACATGCATATGTGCTTGAGCCTTGAGGTGCACCCCCTAATGCAATAAGCTGTGCACACCTATGAGCATGACATTTTTTTGCTCATTCTTCTTTGCAAAATAGCTCAAGCTCTGTCAGATTGGATGAAGAGCATTTGTAAACAGAAATTTTCAAGGCTTGTCACAGATACTCAATTGGATGTAGGTCTGGACTTTGACTGGGCCATTCTAACACATGAATATGTTTTGATCTAAACCATTCCATTGTAGCTCTGGCTGTATGTTTAGGGTCGTTGTCCTGCTGGAAGGTGAACCTCCACCCCAGTCTCAAGTCTTTTGCAGACTCTAACGGGTTTTTTTCTAAGATTGCCCTGTATTTTGCTCCATCCATCTTCCCATCAACTCTGACCAGCTTCCCTGTCCCTGCTGAAGAAAATCATCTCCACATCATGATGCTGCCACCACCATGTTTAATGGTGAGGATGGTGTGTTCAGGGTGATGTGCAGTGTTAGTTTTCCGCCACACATAGTGTTTTGCTTTTAGGCCAAAAAGTTAAATTTTGATCTCATCTGACCATAGCACCTTCTTCCACATGTTTGCTGTGTCCCCCACATGGCTTTTCACAAACTGCAAACGGGACTTCTTATGGCTTTCTTCTTGCCACTCTTCCATAAAGACCAGATTTTTGGAGTGCACGACTATTATTATTATTATACAGGATTTATATAGGGCCAACAGTTTGTGCAGCGCTTAACAAAATTAAGGCAGACATTACAGTTACATTACAATTTGGTACAAGAGGAATCAGAGGGCCCTGCTCATTAGAACTTACAATCTAAAAAGGGAGGGTCAATTGATACAAAAGGTAATAGCTGTGGGGGATGAGCTGATGGAAGAAGTAAAACAGTGTATTAGTTAGAAGCAGGATAGTAGGCTTCGTTAAAGAGAAGGGTTTTCAGGGATCCTCTAAAGATGGATAGATTAGGGGACAGTCGGACAGATTGGGGTAGGAAGTTCCAAAGGATTGGAGGAGGTCTGGAGAAATCCTGGAGGCGAGCATGGGAGGAGGTGACAAGGGAACTAGAGAGCAGAAGGTCTTGGGAGGACTGAAGAGAGAGGCTTGGTTGGTATTTTGGGACTAGTTTAGTGATGTAGGTGGGGGCAGAGTTATGGATGTCTTTGTAAATTATTGTTAGTACTTTGAATTTTATTTGTGGGGTGAGTGGAAGCCAGTGGAGGGATTGGCAGAGAGGGGTGGAGGACACTGAATGATAAGGTGGATGAGTCTTGCAGCGGCATTCATTATGGAATGATGGAGGATTAGTCTATGTAAAGGTAATCCAATGAGGAGGGAGTTGCAGTAGTCGAGGCGAGAGATAACCAGGGAGTGAATTAGAAGCTTGGTGGTGTCATTAGTTAAAAAGGGGCGTATTCTAGAAATGTTGTGGAGGCTAAGGAGGCAAGATTTGGACAGGGATTGGATGTAGGCCTGAAAGTACAGTTCAGAGTCTATGGTTACCCCTAGCACCCTGGCATGTGGGGACAGACTAATAGTTGTCCTGTGGACAGATTCTCCAACCTGAGCTGTGGATCTCTGCAGCTCCTCCAGAGTTACCATGGACCTCTTGGCTGCTTCTCTGATGAATGCTCTCCTTGCCTGGCCTGTCAGTTGAGGTGGACGGCCATGTCTTGGTAGGTTTGCAGTTGTGCCATACTCTTTCCATTTTCAGATGATGGATTGAACAGTGCTCTGTGAGATGTTCAAAACTTGGGATTTTCTTTATAACTTAACCCTGCTTTAAACTTCTCCACAATTTTATCCCTGACCTGTCTGGTGTGTTCTTTGACTTTCACGATGTTGTTTGCTCACTAAGGTTCTCTAACAAACCTCTGAGGGCTTCACAGAACAGCTGTATTTATACTGAGATTACACACAGGTGGACTATATTTACTAATTAGGTGACTTCTGAAGGCAATTGGTTCCACTAGATTTTAGTCAGGGGTATCAGAGTAAAGGGGGCTGAATACAAATGGACGCCACTTTTTTCAGATATTTGTAAAAAAAAAAATTGTAAACCATTTATCATTTTTCTTCCACCTCACAATTATGTGCCACTTTGTGTTGGTCTATCACATAAAATCCCAATAAAATACATTTACGTTTTTGGTTGTAACATGACAAAATGTGGAAAATTTCAAGGAATATGAATACTTTTTCAAGGCGATTTAAAACAACTGACTTATGTTGCTGCAGACACCTTGGAGAAATTCATCCTCAAAGTAGACATGTGCAGAACAGAAAAATTTGTTTAGTTTCGGGTAGATTCATTATGTTACTAAATTTGTTTTGTTGATTTATTCCAGAATTCATTTAGTTTTGTTTTGTTTAGTTTAATTTTGTTTATTCATTTTTTAATGAATTACGAATTTTCGTAGCAATTCGGATCAGTCGAAAAATGATCGACCGATTCAAATTCTGTGTGAAGAATAGCTGGTTGTTAAGGAGCGGGCCAGGTAGCCATGACTTATCAGCTGTCAGTGGGCTTCCCCGCTGACAGATGAAATGTAAGCAAAAGAATGTAAGCAATGAAAATTGAAAAATAAAATGGTGTCACCCCCCCCCCCCCCAAAATCCATACCAGACCCATATCCGAGTATGCAGCCTGACAGGCTAGGAAATGGGGGGGGGGGGGCGAGAGAGCACCCCCCCAATGCACCTTGTCCCTATGTTGATGGGGACAAGGGCCTCTTCCCCACAACCCTGGCCTGAATCTGGAAGCCCCTGGATCCCGCCCCCCCATGTGAATGCATATGGGGTACAAAGGTACCCCTACCCATTCATCAAAAAAGTGCTTTGAAAAGGGTCTGGTATGGATTTGGGGGGGTATGCCGTTTTTTTTATTGTTTGTTTCTTTTGGCGTGGGGTTCCCCTTAAAATCCATGTTTTTTTGCATTTTTCATTGCTAGCATTCTTTTGTTTACATTTCATCTGTTGAGTTAACTGATGAGTCATCGATTGTTAAGGACCCGGCAGCCGTTTTCCCAGCCTGCTCCTTAACAACCAGCTATTCTTCACACAGAATTCAAATTGGTCGATAATTTTTCAACCGATCCGAATTCGAATAGTTCCTAAAATTTGGAATCCGTTAGAAAACAAGTATATGAAACTAAATTAAACCAATTTCAACTAAATTTGTTACTATTTAATTTGGAGATTCGGATACATCAGGATCTCAGAATAACCAAAAATTTGTCCAAATTTATATTCTGACCTAAACGAATTGCACATGTCTACCTCAAAGTTCATAACACAAGCACTGAAATTGCAGCTTCTCTCTTCTTATTTTCTATGGCAGTGAACACTTGCGTGCCTACCACCTTTCTAATGTAAACAAAAAGTAGGTGGTTTAATTTGTTATAAATGGACAGAAAATGGACTTCAGTCTCTTTTGTGATCTTTAAGGAATATTTGCTCCACAATATATGCAGCTACAGAGGTCAGGGCTGACTTGTTTTAAAGTTATTTTACTGTTTATTAATCCCCATAGTTTGGGCACAGGTGTCCTCTAAAGTGGTGGTCTCCAACCTTTCGGACCTCACAGATCACTAAACTCACAATTTTG
The DNA here is from genome assembly GCF_042186555.1 of Aquarana catesbeiana. Classification (NCBI taxonomy): domain Eukaryota; kingdom Metazoa; phylum Chordata; class Amphibia; order Anura; family Ranidae; genus Aquarana; species Aquarana catesbeiana. The sequence goes on along the minus strand of NC_133333.1, from coordinate 35,852,013 downwards.
AATCCCACGGACCACCGACATGAATTTTTACATGCCTTACACACAATGCTCTGGCTTTCTGCCCCACTCTGCCCCCTCCCTGCACTCTGCATCATACTCTTGCCCTCACACAGACTCATCATTGGATCCTGCTTTCTTATCCAGCCATGTGCTCAAGCTCTGTGCTCCCTCCCACAGTCTGTGATCAGTGCTGCCATTGGAAGTCCCTTCCTTCTTCAACCTCCCAATCTCTGCACTACTCCCGGTGCCTCCATCTGAGTTCAGAGGAGCCGGAACTACAGAGGAGGCATCGGGTATCAATGCACACTGAGCGTATTGACTTGTCAGTGTGCATTGAGAACAACACTGGAAACAACATTAGGTGGTTACATCCACCACAATGTTGATTTGCAGCAGAACCCCTGGGGACCACCAAAATTTTCTCTTGGACCATCAGTGCCACGGACCACTGGCTGGAGGCCACTGCTCTAAAGTGATCCTGAATACACCTCTGATACTGAGGAGTTGTCTATTCCAATCAGAACAAGATAACTATAGTCTTTTTATGATGTTTCAGTTTTGGAAAGCTTTACCTGAACAGATGACTCCTACATCGTTTCTATGATCACAGATATCACCTTCTTCAATGGAATATTTACACTCCTTCAGTGATGTCTCTTCTCCTGAGCAAGTCACATCAGTTAACCAGACCTTGCCGATTCCGGCCCCAAAGGAGGATGCCTTGACGGAATGTGTTGGGGCTTGGGGACAGCCTAGCTGTCTACAGACCACCTCTGTATTCTTATCACTCCAGGCGTCATCGCAGACTGTGCCCCATTCTCCCTGAATGTTCACCTCCACTCGTCCTTCACACCTGCCATCTCCTCCGGCTAATCTCAGATCCTGCAGGACATCTGTGAGGAATTGAGAGAAGACAACAGGCTTACTGGAGAAGACTGCTGCACTAAAACACTCTGGAGGGCTCTGCTCCTTCTTCTTTCTACCTTTCCTCTCTCATCATGCTCTGAACTGCTGGAAGACTGTACTCCTTCCTCTAAATCACCTCTCATAAAATATATGGTGCTATTCTGGAGGACTATTGCTCCGTCTAACTCTTCTCTCCTAAAATACTCCACATGGCCTGAAGAGTCTGTTACTTATGGAATCTAACTGTTCTAAGTGCCGGTTCACACTAGTGCGATGCGAGAACCCTGCAAATCCAGTGCGGATCGCACCTGAATCGCACAGTGGTTCACACTGAGATCTGTGAACCGCTGTGGGTGTCAATGTAAAGTTAGTGACACCCCCAAATCGGTTCGTAGATCGCGGTGCTAAATGGTGCAGGAATCGGCTCGCATAAGTGTGAACACCCATGCGATCCGATTCCAGTGCGGACCAAAAAAAAGGGTCCTGCATCATTTTGGTGCGAATGAGATGCGATTTCAGCCATACAGTTTGCATGGCTGAAATCGCATTGCACAGACATCGCATGTGATGTGAACAGCAATGTGCAGTGCGAATCGAATGCGATGTCTGGCATTGCACTAGTGTGAACCCAGCCTAAAATACCCTGAACTGCTGGAGGACTCTGCTCCTTCTTCTTATGCTGCGTACACACGAGCGGTATTTCCGACAGAAAGAGTCCGATGGGATTTTTTCATCTTATATTCCGACCATGTGTATGCCCCATCGGACTTTTTCTGTTGAAAATTCAGACAGACTTATATAGAGAACATTTTCTATATTTTTCCGATGGAACAAATTACTATGCAATGCATGACTCTATCCACTGTATATATGGGGTGGAAAGGAGAGAGGGGGCGACGCCTGAGCGTCTTAATGGACTGGCCACCGCTGCTCTCCTCTCCTCTACTCAGACTGCACTGCTGGAGGGCTCTTCTCCTTTCTCTATCTGACTCTTCTCTCCTGAAATACTCTGCACTACTGGGGGACTCTGCTCCTTCCTCTAACTCTCTTCTTCTATAAAAAAAACTCTGTACTGCTGGAGGACTCTGCTCCAGGGGCGGACTGACCATTCAGGCACTCGGTCACTGCCCGAGGGCTCCATGCCACTAAGGGGTCCCATCAGGGTTGCCAGCCTCAATAAAACCAGGGACAGTATGTAAAAATGTGTGTTTTTTTAAAAATCCCAAGATTATAGCTGCCCCGCCTCTCCAGTACCTTTTCAGTGTGTGTATGTGTATTCTGTGTGTATATTGTGTGTCTGTGTGTGTATACTGTATGTGTATGTGTATACTGTGTGTATATTGTGTGTCTATGTGTGTATACTGTATGTGTGTGTGTATACTGTGTGTGTATATTGTGTGTGTATACTGTATGTGTGTGTGTGTATACTGTGTGGCCCCATAATCTATTGCCTGGGCTCCCCATAATCTCCTATTGCCTGGGGGCCCCATAATCTCCTATTGCCCGGGGGCCCTATAATCTTCTCCTATTCCCCGGGGCCCCATAATCTCCTATTGCCGGGGTCCCCACGAGTTGTCAGTCCGCCCCTGCTCTGCTCCTTTCTCTAACTAACACTCCTCTCCTGAAATAATCTGCACTACAGGAGGACTCTTCTCCTTGCTCTATCTGACTCTCCTCTCCTGAAATACTCTGTGCTATTCTGGAGGACTCTGCTTCTTCCCTTATCTGACTCTCTCCTAAAATATTCTTTGCTATCTTCCTCTCCTGAAATACTCTGTGCTATTCTGGAAGACTCTGCCCTGCCCTCTGTATAATTCAAACTTTGTGTATACGCTTGACTCTGTTCCCTGACTTACTGTATTTAATTTCCATAGCATTAAAAAAATCTACAAATACAAAAATGCACTTAACCGCTTGCCGACTGGCTCACGCCGATATACGTCGGCAGAAGGGCATGTACAGGCATATTAATGTACCTGTACGTTGCCCCTTTAAGAAGCGGTTTGCGGGCGCACCCGCCGCAAACTCCGTGAGTGTGATCGTGGGTCCCGCGGACTCGATGTCCGCGGGGATACCCGCGATCATCTCACGGAGAGGAAGAACGGGGAAATGCTGACGTAAACAAGCATTTCCCAGTTCTGCCGAGTGACAGGACACTGATCACCGCTTCCTGTAGTCAGGAGCGGTGATCAGTGTCGTGTCACACATAGCCCCTCCCCCCCACAGTTAGAATCACTCCCTAGGACACATTTAACCCCTACAACGCCACCTACTGGTTAACCCCTTCACTGCCAGTCACATTTACACAGTAATCAATGCATTTTTAATCGCACTGATCCATGTATAAATGTGAATGGTCCCAATATAGCGCCAAAAGTGTCCGATCTGTCCGCCATAATGTCGTAGTCACGATAGAAATCGCTGATCGCCGCCTTTACTAGTAAAAAAAAAAATTATTAATAAAAATACCATAAAACTATCCCCTATTTTGTAGACGCTATAACTTTTGCGCAAACCAATCAATAAACGCTTATTGCGATTTTTTTTTTACCAAAAATATGTAGAAGAATACGTATCGACCTAAACTGAGGAAAAAAAATGCTTTTTTATATATTTTTTGGGGGGATATTTATTATAGCAAAAAGTAAAAAATATTGCAATTTTTTTCAAAATTGTCTCTATTTTTTTGTTTATAGCGCAAAAAATAAAAACCACAGAGGTGATCAAATACCACCAAAAGAAAGCTCTATTTGTGGGGAAAAAAAGAACGTCAATTTTGTTTGGGAGCCACGTCGCACGACCGTGCAATTGTCAGTTAAAGCGACGCAGCGCCGAATCGCAAAAAGTGCTCTGGTCTTTTGCCATCCAAATGGTCCGGGGCTTAAGTGGTTAAAAACTACAAAAAAGTTTAAAGAAAATACTCTGTGATGAAAAATGTGTGAAAACAAATCCTAAAAATGCATTCATTTCTTCTACAAATATGTAGATGTTCAATGATGATCCTATAGTTATCTTATGTGGTCATTCTTCTTGCCCATAAAGGAGTTGCCCTTTAAATAAAACTATCGACCTAAAATTGATGAGTACTTACCGGTGTTATAGCACAGAGCAGCTCGAAGCAGAAGGACAAGAGTCCCTGTAATGAGTCCTCTGCTCTGATCCATCGCAGCTCAGAAGCATTTTCAGAACAACACAAAACGTTTCCAGCTTTTCCAGCGTTGGATCTCAGCACTATCTTAGGAGAGGAATGCTAAATTCATCCCAGAATGAAATCATATCCATCTGCTCCCGCTGCAAAAGCCAAGTCATCTCTGACCTCCCAAAATGTAACATTTCTATAAACTGCCAGAAGGAAACTATATTCAGGAATAACTCTAGCATATTTGCTGCCTGAAGTCAACTTTAAAATGACGTCTCCCCATCCCCCACCCAAAAAGAGACCACGAACGAGGTTTTGTTGATACCACTGTTATACCGATGGGTTAGTTAGTTTGTAGCAACAGATATCCTAACCACTCAACAACCGCCCCATAGTAGATTTACTGCTACAGGGTGGCCTTTCTGTGCAGAATCATGTATATATACATACACACAGTATCTCACAAAAGTGAGTACACTCCTCACATTTCTGTAAATATTTTACTCTATCTTTTCATGTGACAACACTGAAGAAGCGACACTTTGCTACAATGTAGTGTACATTTTGTACAAGTAGTGAGTGTACAGCTTGTATAACAGTGTAAATTTGCTGTCCCCTCAAAATAACTCAACACACAGCCATTAATGTCTAAACCGCTGGCAACAAAAGTGAAAATTTCCAAATTGAGCCAAATTAGCCATTTTCCCTCCCCAATATCATGTGACTCGTTAGTGTTACAAGGTCTCGGGTGTGAATGGGAAGCAGGTGTGTTAAATTTGGTGTTACCGCTCTCACTCTCTCATACTGGTCACTGGAAGTGCAACATGGCACCTCATGGCAAAGAACTCTCTGAGGATCTGAAAAAAAGAATTGTTGCTCTACATAAAGATGGCCTAGGCTATAAAAAGATTGACAAGACCCTGAAACTGAGCTGCAACATGGTAGCCAAGACCATACAGCGGTTAAACAAGACAGGTTCCACTCAGAACAGGCCTCACTATGATCGACCAAAGGTGTTGAGTGCACGTGCTCAGCGTCATATCCAGAGGTTGTCTTTGGGAAATAAATGCATGAGTGCTACCAGCATTGCTGCAGAGGTTGAAGGGGTGGGGGGTCAGCCTGTCAGTGCTCAGACTATACGCCGCACACTGCATCAAATTGGTCTGCATGGCTGTCATCCCAGAAGGAAGCCTCTTCTAAAGATGATGCACAAGAAAGCCCGCAAACAGTTTGCTGAAGACAAGCATACTAAGGACATGGATTACTGGAACCATGTCCTGTGGTCTGATGAGACCAAGATAAACTTATTTGGTTCAGATGGTGTCAAGCGTGTGTGGCAGCAACCAGGTGAGGAGCACAAAGACAAGTGTGTCTTCCCTACAGTCAAGCATGTAGGTGGGAGTGTCATGGTCTGGGGCTGCATGAGTGCTCCCGCCACTGGGGAGCTACAGTTCATTGAGGAAACCATGAATGCCAACATGTACTGTGATATACTGAGCAGAGCATGATCCCCTCCCTTCAGAGACAACCACTGCCTTGCTAAAAAACCTGAGGGTAAAGGTGATGGACTGGCCAAGCATGTCTCCAGACCTAAACCCTATTGAGCATCTGTGGGGCATCCTCAAATGGAAGGTGGAGGAGCGCAAGGTCTCTAACATCCACCAGCTCCGTGATGTCGTCATGGAGGAGTGGAAGAGGACTCCAGTGGTAACCTATGAAGCTCTGGTGAACTCCATGCCCAAGAGAGTTAAGGCAGTGCTGGAAAATAATGGTGACCACACAAAATATTGATACTTTGGGCCCAATTTGGACATTTACACTTAGGGGTGTGCTCACTTTTGTTGTCAGTGGTTTAGACATTAATGGCTGTGTGTTGAGTTATTTTGAGGGGACAGCAAATTTACACTGTTATACAAGCTGTACACTCACTACTTTACATTGTAGCAAAGTGTCATTTCTTCAGTGTTGTCACATGAAAAGATATAATAAAATAATTACAAAAATGTGAGGGGTGTACTCACTTTTGTGAGATACTGTATATATGTGATTCTGCACTTATGCCTAGGGGGGCGCTAACGCGCTGCTTCTGCTGTCATTAGTCACAGCAGAAGCCAATCAGCGGGTGCTAATGAATGAATGTCCACCGGCACCCACCAATCGTCAGGAAGAGAGGCTGGACGGAGCTCTGTCCTGACAGCAGGGATGTTATTAATTTTCTTTCCAATCCATCACACTCCTTAATAAAAGCACCTCACTGTGTACACAAAAACACTGGTTAAGAACACATCTGACCCTTTGATCGCATAAGATGTTTAACCCTTTCCCAACCAGTGTCATTAGTACAGTGAAGGTGCATATTTTTAGCACTGGTTACTGTATTACGCTGGGTTCACATGTATGCAAATTGGATGCGTTTTTAACCGCATCCAAATCGCATAACATGTGAGTGTGACCGGGCTTTCAATGGAGCCGATTCATACATGGGGCGGCTACGGTGCGGCTTTGAAAAGGGTACTGTGCATTTTTGGGTCCGGTTCAGGTGCAAATTCAGGGGAAAATTTGCACCTGAATCGCACCTGAACCGGTGAACAGAAATGCACAGGACACTTGACTGCAAACCGCACCGCAGATATGTGAACCCAGCTTTAGTGCCACTGGTTTCCACAAAGTGTCAAAAGTGTCAGTTGGTGTCTGATTGTCTGCCGCAATATCGCAGTCCTCCTATACTGCAAGTTTCTGATCACCGCTTACCAGTATAAAAAATAAATAAATAAAAATTACAGTACATATCCCATAGTTTGTAGATGCTATAACTTTTGCGCAAAACAATCAATATACGCTTATATGGATTTTTATTATTGTCTGTCTATTTTTTGTTTATAGTGCACAAAATGAAAAAAAAGCCAGTGGTGATCAAATAGCGGCAAAAGAAAACTCTATTTGTGGAAAAAACATGACACAAATTTTATCTGGGTACAGCGTTGCATGACCGCGCAATTGTGAGTTAAAGTAACGCAGTGCCGTATCGCAAAAAAATGGCCTGGTCATGAAGAGGGTAAATCTTCTGGAAGGCAAGTGATTAGAGTGTGTTTCCACTTTTATACCTGCATTTCTGACCACCCTACAGTGCCTATGGCTTTAAAGTGTATATCAACCCTAACAATGAATTTCTCTTATTATAGCTATGGCATTAAAAGCATTTTGTTCTGTTTAAAAAAAAAAAAAAAAAACACCTTTTGGAAATGTTCTGAACTGATAACATTCTGTGCTCTCAGCCTGTGCTGACTGTTAATAGTAAACATTGTCCCTAGCTATTTCTGTAGACTACAAAACACCACCCCCATGTAATGGAGCACACGAGGGGGGTGTTCTGCAGTCTTGTCCTAGGGTTACAAATCTGTTGCTTCATAGATACAGTGAGTGAAAGTTGTCACTCCAGGGCAACCGAAACGCGTTGGCTTGATCATTTGTCGCTACTTTCAATAAAATGACCACATATTCACCTTTATTTTGCTTCTCATTGGACATCCTTTTACCTACTCCTATACTCCTACAAGTCATTCCAAGGCAGGAAGCATGTTACTGGCAGGATCACCAGGTTAAAATAAAGGACAAATAGCCTGAGAAAAGAAAATGAATGCAGCAACCACATCTAAGTAATGCTAAGCTGCAAAATATTACAATTTTGTTTTTGGGTTTAAATACACTTGAACGCATGCTGAATAGCAGATATGCATGCCAGGTAAACACAGGCTTCTCTGATCTTTTATTTCTGGATGATTGGATCCCTATGTATAGTGCAGCTTTAATGGTGCCCATATACTGTCACCATCTGGTGAGTGAGGTCCTGGAAGGGAGCACGAGTGATATCACTATTACTTTGCATAGAAAGAGCACACCTTTATTGCACTTTACAAAGATTTATGGACTGTTATTTGTATCATATTGCATATATGGACTATTGATTTGGAATAATTTATGTTTTCTCGTTTGTTAACATATTCAGTTCATATTTACACATTGATTTTGTGGAGGAATATTGAAGCTCACCATTGCACTAGGTGCATTTCTTATTCTTACCTGACAGGGGAAAGGGTAAAATATACACTATATTACCAAAAGTATTGGGACACCTGCCTTTACGCACACATGAACTTTAATGGCATCCCAGTCTTAGTCCGTAGGGTTCAATATTGAGTTGGCAATTTTTTATTTTGAGAATCTTGCAAACAAGAAGCACATCTCAACTTTTTTTTACAAAAAATAAATATTTAAAATCAATTGCATAACTTACTGTATACATAACTAAACATAATAATAATAATAATAATAATAAAGGCTTACTTCAACCTATAATATATGAACAAAACTTTTTTTTTTTCAACCAAGGGCAATATTATTGTATTATATTACACTATATTTGTAGTCAGAGTCTGGATACTGGAGGAGACGTAACCCCAACCATGGTGACTTGAGGTGTGCCATAGTTTCCCGTGAGAGTATGCTTAAAAGAGGGCATACCCTAAGTATTGAATGTAGAAAAAATGGGGAATGGGTGGGAGGGAACCCAGAAACGTTAGCTGATGATTATGCAGGGGAGGAGGGGGGATTATAAGGCCCCGACTCCTCCAACAAATACAGGCTAGCCAATGGCCAGCCTTCTAACTTGTAGTCAGAGTCTGGATACTGGAGGAGACATAACCCCAACCATGACGACCTGAGGTGTGCCATAGTCGCCCGTGAGAGTATGGTTAAAAGAGGGCAAAAGAGACACCAACTAGGTAAAGTGATGCAAATTTTAATGTAAAACATGACTAATAATTAATCCAACAAAGTAGCAAAAGCACGTTTGACCTCTACATGAGGATCAGAAATGTACAGACTGTAAAAAGACGATTGCCAGTGCCCCATGTATTTGATGACATGGGATGGGACCCCTGTTTGGATGCTGCGGATGCTGCCCCAATCCTGAAGGAATGACCCAAAAACTGTTTTGGGTTCAACCCCAAGTTAGCAATCAGAATGCTAACATGCAAGATAAACTGACTGGAAGAAAGAGCCTGTGTAGGGAAGGGAAGTAATGGGCTATCGAGAGGGGCTGCTGCAAACATGGAGGAGAGCTGATCCAAGACCTCGACTGAACACCAGACAGCATTGGTTTTGTAAAAATTTATCACAAGACCCTGCCCTAACTGTCGGTTCTTGTTGTTGGGGAGTTGAAGTGCAAAATGATCAGGTAACCTAGTAAGACTACCTCTGAGGAGTACTGGTGCGTTAAGTCCAGAGCGGGACACCACCCCAGGTCTGAGGAAACCAAAGAAACTAAGGAAGACAGCCGCCTTGAGGACCAAGCTGGGACCCACCCCAAAGGGTGAATACCTGAAAGGTATAGCTTAATGGTGTTGAATGACAGTGACAACTTGTCATGACAATAGGCCATGAAAGTCATCACGTACTTAACATCCCCCACCCAGTTGCAGGGATAGAGGGACGTGAAGCCACAGAAACACCTCCTCGCTGTCTTGTACGCCCTAATGCCCTGTACACACGATAGGATTTTCCGACAGAAAATGTGTGATAGGACCTTGTTGTCGGAAATTCCGACCGTGTGTAGGCTCCATCACACATTTTCCATAATTTTCCGGAATTTCCGACACACAAAGTTTGAGAGCTTGCTATACCATTTTCCGACAACAAAATCCGTTGTCGGAAATTCCGAGCATGTGTACACAAATCCGACACACAAAGCGCCATGCATGCTCAGAATAAATAAAGAGATGAAAGCTATTGGCTACTGCCCCGTTTATAGTCCCGACGTACGTGTTTTACATCACCACGTTCAGAACGATCTGATTTTCCGACAACTCGTGTGTATGCAAGACAAGTTCGAGCCAACATCCGTCAGAAAAAATCCATGGATTTTGTTGTCGGAATCTCCGATTAATGTCCGACCGTGTGTACGGGGCATTAGTGTGTTTCTTGACAGCATTCACCAGGATGGATGCCTGCACCCTGAGTGCGTTTAATCCAATGTCAGCAGGGCAAAAGGTGGAACCGGTTTGCCCACCTGATCTGCTCCTGGATGCTGTTGGAAGAAACGCTGGAAATCAGAATGAGATAAGGCATCGGCAGCCACATTTTAGACCTCACTAATGAACTCCCCCTGGAAATGAAAATTATACCTGAGGCCCAACCTCATATATATATATATATATATATATATATATATATATATATATATATATATATATATATATATATATATATATATTATAATACAGATCACTAAAAAGCACAGACATCTTCCTGTCCATATCCCCCTATCATCTACAACTTTCCTCAAGGGGGCTTGGACATCCGCATATCTCCCCAACCACACCACCAGATCCGCAGCAGGAATGGACTCATTATTTACTAAAATGGTGATGTTTTTTATAATGGCTGGCGAGAGACTACTTTGGGTGACAAACCTGCCCATCTTGGGAACTCCTTCCACCTCTGCTCATACCTCTCCCAAAAGACATCTAATTCTTCCGCCTTGACAAAGGAGAGGTCATATTCATATGACCCAATTGGGCTGATAAGGCCAAAAATCTCCTCCACTTGGGAGGGGGGCCTTCTCCAGTCCACCTAAATTGGACCATATTGCGGCATTTAAAAGAGCTACCAGATGGTGTCAGATTGACCTGACCTTCACTCACATCACTCCTAGTGACCGCAGAATAACTGGCCCTACTCACCCTCAGGACAGGTGCAGCATAGGAAATAACCGCACTCCTTGCAAAATCCTGCACATCACTTTTAGTTACAGACCCCTCTTTAGATAAGGTAGAAACAACATTATTGTCAGGAACAGATGGAGCAGAGACTTCTGGCACAGAAATATCATTTACATTACCTTGGTAATTCTTATTACATTAAAATGTAACTAAATGGTTACCAACAGTGGAGATGTCCTTATCAGCACTCTTCAGAGCAGAGTCTGCACACCCTTCACTGGCTTTCTGTACACAGGTGTCTCAGCCAGGAGATGAGCTTGCTCTCCCCCGCCCTCTACTGCACCATCCATAGGAACTACACCTCCATTATGTTGTATAGGCAAGTCATGAACAAAAACAGCTTTTTCTCTCACCCGATGTTTCAAAGGTTTTGGGAGGACATCATTTTCCTCTTCTTCATCCTCAGATGGTCCAGACACTGCAAACTTGCGACCATGCAAAGGCGATACCATTTCTGTAATGAACTTTAATTCATCCCAAAGGTGTTCTATCAGACTGAAGTCAGGACTTCCTCCACCCCAAACTCGCTCACCCATGCCAATGACGTGGGCGCCGGGGTGCGGGCCGAGTCCTACATTCGGCGTCAATGGACGCCGAATGATGGACTCGGGAGCACGCACGCAAGGAAACCCCCTGGGAGAGCAATTCTCCTAGGGGGTTACCTGATAAGAGGAGGAGCCGCGAGAGCCGCTGAGGCACCCCAGAAGTCGAGGATCGGGGCCACTCTGTACAAAACGAACTGCACAGTGGAGGTAAGTATGATATGTTTGTTATTTTTAAAAAAATTAAGCTTTACAATCACTTAAAGTCTCAACTTTGAAACTACCTGTCTCAGATGATCTGCATCCATTACTACGGTGTGTTATAATTTATGCTTAAACAAGTAACGTATTTATACTTCTACACTGCTTCAACTTACCTTTTCCTTGTCAGATGGAGGACTTGTGCCCCCTAATGTGGAGTTTCCGCATTCACCGGGATAGATCTGTACTATTTGGGTCTCCTGCATGTTGACCGCGCCCTGGGTAAGATAGTATGCACGGGACTTCGCCATATTTGCATTTTACAATTTATTAGAATGGTGTGATTAGCTTTCTTCTATTTTTTCTACTCTTCATTATAGCATTAAATATGATGATTGTTCTATAATATTATTATATAACAAGCTCCTGAAGAAGCGGTGGTTTCTCCCGCGAATCATGTTGAGCGTTCAACACACAGATGGTATATGTTTTAGTTGACAATAGTCATCTCCTATGGGTCACCCCATCTCTGATTCTATAGAGCTGAATGTTCACGACACGGTTCTCCATGTCTATTTTTTAGATGTTTGAATGTTTTTAACACATTGTTGGAATAAAATTCTATTTTTTTATACTTACCTTGTGTATGTTAACTGCTTCAGCCCCCTTCCTGATCAGAGCACTTTTTGCGATTCGGCACTGCGTCGCTTTAACTGACAATTGCATGGTCGTGCGACGTTGCACCCAAACAAAATTGACGTGCTTTTTTTTTCACAAATAGAGCTTTCTTTTGGCGGTATTTGATCAACTCTGCAGTTTTTATTTTTTGCGCTATAAACAAAAAAAGAGCGACAATTTTGAAAAAACTTAATATTTTTTACTTTTTGCTATAATAAATATCCCCCAAAATATATTAAAAAAAAAATGTTTTCCTCAGTTTAGGCCGATATGTATTCTTCTATATATTTTTAGTAAAAAAAATCGCAATAAGCGTATATTGATTGATTTGTGCAAAAGTTATAACGTCTACAAAATAGGGGATAGTTTTATGGCATTTTTATTATTAAGAATTTTTACTAGTAATGTTACAGTCTGCGACTGCGACATTATGGCGGACACATCGGACAATTTTGACACATTTTTGGGACCATTGGCATTTATACAGTGATCAGTGCTATAAAAATGCATTGATTAATGTAAAAATGTCACTGGCAGGGAAGGGGTTAACACTAGGGGGCGATCAAGGGGTTAATTGTGTTCCCTAGTGTTTATTCTAACTGAAGGGGGGAGGGGACTGTGTAGGGGAGATGACAGATCACTGTTCATACTCTGAGAACCGGTTTACACACACAGATCCCGGTTCTCAATTTGTCAGCAGCGATCGCGGGAGCCCGGCGGTGATCGTGACCGGAGGGCACTCGCATTGGCTCAGGGGGCGAGCGGGGGGCGCACACACGCCCCTAGTGGCCACAGAGCGAAGCGACGTTACATAACGTCGTTTCGCCCAGCCGTGCCATTCTGCCGCAGTACAACTGCGGCGGCTGGTCAGCAAATGGTTAAGCCTTTGTACCATGAAAGTCCACAATAGCCTCAATTCACTTCTCTTTTCTACTAATTTGACCTGCTCCACTCCAGACCTACCTGAACCTTCCAGAAGGCAGGGAGAAGAAGTCAAGTTTGCAGCCTGTGGGACCCTGGTCAGTCCAAAGTAATCAACAGCTGCTCCACTGATTACAGAGGAGCCCAAAAAGAACATATTTTACTTGACAGCCTAGAACCTAACTAGCAGGGTGCTACATGATATTTTAGTTATAAGTGGAACTTAATGGGCATACTCCTTAAGTAAAATCTCCTTGTCATCATTTCGATCCTGCTACTGTCCACCTAGGAGTTTTCAATGGTTCCATCCACATATTTGTGTTCCTGTTCCTCCCAGTACATTTTCTGTGCTATAAAAAAAAAAAGAATACAAATTAAATATAAGATAAACCCCTTATCAGATGTGGAGGCCTGGGAACATTGATCTCACCAATAGAGCCCCCAGTATATATAAGAAGTGGTTTATCTCTTAAATTCCTACAAAACCTTGAATAGTTTTTGGTTGGTCTGTCTCTTTAGAGTATATTATTAGGATTTTTTTCCATAGCTCCATTGATAAAAGAAATAAAACTGTTCCATAAAATTTTTGCTTTATTTGATAGGATTTGTAGAATTTTAGTTAAAAATGACAGTGAAAAAATAGTGTGATCTTATGAATCAAAAGTCAACATTATAACTACATTTGTTGTTGTCTTCATCAGTCATGTTTGTATGTTATGAACTTGTGATTAACAAACCTTGCTTACCTTGCAAATCTGTGTGAATGAATATACAGCAACCGTATCACTTTCAATAAATCCCTACATTTTATAATTAAAATGCAATTCTTATGCTTCATTCAGTCCAGTGACTGTGTCTAAGCCGAGATGATGTCATCATCTGCTGCAGGTAGAAGGGAATATTTCCTCAGTCTCCTCTCCTCCCTGTGCAGTATTTTAAATTTGTAGCAAGTCACAAGATGAGAGGCTGTAGCAGGGGCTGATCTGTGCTAGATAAATTGGGATTGATTTACTAAAACTGGAGAGTGCAAAATCTGGTGCAGCTGTGAATGGTAGTATCGTGGATAAACCCACTATACTCTTGCGCTATTAAGCGCCCTTTCAGCATAATGGTATAATGCATCTTTAAATAACCCATGTCTCCCCTTTTCCCCAGTAAACAGACATAATCACCATCTTAGCTCCATCATTCCTCCATCTACTTTGCTGGGCAGAGACTCTCGGCTTTTATTCACACACACACAAAGGAAGTCACAAACAGGAAGCCCTGCCTCCAACAGCCAATCACCTCCTACACAGGATGTGACAACACAGGATGTGATAACACAGCAAAAATGAATTTATAGGACAATCAATGAACAAAGTTCCTGCTGATGGGAGTTTATCTGCAGGTGTATGCCCATGGCACCATAAATATGTTGATCAGGCATACAGGGGTGACACGAGCGCACATCTGCTAAACCGATAATGTGTTTGCAGAGCGAACACATCCCTCCAGACGAACGTCTGTGCATCACACAGGGACACATCCTCACTCCGCAAACACCTCTCTCCAACCTCAGGAAGTTTTCCACTACCTAACTGATCTCAACCAGCGTCAGTCTGCCCCAGTCAGCTCTTTAGAGCGGGTTGCGGGAGAACTAACACTGGCAGACACAGTGTTGACAACACATATTAAAATACATCTTCATAAAATTTCCACAACAGTAGCCAATCAGCTTCAAACTTCAGCTTGTTCAAATAACAGCTTGCTGACCAGCCGCTGCAGTTTTACTGCGGCAGAATGGCACGGCTGGGCAAAACAACATTACCTTACATCGATTTGCCTTTTCTGCCGCTAGGGGCGTGGGCGCACCGCCGGAGGCGTGTGCCCGGAGCTGATATGAGAATCCGGCGGGCGCGATGACCGCCGGGCTCCTGTGATCGCTCATGATGGAGCGAGAACCGGGATCCGTGTGTGTAAACACACAGATCCCAGTTCTTTCAGGGGAGAAGAGACAGATCGTGTGTTCATACTAAGTATGAACACCGATCTCTCTCTCCTCCTAGGCAGTCCCATCCCCCCACAGTTAGAAACACACATAGAGAACACAGTTAACCCCTTGATCGCCCCCTAGTGTTAACCCCTTACCTGCCAGTGACATTTATACAGTAATCAGTGCATTTTTAAAGCACTGATCGCTGTATAATTGTCAATGGTTTAAAAAATGTGTCAAAAGTGTCCGATGTGTCCGCCGCAATATCGCAGTCCCGATAAAAAATCACAGATCGTCTCTATTGCTAGTAAAAAAATAATGAAAATAAAAATGCAATAAATCTATCCCCTATTTTGTAGACACTATAACTTTTGCGCAAACCAATCAATATACACTAATTGCAAATTTTTTTACCAAAGATATGTAGAAGAATACATATCGGCCTAAACTGAGGAAAAAATTTGTGTTTTTTTTTATTAAAAAAGTGGGATATTTATTATAGCAAAAAGTAAAAGATACTGGGGGTTATTTACTAAAGGCAAATCCACTTTGCACTACAAGTGCACTTGGAAGTGAAGTCACTGTAAAGCCGAGGGGAACATGCAAGGGATATAAAAAACAGCATTTTAGCTTGCACATGATTTGAATGATAAAATCAGCAGAGCTTCCCCTCATTTTAGATCTACACCTTAGATTTAGAGCGACTGCACTTCCAAGTGCACTTGTAGTGCAAAGTGGTTTTGCCTTTCGTGAATAACCCCCATTGTGTTTTTTTCAAAATTGTCACTCTTCTTTTGTTTATAGTGCAAAAAACCAAAACAGCAGAGGCGATCAAATACCACCAAAAGAAAGCTCTATTTGTGGGGAAAAAAAGGACATCACTTTTGTTTTGGTACAGCGCCACGCGACCGCGCAATTGTCAGTTAAATCGTTGCAGTGCCGAATCGCAAAAAATGGCCTGGTCATTGAGCAGCCAAATCTTCCGGGGCTGAAGTAAAGTACAACTAAAGGCAAAACTTTTTTTTTAGCTTTGGATAGAGGGGAGAGAGATTAGAACACATGTCAGTTTTTATTGATGCCTGTGCCCCTGTTAAGGAGATTCACCCTCTCAATTTGTCCTGTTTACCATTATCATTAAAAGTGAAGGTAAAAGGAAATCCCAACTTTTGGGTTGTCCCAAAAAGTGATAGAGAGGAAATCTTCCACTAGGGACATTAGCTGACGGGGTTTATAACCCTCCCTTACTCTATCCAAAATTAAGAAAGAATGTTAGCCCATAGTTCTACTTTAAGCGTTGACAAGAAAAACTGGAAGCTGATTGGTTTCTATGCAGAGCTGCACCAGATTTTGCACTCTCCAGTTCTAGTAAATCAGCTCCTGTATTTGTGAACACAGTCAGGAACTGCACAGGCTCCAGGATTTACATGACTGTATCAACTGTCAGCCTTTCAGCCTTGGAAGTAGATGCTGACCCTGGATGATACCTGAGCAAACATGGTGCTATCCTTCTGAAATTAAAACCAGATGAAGACAGAGAACTGTGATCACTGTGAAAGGTAATAAATATCTGAAAGGGTTATACAGTATCTACCCATTATTCAGTAAGCATTTTAACCACTTAAGGACCAGGCCTATTTTTTACACTTGGTATTTACAAGTTAAAATCATTTTTTTTTGCCAGAAAATTACTTACAGCCCCCAAATATTATATATTTTTTTCAGACACCCTAGAGAATAAAATGGTGGTCGTTTCAATACTTTATGTCACATTGTATTCATGCAGCGGTCTTACAAATGCAAGTTTTTGGGAAAAAATACACATTTTTGAATTAAAAAATTAAGAAAAGGTAAAGTTAGCCCAATTTTCTCATATTGTGAAAGATAATGTTACGCCGAGTAAATTGATACCCAACATGTCATGCTACAAAATTGCCTCCGCTCGTGGAATGGCGACAAACTTTGACCCTTAAAATCTCCATAGGTGACTTTTAAAAATGTCTACAGGTTACCAGTTTTGAGTTACAGAGGAGGTCTTTTACTAGAATTATTGCTCTCGCTCTAACAATCACGGCGATACCTCACATGTTTGTTTTTTTACACCGTTTACATATCCGTTTACATATGCGGGCATGACTTAGGGCGCTTTACATTTTTATTTTGCTTATTTATTTTACTTTTTATTTTTACACTGTCCCTTTAAAAAAAAAATGGATCACTTTTATTCCTATTACAAGGAATGTAAACATCCCTTGTAATAGGAACCACATGACAGTACCTCTTTAATGTGAGATCTGGGGTCAAAAAGACCTTTAGATCTTACATTTACACTTAAATGCAATAAAAAAAAACAAAAAAATAAAGCAGAGGTCGACCCACAGCTGCAGAAATTAAAAGCCAGCAGGTACACATACTGCAGCTGCTGACTTTTAATAATCGGACACTTACCTGTCCTGGAGTCCAGCGATGTCAGCACCGCAGCTGATGTTTCCATCAGCTGTCGGGTGCATGCCGCCTCCATTGCGAGTAAGGGAGCACGGCAGTGTAGCCTTACGGCTTCACGCCGGGAACCCTACTGCGCATGCGCAAGGCTCTACTCCTCTCTCCTACCTGACAGTGACAGGTATCCTGTCCCCCCTCCCCCCCCGAAAGGTGCCAAATGTAGCACTGGAGAGAGCGGGCGGAGGACAACGAGCAGAAGTTCCACTTTTGGGTGGAACTCCGCTTTAAGGCTGTTGGGAGGAAGTGACGCTTGACATCTCTTCCGTCATCCAACATCATTGAGAAAGGAGAAAGGATCTGATCGTCTCCACCACTACTGATGGCTCCGGTAAGCGGCGGAGACGACCGGGACGTGTGCGGGAGGGGGGCATCTCTCCCACAGCCGATAAAAGTGATCTCGCTGCAGATCTGCCACTTTCATCAGAAAATGGACCGCCCGCCGTTTAAGAAAATACCAGGGTATGGCAGCTATCCGCTGTCATAACCCTGGTATTTAACGTCAAATTACCGACGTATAACGACGGCGGGCAGTCCGGAAGTGGTTAACTTTATGAAGCAAAGTACAACCTTTTTTTTGTGCACTGGTGATCCTTTACTTTACCTTTTGTATAGACAAAAATGCCTATATCTAAATTTTGTCTGGAAAACATTTCTCAGGTTAGACTTTAACATAGGAATAAAGTAATAATAGGGTTATTCTACAGATCTATAGGTTACACTTAACGAGGGACAGATGTGGAAGAAAAAGAGGCAGAGGGATTGGGGTCCAGAACAGGAACTGTCCCCCTAAAAAGGAACATTTGGGAACTACAAATAGTCATTACACCACACCTTCAGTACAGAATGTTTCAATTACCAGTACTTCCTTTAGGATCAATTCAGACCTTTACAGCACAATGATTATCTAAGTATCTTTACACACTGTAAGTAAGCCTCCTTAAGCCTAAAGGTGGGAAAAACACATAAGAATAAGCTGAATGGCAAACAAATATATATAAGGACAAATATATATCCTGCCCGTGCGTGAAATTACAACTACAAATTTATTATCGCATTGAGATCTTTTATATTTGTGTAATAACATTGCGTAATACTTTATATATATATATCACTTTAACAAAAACATTCACACCATAGGACAATACTTACTGGATGATGTTTGTTTTATTAAACTTCATCTGCTTGCCAATGGTGGACCAGATCCCCTTGAAAAGTGGAGTCCAGGCACCAGATATAAAGAGCGAAGTCTCCCATCTCTCTATACCTGCCACCTGCATCCTCACCTGCCAAGATGTTCTTTGCTGTGAGCCTCCTCCTGCTGTGTGCCGGACTCTCTGCCTCTGCAGGTAAGACTTCTCTCCCTTCCCATCTATTTCCACATAATAGGAAGGTTAGATATTATTGCTCAATATTTTATACTACAGTAGTCACATTGGTGGTCTACAGTCATATATTTAAAGCCAATCAGAATTCAGTATTTGGCAGCTTGGAATGGGCAGGCTAATTTAAGTAACTGCTTTGGGTTGCTGTACATCACTGCTTTTTGCGTTATTCTTGAACATTGCATTGAGAGAGAAATAAATGAAATAAAGAGAAAGAGCGAGAAAAGAGAAAGAAAGAGCAAGAAAAAAGAAAGAAAGAGCAGGAAAAAAGAAAGAAAAAGCACAAAAGAGAGAAAGAAAGGAGGAAAGAAACAGAGAAAGAGAAAGAAAGAATGAAAGAAAGAGAGGAGAGAAAGAAAGAAATAAAGAAAGGAAAAAAAAGAGAGGTGAAGTGGAAAGAAAGGAGGAATGAAAGGAGGGGAAAAAAAGAGTAAGGTAAAGAAAGGAGGAAAGAAGTGAAGAAAGGAGGAAAGAAAGGAGAAAAGAACCGAGGAAAGAAAAAAGGAAAGAAGTAAAGAAAGGAGGAAAGAACCGAGGAAAGAAAAAAGGAAAGAAGTAAAGAAAGGAGGAAAGATAAAAGGAAAGAGGGAAAGAAAGGAGGAAAGAAGTAAAGAAAGGAGAAAAGAAGTGAGGAAAGAAGTAAGGAAAGGAGGAAAGAAATGAGGAAAGAAGTGAGGAAAGAAGTAAAGAAAGGAGAAAAGAAGTAAAGAAAAGAGGAAATACGTAAAGAAAGGAGGAAAGAAAAGAGGAAATGACAGCTCATAATCCCTAAACTTAGATGGGAAACACATACAAATTAGGGTTGCACCGATACCACTTTTTTAAGACCAAGTACAATTACCGATACTTTTTTTCCAGTACTCGCCGATACCGATTACTGACTTATTACTTTTTATGTCATGTGACAGTGGCACTAATATGCAGCACTCATGGGCACTGATAGGTGGCACTGATGGGGCGTAGACTGTGTCAGTAGTTTTTTTTTTAAATTTTTTTACTTTTCACAAATATATTTTTTACAATTTATGTATTGTTTTGTTATTTATTTTTTTACAATGATTTCTTTTTTTTGGGGGGGGGGGGGGGGGGGGTGAGGGGGGAGTGGAATGTGTTAGTGTTTTTGTTTTGTTTTTTATTATTTTTCCAATTTTACTTTTAAATATTTATTTATTACAATGTTAACTTTTTTTTTTTAATCAACCCTGTTGGGGGGTGGGGGGCTTTGGTGAGATTTTAGGGGTCTAAACAGACCCCTGACATCTCCCCTTTGAGACAGGGAAGGGGGTTGAGGACACAGATTCCCCAGTCCCTTTCTCTGCAGCCTCAGCTGCACTGGAGATGAATGGAGAGGAGACAGCGGCTCCTCTCCATTCATAAACTGAATGTTTACGATGATCAGTTAGGAAAGGATAGAGTCAATGACTTTGTCCATTCAGAAAAGGAAGGAGCCAGTAAATGACATATATACCGGCTCCTTCCTCTGTTCTCCATCCTGAAGGATCTGGGACAAGGGAGGGCGTAGGAGCACAGAGGGGGAATTGCGGACACGGGCAGAACCGGAGGAGCTTAAGGGAGGAGTGCACGGAAGAGGACACAGGGGAACCTGAGAAGCACAGGGAGGAGCGCAAAAAAAAAAAGGAGCAGAGGGAGGTGCGCACAGAGGAGGACACAGGAGCACAGGAGAACCGGAGGAGCACAGGGATGGGTGCACGGAGGAGGACACGGGGGGAACCGGAGGAGCACAGGGAGAAGTGTACGGAGGACGATATGGGGAACTGGAGGAGTACAGGGAGGAGCGCACAGAGGAGGACACAGGGGAACCAGAGGAGGCACAGGGAGGAGCACACGGAGGACAGGGGGGAACCAGAGGAGCACAGGGAGGAACGCACGGAGGACAACACGGGAACCAGAGGACAGGGGGGAAGCAGGGGAGCACAGGGATGAGCGCATGGAGGAGGACATGGGGGAACCAGAGGAGCACAGTGAGGAACGCACGGAGGAGGACAAGGGGGGAACCGGAGGAGGACACGGGGGAACCGGAGGAGGACACGGGGGAACCGGAGGAGGACACGGGGGGAACCGGAGGAGGACACGCAGGGGTGTTGATACAGAAATGGAATGGTAATGAATTAAAAAGTTTATACATATATAGATTTGGTTTTTATGATTTTTCTTGAATTCAGATTTTCAGTGTACAATAATCCCAGGAAAACTGAGACAGATTGATGCCGGCGCTGGTGAAGTGTACGGTGTGAACGATAATGACGACATTTACCGCTGGGTAGACAATAACTGGAAGCACATTCCTGGAAAGCTCATCCATATTTCTGTTGGACCTGCTGGAGTTTGGGGTGTGAACAGAGACAACGTCATCTATAAAATCCAGGACAATGAATGGATGTCTGTATCAGGTAAAAAAAAAAAATTTTGATAAATTACACACCAGATAAGAATAGTATATGAAGAAAATTATACATAGATGCAACCCAATGATCCTATATAGGATTCTATAGAAACATTCCAATTATAATTGACGCTGCTGCTTTCCCTTTGGCTGGTGGCGGTCGACCATGTAGAGTAATCATGTTAAAACGCCCCTAATGGGATTTCTGCGTTAGTCTGGCTGGGTTCCTCCATCCTCCATGTAACGGACCAGTTCTCTACACTTAAGTTACCATGCTTTTAACTCTCTGATTTCAGGACATCTTGTGCTCATTATATGGTTTCTAACTATCATACAGTAAAGGTCCAATAGGTTGCCCCTGAGAAATAGAAAGTCTCGGAATGCATCGGTAGTTTGGGCATTTCTTTTGCAAATATATTATTATATTATGTGTCTCCCTCAAGAGGAGGATGGTTATATTGACATTACTGTGTACAGTCTAAAAGGGGAAAAAAGTATTTCTGAACTAAATCTGACATGCTGAGTACATTTTAAAAGTATGGCTTGGCTGTAATATTTTATCTGTCACTTTATCTGTCACTAAATGTTAGTTTTTTTTTATTATTATTAAAGTGGTTTTCTGGTTTTGTGACTATTAAAGTCCCGACCACCCGACCTACCATTTGGTTCTATTTATTGATCAGGTGTTTGTGTGACTTTGCAGGGAGACTTAGAGAAAACTATAGGTGCAGGTGCACTTATAATTAGGGGTTAACCCTTTTTTTTTTTTGTGCAAATGTTTAAAGTTCTGCTTTGAGCTTCAGCTCACCCTACTGAGGAAATCAGGTTCTCCAGTGCCATAATCCATTACAATGGTCCATCTTTGTTAAAACAGTTGTGTTTGCTCCCACATTCAGTCTATATTGTTACATAGTTAGTCAGGTTGAAAAAAGACACAAGTCCATCTAGTTCAACCAGTTAAAAAAATAAAAAATCATACAATCTCATATACACAATCCTATACCCACAGTTGATCCAGAGGGAGGCAAAAAATCCCAGCAAAGCATAATCCAATTTGCTACAGCAGGGGAAAAAATTCTTCCTGATCCCCCGAGAGGCAATCGGATATTCCCTGGATCAACTTTACCTATAAATGTTGGTATCCAGTTATATTATGTACATTTAGGAAAGAATCCAGGCCTTTTTAAAATAAATCTACTGAGCTGGCCAGAACCAGGTCTTGAGGGAGTCTATTCCACAATTGAAACACATGGTGTTTCAAAAGTCAATACTTGATATGATATATACTGTAACATAGATATAACAGTCTTCGATAGAATGAAAGGAAACTTACCTGTGACAAGGAAAAAATGGCTGCCCTACTGTCCCTACTGGATATGACGGGACACCACTCATTTTGCGAAATAGAAGATTGGCCTGCAAAGAAGAACACTTAGCAATTATGCTATAAGCAACATTGCGATGCAGTCACTACATAGGAGGGTGTCAATCCCATTTAACAATTGTTTAATCCTCTCTCTGTTATTACATTTAATATAATGGACCAATGTTGTATTTCTTGTTTCTACAACAGGGCTCTTGAAGCAGGTGGATGCTGGAGGTGATAAGTTCTTGGGTGGAGTGAATGCAGAGGACAGCATCTTCTGCTTGAAACAGAGTTGCACAGTTTCAAGATCTTCTGCTGTATCCTGGACCCCACTGGACGGGGGACTGAAATATTACAGCTGTGGGGCACTGGGCTGTTGGGGAGTCAACAGCGCCGACAATATTTACTTCCGCCACAATGTCAACCCTACAGCCTGCCAGGGAACCCAATGGCAGCAGATTGAAGGTGCTCTGGAGATGATAGAGGTTGGCAATGATGGTTCTGTGCATGGTGTCAACTCAGCAGGCAACGTATACCGAAGGTATTTTTTTTTTTTTTATCTATTTATGCAAAATCATTAAGGCAATATGTAAAAAAAATGTTACTTTGGCAAAGTGTTAATGGTAAACGCTGAGGATATGCCAATTAGACAACTTTACTATTTATCATTTAGCAAGCACTGTGTATGCTCATACAGTGCCTTGAAAAAGTATTCATAGCCCTTGAAATTTTCCACATTTTGACATGTTGGCACATAATTGTGAAGTGGAAGGAAAATTACAAATGGTTTCAACATTTTTTACAAATAAATATGTGAAACATGTGGTGCATTTGTATTCAGCCCCCCTTTACTCTGATTCCCCTAATTAAAATCTAGTAGAACCAATTGCCTTCAGGAGTCACCTAATTAGTAAATAGAGTTCGCCTGTGTGTAATTTAATCTCAGTATAAATACAGCTGTTCTGTGAAGCTCTCAGAGGTTTGTTGGAGAACCTTAGTGAACAAACAGGATCATGAAGGCCAAGGAACACACCAGACAGGTCAGGGATAAAGCTGTGGAGACTTTTAAAGTAGGGTTAGACTATAAAAAAATATACCAAGCTTTGACTATCTCATGGAGCACTGTTCAATCCATCATCCAAAAATGGAAATAGTATGACAACTGCAAATCTACCAAGATATGGATGTCCACCTAAACTGACAACTGACAGATCGGGCAGGGAGAGCATTAATCAGAGAATCTGTCCACAGGACAACTATTAGTTGTGCACTCCACAAATCTGGCCTTTATGGAAGAGTGGCAAGAAGAAAGCCATTGTTGAAATAAAGCCATAAGAAGCACCTTTTGCAGTTTGCGAGAAGCCATGTGGAGGACACAGTAAACATGTGGAAGACAGTGCTCTGGTTAGATGAGACCAAAATGTAACTTTTAGGCCTAAATGCAAAATGCTATGAACACACCATCCCCACTGTGAAACATGGTGGTGGCAGCATGTTGTGGGGATGCTTTTCTTCAGCAGGGACAGGGAACCTGGTCAGAGTTGATGGGAAGATGGATGGAGCCAAATACAGGGCAATCTTAGAAGAATACTTGTTAGAGTCTGCAAAGAGACTTGAGACAGTGGTGGAGTTTCACCTTCCAGCAGGACAACGACCCTAAACATACAGCCAGAGCTACAAGGGAATGGTTTAGATCAAAGCATATTCATGTGTTTAGAATGGCCCAGTCAAAGTCCAGACCTAAATCAAATTGAGAATCTGTGGTAAGATTTGAAAATTGCTGTTCACAGACGCTCTCCATCCAATCTGACAGAGCTTGAGTTATTTTGCAAAGAAGAAAGGGCAAAAATGTTACTCTCTAGATGTGCAAAGCTGGTAGAGACATCCCCAAAAAGACTTGTAGCTGTAATTGCAGCAAAAGGTGGTTCTACAAAGTATTGACTCAAAGGGGCTGAATACAAATGCACGCCACATTTTTCACAAATGTATTTGTAAAAAATGTTGAAAACCATTTATTATTTTCCTTCCACTTCACAATAATGTGCCACTTTGTGTTGGTCTATCACATAAAATCCTAATAAAATACATTTACGTTTTTTGGTTGTAACATGACAAAATGTGGAAAATTTCAAGGGGTATGAATACTTTTTCAAGGCACTGTAATGGTGTCAGCAGGTCTGCGACTTCTTGCTAAACTAAAATTGTACTTTTTGAATTCTCAACATAGGCATTCAATGATATCTCCTGTGACCATGTTTTTTTTTTTTTTTTACATGGTGACCGTTTGGAAAGCTTATTCTAGTAAATCCCATAGCTTTCTGAGTTGCTAAGTTTTCTGGTTTTCCATATATTTTTCTTTAGAGGAAAAGGCTATATTTAATATTTTTTATGTTCTATAACTGAGAAAGATTTTTCTTTCAGGGATGGAATCAGTGCCAAAACCCCAACCGGAACAATCTGGACCCAGCTAGACTTCTGCACCACTTTTAAACACGTCACTTACGACAACGGCTATCTCTGGCTTCTCAGCCTAACTGGTGACATCTATCGATGTGCAGACAATAAATAACTGATATGGCCATAACACAAGACTAAGCTGAGCCGAGGTGAATACAAAGACTGCTTTCTCCTTCTATCCATCCCTTTCAGATGGTGTTTGGGTATTCTGGTATTTCTCCAATATTTTGCATTACTATTGCATCTAATGCTAGCTATGACTTTAAGTCCATTGCACATTTGTGTCTCATTTCAAAAATGTTTCAGAGCAAATAAATGTTGTTGCATACAATTGTTTTCTTTGTTATTACCAGAGAAATATTGTTAAACAAACTCATCTCACTTTATCTGAATATAAAATTTTTGAATTTCCAGTAGTCATGTCTTTTCACTGTCCAGTTACAAACTGGGGGGAGGAAAAGACTTACATATTTTTTTCAAAAATCTGTATATATTGAGTTAAGCAGGGAACAAGAAAAAGCAAATCCAGCATACAGTACATAAATTACGTTAGTGTGTGGATAGGTGCAATGTGGTGCAGATACACTCTGATGCCCCGTACACACGGTCGGATTTTCCGACGGAAAATGTGTGATAGGACCTTGTTGTCGGAAATTCTGACCGTGTGTGGGCTCCATCACACATTTTCCATCGGATTTTCCGACACACAAAGTTTGAGAGCAGGCTATAAAATTTTCCGACAACAAAATCCGTTGTCGGAAATTCCGATCGTGTGTACACAAATCCGACGGACAAAGTGACACGCATGCTCAGAATAAATAAGAAGATGAAAGCTATTGGCCACTGCCCCGTTTATAGTCCCGACGTACGTGTTTTACGTCACCGTGTTCAGAACGATCGGATTTTCCGACAACTTTGTGTGACCGTGTGTATGCAAGACAAGTTTGAGCCAACATCCGTCGGAAAAAATCCTAGGATTTTGTTGTCGGAATGTCCGAACAAAGTCCGACCGTGTGTACGGGGCATAAGTCCAGTTACAGAAAGCAGAAATATATTGAAATTGCAGTTTGCCAATACACAAGGCAGGGGGGAAGGCACCCAACCGGGAACACTTACAGGATGTACAATGATGAGCAGTAGCAGAAGGTCTCAGGTGTGCCTGTCTCGAGGGGCGAACTGTGCCCTGCCCGGTCCGTGCCCAAGTGGGGAGGCTTCAAGGTAGGATGTCGTATCCCTGCACTTTTCCTTACTCTTCAGGAACCTTTCCCTGATGCTAATCACTGTCCCTGTCAAACAAGTGACCTGTCCTCACTCTAGCCACATGCAAAATGCGTCCCAAACCCAGGAGCCGGGGGCCTTAAATAGACTCTGCCTGACCCAAGATGGCCACCAAATTGGGTGCCGCCTCTCTATGGCCAAGGAAACTATAGGGGAGCTAGGTTCCTCTCGACTTCCTCCTCCACCTGCATTGTAGCTGCAGATGAGCACCACCTGCAGTGGAGAAAATAGACTGCACCTGCCTAAAAGGGTATACAACCATATACAGTATATTCCATTACACCATAACATTTCGCCTAAGGTGATGCCAAGAATAATTCCTCTCTCACGTGGTCAATAGAAATTAACTTAGCTTTACATAGACAAAAGATTGACAAAAGAAAAACATAGAAGAACCACTCTCCTGATGTCACACATCCCCAAGTTAGTACCAAATATCAAATTGTGCATCCTTTAGAGTGAGCAATGTGCTTCTCAAGACCCACCCGTGTGGACCACAGCTGTAGTAAAATTAATCCATGTAGCCCAACACTTGTTTATATCAGTCCTACACTTAATATACCTATTCCTCGGCTTCCACTGTATATTTTTTTCAATGTTGGGGCTCTGTGATGTTTCCATAATAATGGAATCAAACCTTTGCAGCATTTAGAAGATGGGGTATCTGAGATCTCTTTTATTCTCCAACTGATATTGCATAGTTGCCAACATTGTAAAAAAAAATGTGGGACACTTTTGTGGCTGTAGGCGGAGCCGTACAAATAATTAGGGGGCGGGGCATTCTTTTGTAGGCGTGGCTTGTGTAAAACGTACAAATGCGACGCGCAAAGATGGGCGTGGTTTACGCGACACAGTGGGCGAGGCTTAAATGGGCGTGGCTCAATAGGGCGTGGTTAGAGTCTGAGATGAATGAGGGATGGAGAGGGATGGAGAGGGGGAGCGGGGGAAAGGGGGAAAGGGGGGGGAAAGGGGGAGAGGAGGAGAGGGAAATGACGGGACAGCAGCCCCAGATCCTAAACAATAAAAATGTGTGTATTCTAGAAATCAATCAGCAGATAAAGATACTCCAAACACCTGGTGTTAGCACTTCAATCATCCCGGCACCATGGTTGTTATGGTGTCAGGATGATTGAAGTGCATTATTTCTATTATTAATATAAAATGAAATCATTCAACTCACCATAATGCTGAATCAGTGGGATCCCTGAGCGTGTCACCTGCCACGTCGCCTGCCACCAGCCGTCCGTCCTTGCGTCAGATGTCCCAGCAGAGTTCGTCCTTGCATCAGGTGCCCCCAGCCTAGCCCCCCTTACATCAGATGTCCCCAGCGGAGCCCCCCCTCACATCAGATGTCCCCAGCGGACCCCCCCTCACACCAGGAGTCCCCAGCAGAGCCCCCCCTCACACCAGGAGTCCCCGGCGGAGCTCCCCCTCACATCGTGTCCCCAGCGGAGCCCCCCTCACATCAGATGTCCCCGGCGGAGCCCCCCCTCACACCAGGAGTCCCCAGCGGAGCTCCCCCTTACATGAGGAGTCCCCGGCGGAGCCCCCACTCACATCAGGTGTCCCTGGCAGAGCCCCCCCTCACATCAGGTGTCCCCAGTGGAGCCCCCCCTCACATCAGGTGTCCCCAGTGGAGCCCCCCCTCACATCAGGTGTTCCCGGCGGAGCCCCCCCTCACATCAGGTGTCCCCAGTGGAGCCCCCCCTCACATCAGGTGTTCCCGGCGGAGCCCCCCCTCACATCAGGAGTGCCCGGTGGAGCCCCCCCTCACATCAGGTGTCCCCAGTGGAGCCCCCCTCACATCAGGTGTCCCCAGTGGAGCTCCCCCTTACATCAGGTGTCCCCAGTGGAGCTCCCCCTTACATCAGGTGTTCCCAGCAGAGCCCCCCCTCAAATCAGGAGTCCCCGATGGAGCCCCCCCTCACATCAGGTGTCCCCGGAGGAGCCCCCCTCACATTAGGTGTCCCCTGTGGAGCCCCCCCTCACATTAGGTGTCCCCAGTGGAGCCCCCCCTCACATCAGGTGTCCCCGGCAGACCCCCCCTCGCATCAGGTGTCCCCAATGGAGACCCCCTTGCATCAGGAGTCCCACAGCGGTGCGCCCCCCCCACCTCAGAGGTGTCCTCCGCATGGCTAGAACCCCCGCCCCTTTCCATTTTAGACTGGCGGCGGGGCGAGGCAGAGCGGGGCGGGGGGTAGGCGGGGCGAGGCGAAGCGGGGCAGAGGGTGGGCGGCGACGCAGGAGCTCCGTCTTCCCCCAGCTGTCTTCCTAAACTACAGAAAAATGGCGGCCGGCGGAGACAATATCTCCGCCGGCCGCGGACCTCTAGCGGCGGCAGCGGCGGCGGCGGATGCGAATTCGTGAAGAACCGGATTTCTCGGGACATTTACCGAGGACGCCACAAATTCGGGAATGGCGTCTAAGTCCCGGGAATGTCCCGGGAAATCCGGGACAGTTGGCAAGTATGATATTGATTGGCATAAAGCAGGAAAACATTTATCCCCCATTTATCATGTAGGCAGGTGGGAAGGGGTTAAACCTGTTTTTGCTGTTCCCAGTCTTTTTGAGCTCTGACCTCTCCCCTGTGCTGTAAATAAAAGAGGGAAGGGCTATGCTCACAGAAATCTGCTGCATTGGAAGAAGACAGAGACAACCCTAAAGATCTCCAACTGCTTCGAGGACTCTCTGAGCAGACATGCAGTAGGTCTGCTGCACCTTGCAGTCCATTGGAGGCATCGGAGTTCTGGAGGACAGCCAGGGCATGGAACACACCAGCTATAGACTGTCACCTGTAAAGGTATGCCTCGGCAGCCAAATAGCTGTAGATAGGGTTAGGATGTGGTCATTGTTCATATTGGACTGCATTAAGAAGTTCTTAAGTAAAGTTAAATTAACTGTTCTGAGCCTGGTCTGTAAAGCACAAAGGGATATGAAGTTCAAGCATTACCTTGTCAAGACAAGGCGGAAGAATGTAGCTGCTATGAGCAACCAAGTACTAGTTCAAGACACAAAGCAACCAGTCGTTAGGTGTGGTACCTGGTAAAGGTGACAGGTCCTCCTGTAGCATGGTGAGGGCTATGCAGCCATCAGAAATTTTTGGGCCCCTTACACAGCTTTAGGCCTGGGCTCCCCCAAGCCTGACCACCAACATTCCCCAAGGGCTTGCCCACAGGCCATCCCACTGAATCCGCACACCGGCCACCCCACCTGTACGCACTCAGCCCCCCCTCCTCAATCCTATATATATGTCAGCCTCACCCCTCAATCCTGTATATATGCCTGCCCCCCTCACACCTATATATATGTCAACCCCCACACACCTGTATATATGTCAGCCCCCCCACACCTGTATATATGCCAGCCCCCTCACACCTGTATATATGTCAGCCCCACCCCCCCACACCTGTATATATGCCAGCCCCCTCACACCTGTATATATGTCAGCCCCCCACACCTGTATATATGCCACCCCCTCACACCTGTATATATGTCAGCCCCACCCCCCACCCCCCACACCTGTATATATGCCAGCCCCCTCACACCTGTATATTTGGCAGCCCCACCCCCCACACACACCTGTATATATGTCAGCCCCCCTCACACCTGTATTTATGTCAGCCCCCCCTTAACCTGTATACATGTCAGCCCCCCTCACACCTGTATATATGTCAGCCCCCCCCACATCTGTATATATGCCAGCCCCCTCACACCTGTATATATGTCAGCCCCCCACACCTGTATATATGCCAGCCCCCTCACACCTGTATATATGTCAGCCCCACCCCCCCACACCTGTATATATGCCAGCCCCCTCACACCTGTATATATGTCAGCCCCCCACACCTGTATATATGCCACCCCCTCACACCTGTATATATGTCAGCCCCACCCCCCACCCCCCACACCTGTATATATGCCAGCCCCCTCACACCTGTATATTTGGCAGCCCCACCCCCCACACACACCTGTATATATGTCAGCCCCCCTCACACCTGTATTTATGTCAGCCCCCCCTTAACCTGTATACATGTCAGCCCCCCTCACACCTGTATATATGTCAGCCCCCCCCACATCTGTATATATGCCAGCCCCCTCACACCTGTATATATGTCAGCCCCCCACACCTGTATATATGCCACCCCCTCACACCTGTATATATGTCAGCCACCTCCCACTTGTATATATATGTCAGCCCCACACATATACATCTGTAAACACACAAGCCCCTGGCCCCTCCCTGTACACAAACAGCCCCCTCCCTTTCCTTCACAGCCCCTACTTGTAAAGGAAATCTTCCTACCTAGACCCAGCTCATTTTCACAAAGCTGACATGTTTCTGAAATAGAGAAGCACAGTACAGGCAGCTTACACGAGGGGTGCACATAGTAGACAGAGATGGCAGTAAAGAGCTTGATGTCAATGACACAGTGAGCAGCAGAAGCTGCAAGATCATTTCTGCAGTGCACAACATGGCTCCCTTTCACCCACCCTGCCTTCTTCTGGCCCGGGACAGGCCCCTCGAGCCCTGGGGCCCCTTACAGTTGTATCGGCTGTACCCCCCTGATGGTGACCCTGAGCGAGGGAGTCAATGCTCTGGCTCCCTCCCTAAAGATTGGTTTCCAGTAGCAACCGGAACTGAAACTGCATTATGGAGATCCATGGCCTGGTCACAAGGTACAGAAGTGAAGGAGTTATTGAGTGCATGCATGAGGTCTGCGCTATGTGCTCAGTGGGACCCCATACTGTTGCTGGGGGTGAGGTAACAGAGGTATGCTGGAGAGGGCACAGGCTCAGCACGTCCCTTCTAATGTAACATGCAACTAGTTACAGATTGCAGTGAAACAGGAGAAAAATCTCAGAGTTATATTTTATGGAGAATCCCGATCAAAGAAACCACAGGGGAAGACTGTGAACCGAACTGCGCTTTCCCTCAGAAGGTGTGTGTTGATTACAATCGATTAACCATGTGTCACTGGGAGGAAAATCTTTTATTTTTTTTAAACACAGTGTGAATAAATTGTCATGCACAAAAAAAACAATAGCATATAAAAACCAAAGATAGGCAGGGCTGGTGCAAGGATTTTTGACACCCTAGGAGAAACCTAATTTTCCCACCCCCATGGCTCCGCAGTTCCCCCCAGTGCTCTCCGGCTCCCCCAGTGATCTTTGGCGCCCCCCCCCGTATTCTCCGCCCCTCTGTGCTTCCTTTCCCACCCAGTGCTTTCCAGTACCCCCCCCAGTGCTTTCCAGTGCTCTCCACCCCCCTGTGCTCCCCCCCTCCCCCAGTGCTTTCCAGTTCCCCCCAATGCTTTCCAGTGATCTCCACCCTCCTGTTCTCCCTTCCCCCAGTGCTATCCAGTCCTCCTCAGTGCTATCTAGTCCCCCCAGTGCTTTCCAGTTCCCCCCAGTACTCTCCACCCCCCTGTGCTCCCCCCAGTGCTATCCAGTCCCCCCCCCCCCCATGCTTTACAGTCCCCTCCCCAGTGCTTTCCAGTTTCCTCCAGTGTTTTGCGGTTCCTTCTGTGCACCCTCCCCCCCAGTGCTCTCCAGTTCCCCCCAGTGCTCTCCGGCTCCCCCAGTGATCTTCGGCGTCCCCCCCTGTGTTCTCCGCCCCCCACCGTGCTCCCCCCCTCAGTGCTATTCAGTTCCCACCAGTGATCTTTGTCTGCCCGCAGTGCTCTCCGCCCCCACCATGCTCTTTAACACCCCCTGCCGGAGCTCTTCACCCGCCCACGCTCTCTGATCCCCCATGCTCTCCAGCTCCCCCAGTGCCTTTCAGCTCCTCTAGTGCTCTCCATCCCCCCCAGTGCTCTCCACCCCCCCACGCTCTCCGATCCCCAGTGCTCTCCAACCCCCGTGGTGCTCTCCAGACCCTCCCAGTGCTCTCACGCCCCAGTGCTCTTCTATCTACTATCATGTCTGCAGTCTCTGACCATCTCTTGTATCATGTCCTCAGTCTCTGACCATCCCCTGTAGTATGTCCGCAGTCTCTGACCATCTCCTTACTATGTCTGCAGTCTCTGACCATCCCCTGTAGTATGTCTGCAGTCTCTGACCATCTCCTGTATCATGTCTGAATTGTGAAAAAGGATGAGGATGACTCTGGGTGGGGATGAGTTACATTGTGGAGAGCCTCTTTACTATGTAACTCTCATCCCCACCCAGAGTCATCCTCATTCTTTTTCACAATGCAACTCCATCATCCTCATCCCCACCCAGCATCATCCATCCCTCTCCACAGTGTATCCCCATCCCCGCCCAGCATCATCTATCCCTCTCCAGGATTCTGGGCGGGGATGGGGATACATTGTAGAGAGGGATGGATGATGCTGGACGGGGATGGGGATACAATGTGGAGAGGGATGGATGATGTTGGGCGGGGATGGGGATACAATGTGCAGAGGGATGGATGATGCTGCGTGGGGATGGGGATACATTGTGGAGAGGGATGGATGATGCTGGACGTGGATTGGGATACATTGTGGAGAGGGATGGATGATGCTGGGCGTAGATTGTGATACATTGTGGAGAGGGATGGATGATGCTAGGAGGGATGAGGATACATTATGGAGAGGGATGGATGATGCTGGATGGGGATACAATGTGCAGAGGGATGGATGATGCTGGGCGTGGATTGGGATACATTGTGGAGAGGGATGGGTGGTGCTGGGTGGGGATTGGGATACATTGTGGAGAGGGATGGGTGGTGCTGGGTGGGGATTGGGATACATCGTGGAGAGGGATGGATGATGCTAGATGGGCATACATTATGGAGAGGGATGGATGATGCTGGGCGGGATGGGGATACATTATGGAGAGGGATGGATGATGCTGGATGGGGATACGTTGTGGAGAGGGATGGATGATGCTGGATGGGGACAGTGGCGCAGCGTGGAGGGTGCGGGGGGTGCCGTGGCCCCGGGCGCGACATTTAGGGGGGCGCAATTTCGTGCCAGTATTGTCACTACTGGCTGCCTCCTCCTAATTTATTTTCCTGTGTCCCCCGTGCTCCGCCGCCATGTCTAGTGTTTGGCGCCCTGTGATTGGGCGTATGGGGGTCATGTGCGGCGTGGGGCTGGCCTATCCGCGATCACAGTTGCTCCTGAAGTCCCGCCTCCGCACATGACCCCCATACGCCCAATCACAGTGCGCCGGGAAAAATGAATATGGCGGCCGGAGCGCAGGGGAGACAAGCACTGGAGAGTGTGAGCTGTCTTCTCCTCCTCCTATCCTCCAGACCGATGCAAGACAATAAGGTGAGAAATAGATAAACACGGGGGGGGGGGAGAGAAGAGACAGGCGCCGTATATGTAGTGTCAGTATAGGAAGACTAGGCAGGACCGTATAGTGTAGTATAGTGGTCAGTATAGTGTAGTGGACAGTATAGTGTAGTGGACAGTGTAGTGTAGTGGACAGTGTAGTATTGTGGTCAGTGTAGTGTAGTGGACAGTGTAGTGTAGTGGTCTGTATAGTGTAGTAGACATTTAGTGTAGTGGACAGTGTAGTATAGTGGACAGTGTAGTATTGTGGTCAGTATAGTGTAGTGGACAGTGTAGTATAGTGGTCAGTGTAGTATAGTGGTCAGTGTAGTATTGTGGTCAGTATAGTGTAGTGGACAGTGTAGTAGACAGTGTAGTGTAGTGGACAGTGTAGTATTGTGGTCAGTATAGTGTAGTGGACAGTGTAGTATAGTGGTCAGTGTAGTATAGTGGTCAGTGTAGTATTGTGGTCAGTATAGTGTAGTGGACAGTGTAGTAGACAGTGTAGTGTAGTGGACAGTGTAGTATAGTGGTCAGTACAGTGTAGTGGACAGTGTAGTATAGTGGTCAGTACAGTGTAGTGGACAGTGTAGTATTGTGGTCAGTATAGTGTAGTGGACAGTGTAGTATAGTGGTCAGTGTAGTGTAGTGGACAGTGTAGTGGACAGTGTAGTGTAGTGGTCAGTGTAGTGGACAGTGTAGTGTAGTGGACAGTGTAGTATTGTAGTCTGTATAGTGTAGTGGTCAGTGTAGTATAGTGGACAGTGTAGTGGTCAGTATAGTGTAGTGGACAGTGTAGTGTAGTGGTCAGTGTAGTATTGTAGTCAGTATAGTGTAGTGGTCAGTGTAGTGTAGTGGACAGTGTAGTATTGTGGTCAGTATAGTGTAGTGGTCAGTATAGTGTAGTGGTCAGTGTAGTATAGTAGACAGTGTAGTGTAGTGGACGGTGTAGTATAGTGGTCAGTGTAGTGTAGTGGACAGTATAGTGGTCAGTGTAGTGTAGTGGACAGTATAGTGGTCAGTGTAGTGTAGTTCTCAGTGTAGTGGTCAGTATAGTGGACAGTATAGTGGTTAGTGTAGTGGTCAGTGTAGTATAGTGGTCAGTGTAGTGTAGTGGACAGTTTAATAGTCACTGTAGTGTAGTTCTCAGTGTAGTATAGTGGTCAGTATAGTATAGTGTAGTGGACAGTGTAGTTCTCAGTGTAGTGGTCAGTATAGTGGTCAGTGTAGTGGACAGTATAGTGGTTAGTGTAGTTCTTAGTGTAGTGGACAGTATAGTGTAGTGGTCAGTGTAGTGGACAGTATAGTGGTCAGTGTAGTGTAGTGGTCAGTGTAGTTCTTAGTGTAGTGGACAGTATATTATAGTGGTCAGTGTAGTGTGTAATGGTCAGTATAGGAATCAGGTAGGTCAGTACTATTGTATTTGAAGGGACTCTGGGAGTGATAAAAGTCCGCAGGTTGGGGGGGGGGGGCGCAAATTGCTTGCCTTGCCCCGGGTGCTGACAACCCACGCTACGCCACTGGATGGGGATACATTGTGGAGAGGGATGGATGATGCTGGGTGGGGATGGGGATACATTGTGGAGAGGGATGGATGATGCTGGATGGGGATTAGGGATAAACCCGATGTTCGACGCAAGTTCGACTGGAACATTGGGTGTTCGTCTGTTCGCCGAATAGCGAACAATTTGGGGTGTTCGCGGCAAATTGGAAAGCCGCGGAACACCCTTTAAAAGTCTATGCGAGAAATCAAAAGTGCTAATTTTAAAGGCTTATATGCTTGATATTGTCACAAAAAGTGTTTGGGGACCCGGGTCCTGCCCCAGGGGACATGTATCAATGCAAAAAAAAGTTTTAAAAAAGCCCATTTTTTCAGGAGCAGTGATTTTAATAATGCTTAAGTGAAACAATAAAAGTGAAATATTCCTTTAAATTTCGTACCTGGGGGGTGTCTATAGTATGCCTGTAAAGTGGCGCATGTTTCCCGTGTTTAGGACAGTCCGAGAGCAAAATGACATTTCTAAAGGAAACAAAGTAAATCAAAACTACTCGCGACTATAATGAATTGTCGGGTCTCGGCAATACACATAAAAGTCATTGAAAAAAATGGCATGGGATCCCCCCATGAGGGGGGGACACATACGCCATTTAAAAAAAAAATTGGCGCAGGGTTCCCCTTAATATCCATACCAGACCCGAAGGGCCTGGTATGGAATTTGGGGGGACCCCCACGTAATTTTTTTTTTTAATTTTTGTTCGGGGTTCCCCTTAATATTCATACCAGACCCAAAGGGCCTGGTTATGGACTGGGGGAATCCCATGCCGTTTTTTTCAATGACTTTTATCTGTATTGTGGAGAGGGATGGATGAAGCTGGGCGGGGATGGGGATACATTGCGGAAAGGGATGCGAATAATTCTGGGGGGGGGGGGGGCGGGTATACATTTATTTTTGAGGTGGGGGGGTGGAATCTTGGGTGAGTTCCCACACTCTTTTCCCCAGGACTTGAACCCTGATGAAAACCAATAAAATACTACACTCATATACAATGAACGAGGGGGCGCGGTGGGAAGCAGGATACTGGAGCTGATGTGAAGTCCGTACAAAGGACGTCTGACCCCTCATTGGCCACAGGCTGGGGAGAAGCAATGACAGCTGCTGGAGATTCCGACACTGCAGGAAAAGATGACAGGAGCCGCCGGGGTCCAGGAACCGTCCAGAAAACCACCTGTAATACACCGTTGGTAACAGGGACGCATTTCAAAGCAAGTCAGCTTCTTTATCAACCTATCAAATCTGTCTAACTACCCACTATAAAAAAATTCTGACCCAGGAGAGGGAGGGCGGGCCTAACCTTGCACTTGCAGTGAACACAGATAATAACAGCATTGTTTCTTCCCAAGATGGCAGATGTTTGGTTAAATACACGCAAAATGGGTAGAAACAAAACTGAA
This sequence comes from Aquarana catesbeiana, assembly GCF_042186555.1. Classification (NCBI taxonomy): domain Eukaryota; kingdom Metazoa; phylum Chordata; class Amphibia; order Anura; family Ranidae; genus Aquarana; species Aquarana catesbeiana. The sequence goes on along the minus strand of NC_133333.1, from coordinate 35,815,271 downwards.
ATTAAAAATATAAAAAAATAAAGATTTTTGCTAGATAATTTTTTTAGAGACCTTATCAATGATCAACTTGATCAACATGCATTTATAGAATTGGATAGATAAAAAAAAATTAAAAATAAATGAACCATTTAATAGATCTTGGAAATACATCTCTCGATATGTATACAGAGGCAAAACAGGAAAATAGGTGTCAGCATCAATCGATGGAATGCATAAACTTAAATAAATAAATAAAAGGGACTCTTCATTGTGTATGAGGCGGGGACTGGGGAGAGGCATAGAGTTGTGACAGGGGTGGCAATAGAACAGCAATGGGACTGACAGATGGTAATGGACCTTTTGTCTGTATATTTTATTACCGCACACAGGCTCATTTCCAAGTTGGAGAACTGCTTTAATGTTAGACTGTTCACATGACCACAGTCCCTGCCTGGTCCTGGGCATTGATAAGCATGCTCCATGTGAAAGGTACCCCCATGTGCAGGTTGAGTTAACCCGCCCACTGCCTGGCAAAGCCCAAGAACCCCTGTGGGCCTACAACCTGGAGTAGTTGACAAGGACTCTGAATGCAACACATATAGTACACCTGTAAAAGTGTGTAGGACAAGGAACAACATCTTCTGGGGGAACTCTGCCTACAACACTACACACTAGTGGCTCATCTCTGAGTTGGGGAACTGCCTTAATATTTGACTTTCACATGACCATGTCCCTCGCCTGATCCCAAACATTGGTGAGCATGCCTTCGGGCAAGGTGTTACCCCTGTGCTAGGATTAGTGACCCCATCATCACCTGGCGTAGCCCAAACAACCCACCCCAGGGTAGGCCTCCTATGTGACCCACAGTTGGCGCCCAATGAGTTAATGGGAAACATGAAAGAAGTGTCACCTGTCTTCCCTACATGATAGTGTTACACTTACACATTATTCAGTGATCATGCTCTTAACATATAGAATAATAGGGGGGAGTTTGGGACTTTCAATGAAGCATACGGTGTGTGCCTCTATCCCTTGTCCGGGTGTAAGAAAAAGGAAGGTGGGACTTTAAATGAGGCTATTGATTTGTGGGGGTGAGATAATTGGAAAATATATTTATTGGCATATTGAGTCTGCCAATACAGAAAAATGATGCACACAGTAGAAAAGGTTTAATATGTATACACACAAACATACATGGTGTTGACCTCATGAATACATTACATGTGCATATCAAAGGGACAGCATATAAAATTGACAAGAGATTTAATATGGATAAAATGAATTATTGCAAATTCATATGTGTACACGTCATCTAAATGGCAATGCAGTGTAATCAATGGAAAGAAACACAGTATAATCATTTGGTTGTAGATATAGAGTCTAAGTAGGTTCCTATCAGTAGGCATGAGAATGCATCCTATAAGCCCGACGCGTTTCGTGGATAAAACCACTCTTCAGGGGCAGATGCATGCAACTATCATTATAAGTCTCCAAAATGGGGGACTAGGAATCAGAGGCTGTGTCATGATTATGCAGTAATCTTTCTCTGTCCCCTTACCTCTCCTCATGTGTTCACTCTCACCTGGCTGTTTTTATAACCTCTCCTCTAAGCATGGCTCCACCCCAGGCCCTATCAGGGAACCCTATATTAACCTGTGCAATGCAAGCCAGTGGTGCTGATCAACCATTGTGTATCCATTGTGTATTTGGCTTCCTGTTTCCTGCTTGTCGTGTGCTCTTCGTTTGTCTGTGTTATCGACCTTGGCGTGTTCCCGACTATTCCTGTCTGCTTGTGACCCTGACCTTTTGGCGTGTCCCCAACTATCCCTGTTTGCCTGTGACCCTGAACCTTTGGCATGTACTCTGTTGTTCCTGTCTGCTAGTCGCCCTGACCTCTGCCTTATCCCTTTACTATCCTTGTTGTTCCAGCCTGCTCCTTCCTTCTCCTGTAGTCTACCGTGAGCGTGAGCGTGAGCTGTGAGACCCTAGGGGCTGCGACCTGGAGCCAGACTGCAGCACAGTCCATCCTCACCACTAGAGGCTCTGGTGAACACCTGCTGGCTCTTAGACTCCACGCCCTGGGGAATCTATGCTCTAGCTCCCACTGGGATCTGTGTTAGTGATCCAGTAAACCTGCTTCCTGAACCTCCCTGGGTACTATCCGCAGCAGTCAGTCCTAGGGTCCACTATCTTAGCACACTTCCGACTCCTACGGAGTGCATCTGTCACCTGGTCTCAGGTGACCTGACAGGTCCCAATTGTCTGTACCGGGAGCTGTGGAAGGAGACCGCAGACCGTATATATATACACACAGGGCAGGACTTAGGGTGGTGGGGGCCCCTGGGCTTCAGTCACTTTTGGGCCCTACCTTCTATACAATACTTTAAACCTTTAGTTTTCTTTTAAGCGCGCCACTCTGATACCGTTTGTCTGCCATTACATCACTGTCTAATGCAGACAGGTTTTCTCAACGGCAGTAAACGAGGCACTACATAACTGCCAATAACCAATCAGCAAACCTCAAGATAAGAGTTTAAGGAATTTTAAAGAAAAAAACTATTTAAGGAAAAAAACTTACATTTAAATGCTCATCAATGCAGCCTTGTACAGAGTCCATCTGCATGCTTGTCCAGTGTCATTTGCAGCCTTATCAGTGTCACTTGCATCGTTGCAGCCTTGTCAGTGTCATTTGCAGCCTTGCAGCCTTATCAGTGTCACTTGCATCCTTGCAGCCTTGTCAGTGTCATTTGCAGCCTTGCAGCCTCCATTTGCAGCCTTATCAGTGTCCATCTGCAGCCTTGTCTTTGTCATTTGCAGCCTTGCACAACTTTTTTACAAAAAAGTTTGTAAACAAAAAAGAAAAAGGAAGGTGGGACTTTAAATGAGGCTATTGAATCCCCTTATGGCAACACCTCCCTGTGCACACTGCACACTACATGGCACTTACTTTTATATATATATATATATATATATATATATATATATATATATATATATATATATATATATATATTTATATATATATATATATATATATATATATATATATATATATATATATATATATATATATAAGTAAGTGCCATGTAGTGTGCAGTGTGCACAGGGAGGTGTTGCCATAAGGGGATTCAATAGCCTCATTTAAAGTCCCACCTTCCTTTTTCTTTTTTGTTTACAAACTTTTTTATTGGGTACAAAATAATGGTACAAAACATTATAACATAAGTACAATGAAGTACTGTATATCAAAGTCATTGAAATATTGGGATTATGGCAAAATAAAAACATAGAAGAATAATTATTTCTTATGTATACAAATATTAAACCAATAATCAGGTAGTAATTTAAAGAATGGTTTTGTTTTTTATTGAATAATATTAGTTGAAGAAGGATTCTCTAAGCAGGACTTAAAAGGTGGTCTGAGTGTGTAAAGCAGGGGTTCCATTTCTTCTCAAGTAAATGTGTGGTATTGTGTAAAGTGTGGAAATTTTTTTTCCATGAGATAAATATTATTAATTCTAATTTTCAGTTGGGTTATTGGTAGCGATGAGGATTTCCAATGGTAAGCTATAAGCCAGTGAATGGAAACACAAATTGTGTGAACTAGTCTTAAGTGATGAGTAGTTAAACCTGTGATTGGTGTGAATAATAGACAGTTGGGGAGAGTAAGTTTTATGTTACTCTCTGAGATTCTGGAGGAAAATTTTTCAAGTCGTTTCCATATTAGAGATACTTTATCACATTCCCAAAAAATGTGTGAGAAGGAACCAATGGAAATGCAATCTCTGAACCATGTTTGGGGAAAAATAGAATGGAGTTTTGCTAGTGTGTAATACCATCTGGTAAATAACTTTATTGCAGTTTCTCTAATTGTGAGTGATCTTGTGCATCTAAGTAGGTTGTTGATGCAGTCAGACCATTTTTCAGGGGGGAGAGAGATATCGCATTCTTGTTCCCATTTAAGCATGTAGGGTAATTTAGTTTGAGTGTCTACATTCATCAGGTTTGAGTATTACTCAGATATTAATCCGGTACCCCTTGGCGATCTGGAGCATATATTTTCATAAAATGTGGGTTCTTCCATGTCTGACATTGGAAAATATGAGTCTTGGAAGGATCTGATTTGGAGGAATCTCCTGAGTTCTTTATTGGGGATGTTATATTTCGTTTTTAGTGATGAAAAGGAGATAAATAAGGTATTTTCAATAATTTTTTTGAGGGTGATTAGGTTATTGTTAATCCACCATGTGAATTCACTTATGTCTTGATGGTATATTAAGAATTTAGGATCACCTATAAATGAGGCGTGGGGGGGAAGTGATGGAAGTCATTCTGAGTTTTTTGTTATGTAGTTTCCACAACTGATATGAGTGAGCTACCATTTGCTTAAGTTTTTCTAAGATGTGATTGGTAACTTTATTACCCCATAAAAGCCCAGCTATAAAATAGGGTAACACTGAGCCTTTCTCAAATATAACTCATGGGATTTTCGGGTTGTATATGTGCCATTGAGCCATTTGGGACCATCATGTGTCTAGGTAGTATGACCAGAAGTCTGGGAGTCCTAAACCACCACTTTTTGGGGATTTATATAGTACTGATTTAGCTATACGAGGGTGGGAATCTAACCATATAAATTCATTGACCTCTGATTGAAATTTAGTGATCATCAACTTATTTAATCTAATTGGGAAGGCCCTAAATAAGTATAATAACTTTGGTAGAATAGACATTTTAATGGCTGTTATTTTACCTAAAAATGATATATTGAATGATTTCCATATTTTTAGGGTTATTCTTAGTTTTTGCAACATGGGGGAGTAGTTTTTAGAGGATAAATTATTGGTGTCTGGGGTGAGGTGAATACCTAGATAAGGTAGAGTGTCTGTGGACCATGTGATTTAATAGTTTGAAGAATTTCATCTTCTGTGCAAGGTGCGTTTAATGTGTCGCTCTGATTGGTGGTCAGTGATGGTATAGGAATTTTGTTTAGCCATTCTAGATTCATGGGAGGGATTGTAGAAGTTGGTTTAGAAAGGAGGTTTGAGTAAAATTTGGTGAATATGGAGAGTATTTCTTGTGGGGGTGTGTGATAAGTTGGTTGCTATTATTCTTAAGTTTGTATACATGAGTTGGTTTAATTGTTTGATTTAATTTAAGGTCAAACATTGTCGAGTATGAACGCCTGGAAAGGAAAAAATTTGCTTTTGACCAGCGGAGTGCCTTTTCCGTTTTGAAGGTGAGTAAAGTATCTAATTCATAACTTCCATATTTTTACAAATTTTTGATAATTACTCCTTTTCTTATATATATATATATACTTCTCTCTACTGATTTCCTCCTTTACTTCTTTCACCCATTCTTCATATCGTCGGGGGTTCTTTCCTCTGCCAGTTTTTAGCTATGATCTTTTTCCCTTGAAACAGGCACCTAACTATTGCGGTCTGTGTGTGCCTAGCGATCTGTTATTCCTCCATCAGGCCCAATAGACAGGTCTTGACATCTATGCCGAGCGATGTCTTAAATATGGTGTTTATTTTATCCACTATGTCTTTCCAATATCTATACAACTTGGGGCATCGCCAGAACATATGCAGCAGATCTCCTCTCTCTCCTCCACACCTTTGGCACCCCGCATCCAACCTTTTACCGATTCTGAACAGTTTTAATGGTGTTAGATACACCCTATATATCAAGTATAGATGAGAGACTGCCTTTGATGGAGAGAGGGAGATCCTGGGACCAGAAGACAAAACACCCTCCCATTGGCTGTCTGACAGTGGCCCAACCTCCTCCTCCCATTTTGTCCTATTTTTGTCTTCCCCCCTGTCACCCTGGACTAGTACTCTCAACTTATTGTATATATCAGAAATTAAACCCTTCGTAGATTCTGCGTCAACCAGTTTTCTCAAAGAGGCCATATCACTCCATATTGGCTCCTTTCCATTAAATTGTGCGTCTAGGGCATGCCTAATTTGCAAATACCTATAAAATGATCGGTTGGGGATCGCATATTCATTCACTAGCTCCTGGAATGTTTTCAGTCATGTGGGAGGAGCATAGTATGAGTGGGTGTGTGGGGTGAATATGGTATGGGAGGGTTGGGGGGGGGTTATTGGTAGGGGTAAGGGAAAAAAGGGAAAAATGAGAAAACTTGGAAACATCCTTTGTTGAAGGAGTGTGGTCTATGTATGCTTTATTTTTCTTTACCATGCTGTGGATTATTGTAACAATGAGGTTAATACAAGGACTGCATAGATGTTGGCTATACCAGTCACTGCTTGTTTGTGTGTTTTTAATGTAATTTTTTTTTCAATAAAAAAAGGATTTAAATTTAAAAAAGTATCTAATTCAGTGCATTTTTGGGAGATTATGGTACAGATTCCAGGGTCATGTGTGTTAGTGTGTTCCTTATATAGTTTATGAAGTTCTTTCGTAAGGGAGAAAATTTTGTCCCATCTCTCTATTATTTTTAGAAGCTAGTTTGATAAGTCGGCCTCGTAAGACCTCCTTTTGTGCTAGCCATAGTGTAGTGGGGGGTATATCTGGTGTCTCGTTGGTTGTGAAATAGTCTTTAATAGCTGATGTTGGTGTTTAGGGTCAGTGAGTAAAGCTTCATTAAGTCTCCATGAGTATGGAGTTGTAGAAAGACCAATGAATTGGGTGCCAAGTATAGTGATATGATGATCTGACCAAGTACATGGGTGTATTGAAGCTTCATATGTGTTGGCCAGGATTATGGGAGTGCAAAATATGCAATCCGGGCGGGAATAGGAATTGTGAGGATGTGAGAAGAAGGTGTATTCACATACCCCTATATTGAGTGCTCTTCATGAGTCTATAAGTTGCATTTCATTAATATATCTAGATGTAGTATTTGAAAATGTTTTTGAGGATTGGTTTCGTTTACTGCGATCTAGATTGGGTTATAATACAGAGTTGAAATCACCTCCTAATATTACATGAGGTGAATGATAACGTTGTAAAGTATGAAAAAATTGTGTAAAAAATGTGGTTTGTGCATCGTTCGGTGCATAGACATTGCCAATTGTTAATTCTCTACCTGATAGGAAACTTTTGATGACAATATATCTACTGTCTGGATCCTTGTAAACCTGCTGTACATTGGGAGAAATGATCGATGAATAAAAATAGCGACTCCCTTTGTTTTGTTGGAAGATAAGGTATAGAAAGATTGGTTATATGCTTTGTGAAAAAAGGTTGGATGGTTGTCTTTCATGAAATGTGAAATTTCTTGCAATAGGATAAGTTTGGCATTTAATTTCTTGTACTGTAAAAAAAGCCCTTTCCCTTTTATTAGGGGAGTTGAATCCTTTCACATTGTGTGATATGAACCTAATGGTCATGGTGGTGGTTTAAATATTTGGGATCCATCTGAAAGTGTATCTGGCAACCATAGATTAAACTTTCAACGATTGAACTGGCGTACAAGGAAACAGACAGCAATGCGTATTTTTTACTTGACATAAGAATAAGAAATTTCAGAAATATTGTACCATAATTGATATTCCATGTGTAAGCAAATGTTTTCGTTATAATATACTTTAAGTGTACCTTGCTATTGAAGTAAAAAAATAATATGGGGTTGAGAGAGAAGTAATTCTCTAACCGACGGTGAATGCTCAAGAGACCAACGCGTCTCAATCTCAGTCGAATGGATTTAAAGTCTATGAGACTAATAGAAAAAAAAACAGAAATAAAAAGTGAGCAAAAAAAAATAAAAAATAAACGATTGGATTGAATCCAAAATCGAGATAAGTGATGAGCGACTGAGTGGGGGGGATTCATGTCGGCATGTGGGCAGGAAGCCGCAACAATTGTAAAGATATATCTTAATTGTGCAAATGTTGTTTCAAACAATAAATTGCCTTTGATTGAGCATATAACATTTAATAGTCAACTTTATAATAGGTGATTTGTGTTTCTTCTACATACTCTACTTATAATTTCTTTACCTACCCCATAGGGAACCTCACATACTAACATAGCATCCGAGCTCGCTAAAAATGGAGCAGGCAAGGAAAAACAGGGAAAAAATTGAAGCAAAAAAAAAAACATTATAACTTTAGTCATATCTATGGCTGTAAAAAGTAAAAAAAAAGTTTTAACTATTCTCTATGCAAAAACCAGAAGATTGACAAGTCATAATGGGTTTTACCAAGGAACGATCTTTTCTGAGAAATCTTTGTCTTCCCTGAGTAATATTGCCATTGACATATTGGGGGTTATTTACGAAAGGCAAATCCACTTTGCACTACAAGTGCAAACTACAAGTACAAAGTGCACTTGAAATTGCACTGAAAGTGCACTTGGAAGTGCAGTCGCTGTAGATCTGAGGGGGACATGCAAGGAAAATAAAAAACAGCATTTTAGCTTGCACATGATTGGATGATAAAATCAGCAGAGTTTCCCCTTATTTCAGATCTACCCCTCAGATTTACGGCGACTGCACTTCCAAGTGCACTTACAGTGCAATTTCAAGTGCAGTTTGTACTTGTAGTTTGCACTTGTAGTGCAAAGTGGATTTGCCTTTCGTAAATAACCCCCATTGTGTGTTTTTATTATTCAGGACAACAGAGGGCAACGTTAGATACTAAGTTTATAGGTTTCGGAGTATATTCAAGAACCAAAAAAGGATTCCAAAGGGAAGAATGTGAAACTTTCATTTGTTGATTGTAGACAAATGATGATGGAAAGGATATGAGGTTGAGATACCTTGTATTGTCTTATGTATTATCCTTGTATATTTTTAAAAACAGCAGTACCGTTTAAGGACAGAGGGTGTCAGTGCTAAGCCTGTAAAGTTCCATGTAGGCTAAGTCAGATAGTAATAAATGAGTTTTACTTAAATTACCAGTTTAAGGCTGTAGATGGCAGTGTTGACTTTTCAATGGATTGAAGAGATTTCTATATGCTGTAAAATATAAAAGTTAGCACATACTAATTGTAAAGTCATGTTATTCTGTCGGTTACAGTTGTAAGGAATATCCGTCTAATCCTGAAGGACCTCATGTTGGTTCCGGAAAACAACTAAATAAAAATGCTGAGAATTAAAAATTAACACATTTTTAGAACTGATAACAGGATGTGAACAGTGAAGGCTGGAAAGCGTTTATAGTAATTCTGTATGAAGGAACTTTTTAAATTGGGGCTCCATTGTCCAGCTTGATGTCTGGGTCTGCGTCTATCTCCCTGTATTGAGGGTGTATTTCATATAGGAGCTGGACGGGGAGTGGAGGGTGTGCGAGGAAGGTTGTTAGGGTTAACCAAACCCAGTTTAATAAGGATATCTTGACCTTCTGGGATAGAAGTGGCAATGTATGTAGTGCCGTTGTTGGGAATGATCAGCTTGAAGGGAAAGCCCTATCTGTATCTGATTCTGGCTGAGGAAAGAACCAAGAAGTCCTTCATACAAAGAACTATATCTCTGGGGGGTTTGTCAGGGGGTGGTTTAGCCCTTAATGCACGGTGTATGCGGTCTTATATGAAGGATTGAGGGTTTTGCTCGGGTAAGAGTGACTGGAACAATTTAGTGGAGTGTGCTGGTAAATCTGTGATTGATTCAGGAGCTCCTCTGATCCTGAGATTGTTCCTTCTGTTTCGATTGTCCAAATCCTCCACGTGGGCTTGTAATTGTGTGAATGCATTAGATAAGCTTTCATGTTCACTGGACAAATTATTGAAAGCAATTGCTAGCTCATCATGCTTATTTTCAAGTAAATCAGTACGTGTGCCCAGTGCTGAAATTTCTTGAGAGAGGGTTGTGGTGGATTTTTGTAATTCAGATTGAAATTTGTTCATTAGTTTGGAGCATAAAGCATCCAGGCCAGTGTCCAAATCTGTTTTGGAGAGGGGGGTGTACTCACTGTTCCCTAGGAGTTCTTTATCTTTATCTATCTTTATCTATCTAGAGATGTAGCATGCTGTGTGGACTGCCGGCCGGCGCCATTTTTAGCCATGCTGTTCCGCTCCTGTGATCCAAGGAGGTAATGGGTGAAGGTCTTCTGCTGTCCTCCTCTTTTCTTTTTTCTTCTTGTAGGCATGCACAGATGTTGGTGTACAGGGGTGCCTGTAATTTGTGCTTATTGCAGCAATAATTACCCCCGAATAGCGGCCGAGAGCCCTGTGTGGAGCAGAGCTCTCTTTAGGTGCGACTATCCCGCTCCATGCCGCGCACGCGCCCCCCACCTTCCTTTTTTTTTATACATGCTCTTAACATGAATAATATATATGATGCTAGGTTGAACATGTTTTAACAATATAGAGCAGGAAACATTTTTTTTTTTTGTTGCAATGATGACCCTTTCTTTAGACAAAATTTCCTTTAACAAAATTTTGGCTAGGAAATTTTTTTCAGGGAGAGCCATAAGGTTTGGAGTAAAGTAACAGTAGATTACTTTACTCCAAACCTTATGGCTCACCCTGAAAATTTTTTCCTAGCCAAAATTTTGTTAAAGGAAATTTTGTCTAAAGAAAGGGTCATCATTGCAACAAAAAAATAAAAAAATAAAAATAAAAAAGAGTGAGACATAAGGTTTGGAGTAAAGTAATAGTAGATTTACTCTACAGATCCATTGGTCACACCGAAAGATAGGCAAATGTGAAAACAATAACGATAGAGGGATTGGGGTCCAGACAAGGGACTGTTCCCCTAAACAGGAACATTTGGGCGCTATACATAATCATTATATCACACGTTAAGCACAGAATGACAAACATTAATATATGGACACAAAATGATCATGTTTCTTTCTAGTATGTGAATTTTTACAAATTTAATGTCATATTATATATGTATAATAATAGGTCATAATATTATACTGTATATGTTTATACTGTGTGTATGTATATGTAGCGCTGGTAGATTTTCAATCTACTGCTTATAGGTAAATTTAGTGGGTTATCCGTTCATACATAGTCAGATTTGCCTCTGTTCCAGCTTGGCTGAGTTGCATGTAGTTTCACACTGTACCTGTGGGTATCGTTGTCGCCATGGGTAGGTGTTGGAAAGGCAACACGTTGAAGCGTATGAGTGCTCCTCTGTCCCGGAGATAACTCAGTGGAGGTGGTCCTCCGAGTTGCATTCTGGGAGAGGGTATTTATGGGACAGACGCCATGTTTTGGGGTTCGTTTCGTTCCACATGCTGGCCCTCCTGGCCGACAGGTATGTGCTAAGAGTACTACCTCGTGGTCCTCTGATTGGGAGGCTCATGTCGCTGCAGCGTGTGGGTGGGCCCAGAAGCCTGTCTGGGGCCTACTACAGCGGCAAAGGAATGGTCCTGTGCTGTCTGTCCTACGAGAAGAAGCTGGACAACTGAGAAGATCCCAGGGGAGGACCCGTCATGGAAGGATCATGCAGAGTGCTGGTCTGGAGAGGGGCCTGGTGACTCGGTTGGAGGACGTATCCTAAAGTAACCCTACCGCATAGTACTGATGGGTCGGCTTAAATGTTCTAGTGCTGTGTTTGCTATTCATTGTAAACCATTACATCCTGTGGCAGAGGATCGTACGTGTTTTGTTCCAATCAAGTCTGTGGCAGAGACTTTTATTCGTGCTGCGTACTGGCTGCTAGGTTAGTGAGAGAAACCCATCCAGGCGGGCAAAGATTCAACTCTACAGAGAGAGTACATTCATCTACAAGTTTCAATTCCTAATACTACACTAAGAAAAGGTATTTGAACTTCCCTGCAACTCTCCTTCTACCTCTTTCCTGCTACTTCCTCCAATCTACGTTTATTAAAGCATTGGAAAAGATACTCAGGTGTCCGGTGCCTACATTGTTTGGTGTTAAACTAAACGGGACCCTAGACCCGGTTCTGGTGAAATAGAGGTGACGAAGGTGACGGTAACAGCCCGCTATAAACCAGCAGCTCCACCGTGAGTTATTGCTACATATATATACATACACACACATATACACACATTTAACAAAAACATATAACTGATAAAAGTAAAAAAAAAAAACTATACAGTAAAACCTTGGATTGCGAGCATAATTCGTTCCGGGAGCATGTTTGTAATCCAAAGCACTCGTATATCAAAATGAATTTCCCCATAATAAATAATGGAAACGCAAATGATTTGTTCCACAACCATTTATTCATAAGTCCTTCAGTTTATAGTCCATATAAAAAGATTATAGCAATGTGATAGGTTGTGTAACCATAAGTATAAATAAGTATAAAAGAGAAGAGAGGCGCCTCTAAGTGTAGCAATATGGTTACATTTAATGAAGGTACAACATTTAGCAACTCACATGGTTGATGATTAAAAGAGACACATCTAAGTATGCAGGCATCCGGGGTAAAGCTGTCCACATAGACCATCCCCCACACTGCCGGCTCTCACCGCTGTCAGTCTGCAATCGTGACCTGAAAGACTACCTTGCAGTAGAGCGATCTGAAAGCGAGGCTTGAACCTCTCATGGAGCGCAATGTGGAAGGGATGACGTCAGTGGTTGTGCGGGGGATGGTCTATGTGGACATCTTTACCCCGGATGCCTGCATACTTAATTGTGCCTCTTTTAATCATCAACCAAATGAGTTTCTAAACGTTGTACCTTCATTAAATGTAACCATATTGCTACACCTAAGCCTCATACACATGGTACGATTGTTGGCAGGGGATTGTCTGTTGACAGATTGTTGTCCTAAAATCTTACCGTTAGTACGCTCCTTTTGACAATTGTTGTCCAACTTTCGGCCAACAAATGTTGGATGGCAGGCTAGTACATTTTCGGTGGACAACGATTTGACGCCAGATTTCCGTATGGTCAGTACACAAAACCGTCACACAAAAGCCGAAAGTACAAACACGCATGCTCGGAATCAATGCTCACCAAACACGAAATTAGCAGAAGGGGCCCAAAGGGTGGCGCTCAAGAGCTGAAATTCCTCGTAGTACGTCATTATGTTGTACCGTTAGTATTCAAGACAAGATTTCTGGCACATGCTCTTTTGACAAAATCAGACGCTCGTTGGCCAACAATCGTACCATGTGAAGCTTTAGAGGCACCTTACTTCTCTTTTATACCCAGTTGTGACAGGATGCTACTTGTATATCAAGACATCGCTTGTAGATCAAGTCAAAATGTATAAAAAATTTTGCTTGTCTTGCAAAACGCTCTCAAACCAAGTTACTCTCAGACCAAGGTTTTACTGTATGTTGTTTTATTAAATTCCTTCTGTCAATGGTGGACCAGGGGTGGACTGATCATTCGGGCACTCGGGCACCAACCGAGGGCCCGTAGCCAGGGGGGCCCCATGAGCAGCTCAGTCAGCCCGCTGCCGTTTTTTTTTACTTTGAGGAAGTCGGCCAGGGGCACGGCCGCGGCGACTGGGCGCATGCGGTGGCATTCTGGGACTTGTAGTCCACGCAAACATCATGTGATTGGCCGGATGGGGTCATGTGTGGCCGCATGCTGTGGTATTCTGGGACTTGTAGTCCACGCGAGCGCCCTGCAATTGGCTCTTCTGAGCTGATCACATGTGGATGCGGCGAGGCGGGGCTGGACTGTCGGTGATCGCCACCACTTGCTGCCGGAGTCCCGTCTCTCTGCCTGGCGCACTGTGGCCCCGCCCCCATGTTAGCCCCACCCCCTCTGTTAGCCCCCCTCTCTGTCATCCCCCCTCCTCTGTCAGCCCACCCCCTTCAGTCAGCCCCCCTCTCTGTCAGCCCCCCTCTCTCAGTCCACCCCTCTCTGTCAGCCCCCCTCTCTGTCAGCCCACCCCTCTCTGTCCCCCACCCTCTGTCAGCCCCCCTCCCCCCTCTGTTAGTCCATCCCTCTCTGTCAGCCCCCCTCTGTCAGCCTCCCCTCTCTGTCAGCTAACCCCTCTCTGTCAGCCAACCCCTCTCTGTCAGCCCACCCCTCTCTGTCAGCCCCCCTCTCTGTCAGTCCACCCCTCTTTGTCAGCACCCCCTGTCAGCCCCCCTCTCTGTCAGCCCCCCTCTGTCAGCCCCCCTCCCCCTCTGTCAGTCCACCCCTCTTTGTCAGCCCCCCCTGTCAGCCCCCTCTCTGTCAGCCCCCCCTCTCTGTCAGCCAAACCCTCTCTGTCAGTCCACCCCTCTCTGTCAGCCCCCCTCTCTGCCTGCCCATCCCTCTGTCAGCCCACCCCTCTCTGTCTGCCCCCCTCTCTGTCAGTCCCCCTCTCTGTCAGCCAACCCCTATCTGTCAGCCACAGCAGGGTGCACCATGCCAGCCACCCACCCACTGACCCACAGCAGGGAGCCAGGCCAGACACCTGCAGCAGAGTGCACCATGCCAGCCACCCACCCACCCACTGACCCACAGCAGGGAGCCAGGGTGCCGGCCAGCCACCAACAGGGGCCAGCCAGCCACCCACAGGAGCCAGCCACAGAGAACGCAGGAGCCAGCCATCCAGCCACCCTCAGAGGACGCGGGAGCCAGCCACAGCTGCAATACCCATAGTTAAGGTAAGAGGAGCACTACACAGTGCCAATTTTATTTCTTTATTTGTGGGAGGTTGGGGAAGGGGGTGAGAGTCATGGCACAAGGAGGGGGTCCAGATTGAATAAAGGTGTTCACTGTACACTCTGTTAGAAAGAGGCCCCCCTCCAGGTCTTATTATACTTTTTTTCAGTCTATAATGGGACCTGAAGGGGACTCTAACAGATTCTACAGTGGACACTGAATGGGCCTCTGTTAGAGAGACCCCCCCTCCAGTTCCCATTAGACTCTTTTGAAGTCTCCAATGGATTCTGGAGGGGGGGGGGTCTCTCTCTAACAGAGACTTTCTAATGGACACTGTTATTGCAAACACAGAATATGTATTGCTTATGCACTGTAGCACTTTAATATGCGGTAAAAATCAACAGGTTCACATTGAATATATTGCACCATTGATGCGCCCTATATTATCTGTTATACTGTTAGAAAGAGACCCTCCTCCAGGCCCAATTAGACTCTGTTGTAGTCTCTAATGGGGCCTGGAGGGGACACTTTCTGACAGACATGTCCAATGGACACTGTTAGAGAAAGACCTCCCTCCAGGTCCCGTTAGACTCTGTTAAACAGTATTTTTTTTTAAAAAGGCAGAAGTTGTACTTTGTGCAAAATGAAGGAGTGGGGCCAGGGGCGGGTCATGGTAGGGCCAGGGGCAGGTCATGGGCAGGGCCAGGGGCAGGTCATGGGCAGGGCCAGACAGGGGGCCCTTGCTTAATTTTGCCTGGGGGCCCTGGATGTTGTCAGTCCGCCCCTGTGGTGGACTTCCTATGATAGGTGGAGTCCAGACATTATATATATATATATATACACAACAAAGTCTCCCAGCTCTCCATACCAAACATCTGCACCCTGACCTACCAAGATGTTGTTTGCTGTGAGCCTCCTCCTGCTGTGTACTGGAATCTCTGCCTCTGGAGGTAAGACCTTTCTCTCCCTTCCCATCTATTTCCACATAATAGCGAGGTCAGATACTATTGTTTAATATTTTATACTACAGAAATCACAGCAGTCATCTGCAGTTTTCCTTTCAAAGCCGATCAGAATTCAGTGTTTGGAACAGGCAGATGAATTTCAATGATTTCTAAATTGTCTTGAGGTACTGCACATTACTGCCGTTTGTTGCCTTTTGAACCTTTTTGTACTTGCAAAGTCAGAGTTGTGATTACTTTTTTACTTTTGTTTTGTTTTGTTTTTTTTATATCTGGTATAATGAGATAATAACTGTACCTGTTTGACTTCATATTACATGGAGAGAGAGAAATAAAAGAGAGAAAGAGTTAAAAAAGAGTGAGGAAGAGAAGAGAGCGTGAAGATAGAGAAAGAAAGAAAGAAAGAAAGAAAGAAAGAAAGAAAGAAAGAAAGAAAGAAAGAAAGAAAGAAAGAAAGAAAGAAAGAAAGAAAAGAAAGAAAGAAAGAAAGAAAGAAAGAAAGAAAGAAAGAAAGAAAGAAAGAAAGAAAGAAAGAAAGAAAGAAAGGGGAGAAGGGGAGAAAGAAAGAAGGGGAGAAGGGGAGAAAGAAAGATGGGGAGAAGGAAAGAAAAGAAGGGGAGAAGGGGAGAAAGAAAGAAGGGGAGAAAGAAAGAAAAGAAGGGGAGAAAAGAAAAGAGAACGTGTGAGAGATATTGTTTCTTGTTCTCTTATGCTATTACAAAACACATTCTGTTGGTGGTGCAATGTACTGTATTTACTGTACTGTATTTCTCATGGTGTTTGTATGTGTACATGCATATTTAATGCATACATGGTAGCTTTGGCCTGTTAAAAGAGAAGTATGGGATTACAAAAAAGAAACATCTATACTCACCTATAGACTACTGGCTTTTCCCTTAGACCCATGGTACTCTTTGCTTCATGGCTCACGTTTCTCATAAAAAATTGTTGATACAACTTTGTCCCTCACCTTTTACATTCTGCAAAGAATAATGTATCTTTACATTGGAAGTCATCCTTACCACTGCTGAAGTGACATGGCTTCATCAGATAGATTATAAAATGTTCTGCGCACCAAGTAGACATACTACATGCTTAGGGGAATCAATACTTCTTTCAATTTTGTTCTATTTAATTGTGTTCAGTTTTTATATTTGATGTTTATGTACACCATCCAGTCAGTGGCAGAACTGAGAATAAATTGACTTTGTGATCATCCTAGTGATACATAAAATAGATCAGGGGTCTCCAAACTTTTCAAACAAAGGGACAGTTTTCTGCCCTTCAGACTTTGGGGGGGGGGGGGGCTGAATTGTGGCCATTGGGGTTAGAAAATGTCCTGGGCCCAGCACCAGTGAGGGTAAACATAGCCTCAGGGTTGGTGGTCAATAATAGGAGGAGGAGGAGTGCCCCATAATTGATATCAGTGGAAGGAATAGTGCCCCATCCTTGGTGTCAGTGGGAGGAATATCATTTGAAAGAATAGTGCCCCAAGGGCCGGATAAAGGCGACAGTTTGGAGACCCCTGAAATAGACAATGCTGAATCAAAACGTATATATATAAATTATATATACAGTATCTCACAAAAGTGAGTACACCCCTCACATTTTTGTAATTATTCTATTATATCTTTTCATGTGACAACACTGAAGAAATGACACCTTGCTACAATATAAAGTAGTGAGTGTACAGCTTGTATAACAGTGTAAATTTGCTGTCCACTCAAAATGACAACACACAGCCATTAATGTCTAAATCGCTGGCAACAAAAGTGAGTACACCCCTAAGTGAAAATTTCCAAATTGGGCCCAATTAGCCATTTTCCCTCCCTGGTGTCATGTGACGTGTTAGCGTGAATGGGGAGTAGGTGTGTTAAATTTGGTGTTATCACTCTCGCTCTCTCATACTGGTCACTGGAAGTTCAACATGGGTTCATCTTCACTGACGGACTCGGTACCAGGAGACATGGGAGGTGAGGGAGGCAAGGGTGGGACTGCAAAGCTCAGAGACAAATGTACAGGAGGCTTCCGCAACCGCTTCTTAAAAGAGAGTCTTTCTCTGAGTCTGGAGTCAATGAGGATGGCAAACGTGATCAACTTCTCCAGCTCAGTGGGTATATCTCGGGCTGCTATCTCATCCTTGAGGGTATCCGAAAGACCATGAGAAAAAGCAGCCATGAGGGCCTCATTGTTCCATGCAACCTCTGCTGCCAGAGTACGGAATTCAATGGTGTATTTGGCGACAGTTCTCGTACACTGTTTGATGGACATGAGGCACTTGGCAGCAGAAGCAGAGTGTTCAGGAACGTCAAATACCCTTTTAAAAGAAGCCACAAACTCAGGGTAACTCAAGACAACAGGTTTTTGCATCTCCCATAGAGGGTTTGCCCAGGCCAATGCTCTCTCAGAAAGCAAAGATATCATGAAACCTACTTTGCTTCTATCTGTGGGAAACACCTGGGGCAGCATCTCAAAGTATATCTCAACCTGGTTGAGAAACCCTCTGCATTGGACTGGATCGCTCCCAAATCACCGGGGAAGAGGAGCGGAACCAGACATACCTCTTATAGAGGTAATACTCAAGGCGGGTGCCTGCACAGAGACTGGAGCAGCAGCAGGGATGGCCTGCAACACAAGTTGTGCTGGAGCGGCCACAGTGGGAGATTCCAGATGAGCCGTGGGACTCAGGAGCATTCCTGCTCATCCAATCTGGAAAAAATATTACCAACAAGTGGATTGACTGCATCTTCTGAATTCATGGCCTTCGCCTACTGTCAGAAACCATGAATCAGACTGAGACAGAAGTACAGTCAAATCACACTTGTTTAATAATAATAATAAAAAAAGGTATACAGAGTAAACGTAGTCAAAACATAGCCAGAGTTCAGGAACCGGAACGGATAGTCAGACAATTCAAAACGTCAGGGAGCCAGAAAACAGCGCAGTAGAACAGCAAGCAGGATCCGGAGCCAGAAGGAATGTCAGCCAAGCAAGTCTTTAACAGGAACACAGGAGAGCGTCTCTAGAGATGTGACCAAGGCGAAGGCAGAGATCATCTGGACTGGACGGCTTAAGTAGGCAGGACTGACAAGCAGGATATCATCAACAGGGGAGTCACTGTGGAGAGATAGGAGCTGGCAATTAGCCAACAGCTGAGCGGCCAGCTCAGAGAAGGAAGGGCTGAGCCCAGCCCTGACAACCTCATGGCAAAGAACTCTCTAAGGTTCTGAAAACAATTATTGTTGCTCTACATAAAGATGGCCTAGACCAGGGGTAAGCAACCTTGCGCACTCCAGCTGTGGTGAAACTACAAATCCCATCATGCCTCTGCCTCTAGGAGTCATGCCTGTGATTGTCAGTGGCCTTGCAATGTCTCATGGGACTTGTAGTTTCGAAACAGCTGGAGGGCCGAGGTTGCCTACCCCTGGCCTAGGCTATAAGATTGCCAAGACCCTGATGGGTTTTTGGTTGATATTCTGTCTCTATCATTTAAAATACACCTATGGTAAAAATTTTAGACCCTTAATTTTCTTTGTAAGTGGACAAACTTTCAAAATCTTCAGGGGATTCAATAATTATTTCCCTCACTGCATATATCATTTGTAATTGCTACGACCTGTAAAGTAAAAAAAAATGAAATCAAATGAAAGCTAGTGTCAATCATCTCTGACTCCTCCTACACTATACTAATGCACAAAAAATACACATTTGATGTTCAATAAAGATTTATTGGGAGCTGATTGATATTTTTTAATCTAATCTGAATTGCTCTTCTGAAACTAATCAGGGCTGGTCCGACCCAGACTCAGACTGTAGAAAGCATACATCAGAACAGTGGCAGGTGGTGCTCCATTAATCGGGGGAGCGGCAGACAGACCTGACCAAAGACCCCCTATCGCTCCAGCCCACCACCCCACACTAACCCCCCGTCGCTTGAGCCGACCACTGCACACCATTGACAACATCGCCTGACCCCACCCCTCGCCGGCTTGCCCTCTCTACCACCAGGCCCTTGTCAGCCCCGCATTTACCCTGTGCAGGTCACAGCCTCCGTCTTCTCCATGTCCTGGCTGTCGCTTCTTCTGCCAGCCAATCGGGTCTTCGGACTCCCGGCCAATGGGGTCTTAGGACCCGCTTCCTGATTGGCCGGGAGGTGAAACAGGAAGACATTAGCAAATATTAATTCGCTAATGTTACACAACAAGGTGGGCTCAGGGCAAAGTGCTCTGCCCACCCTTTGTTTTAAGCCAGTTAGAGCCTCAGGCTTTAATCATGTGCTTCTAAAAAAATAATCCATAGAAACCCATGCCTCTGGCGCCCTGCATGTAGATTAGGGGACTGGGCGCATGGATTAGGGGGTCAGCGCCCGTGCGCCCCTAATAGACAGGCCACCCCTGCATCAGAGTAAGAGAAGCCCCTCCCACAGATCTTTCCCAGCAGATACCAAAGAACAGGGAGAGATCATGTGACCACACAACAGCTCTGCAGGAATAAGGGATTTATGTGTATAGGATTAAGGAAAAAAAAAAACAAAAAAAACAATGGCATGATATATATGATTTATGGCAATGAACACTTCTCTGTTTAGTATCACTGTAGGTATCAATTATTTATTAAGTTCATATATGTTTAGCAGGTATCCTAATCCCCAAATAAGAGATATAATCTGACTTTCAAATAGAGGAAAATGCCTTTTGAACATAGGATAATTCTTCATATGATATCACTTCTGTTTTTTTTTTTTTTAAATCAGATTCTTTTTATTGATTTTTAAAACATAAGAAGAGAAAAAACTCTTCCTTAAAACAAAAACAAAAACATACATCAAATTACGTTGCCAAGGACATATTATTATCCAAATATACAGTCAATCAGCTTATGTTTCCTGCAATTTTATGGTATATATAGGCTTACAATCAATCTATGAAAACAAATCTTTACATATCTATACCAATTTCAGCTTTACCTCGTATTTTCTATAATTAGTTAGTGTGTCCTTTTAGTACTTTGTACCCCTACTCCGCTCCCGGTCCTTCAACGGACAATCGGTCGGTGTAGAGGTACCTCTCCCCCCTAAACAATGGGGGGGGGGGGGGGATAGTGTCTGCTTTCTTCTTTTAACTAATATATAATTAAAACCTTATAACTTGTCACCGCAGAGTAAGACAACTTCTCATCAAAATTATTGACAGTTTGATCTATATTCTGAGTCCCTATGACATCATAGCATCCTGTATCCATTCAATGTAGACAGCCTCCCTCCTCAAACAAGGGGGGTAGGCGTCTGCGTTCTGCCACCTAGTATTTTATTTTGGACCAATTGGAAGGGGGCTAAACCAGGTACCTCCAACCAAGGATCCCATATATGTTCAAATTTTGCTGGGCTACCCCTGTGTTGGTATGTCAGCTTTTCACTCAATAGAGTTTCATTTATGGTATTCACCCATTCTGCGTGTGTCGGTGGTGTCACCGAAAGCCATTTCTTAGCTATAAGTTTTCTAGCAATAAACAACATTCTGGTGATTGCTATATACGTATGTGGTGTATATAGTTCTTCGTCCAACCATCCCAACAGACACAGCTTGGGGTCAACCACAAATGTAAGATTCCATATTTTATTTATAGAGCTGATTATTTCAGACCAGTATCTTTGTAATTTTGGGCACTTCCAGAGCATGTGTATAAGGGTGCCATTATCTATCTTACAACGGGGGCAAAATGGTTCATCTCTTCTGTTCCATTTATATAATTTATAGGGGGTACGGTAGGTTCGGTGTATAATGAATAGTTGCGTGAGTTTTTGGGAAGTGGAAAGAGACACTTTAGGCACAGTCTCCATTATAGCAGACCATTCCTCATCTGTAATGTGACCTATATCCTCCCCCCAACTTGTCCTGCATTTTAGTGACATAGTCTTGGATATCTGCATTATTAGTGATTCATATATAGATGATATCTGCCCTTTCCTAGACATTGAGTTTACCAGCTGTGTGAGCACCGTTGGTCTAGTTAATTCCCACTTAGAAAGTGTAGTTTGTGCTGAGATGGCGTGCCTAAGTTGTAAATATTGAAAGAACACAACATTTGGTATGCCATATTCTTCTCTTAGGGATTGAAAGTCCCGTAAAAGTCCTCCTTGGTATAACTGCTTAATATACACCACCCCACTCCTAGACCATACAGAGAAGCCCTTTAATTTACACAGTTCGGGAAAATTGCTATTGTTCCATATACGAGACCATTCAGAGTACCCTTCATAATGAAAATGTTGCTTGGCCTTGTTCCATATCTTATCTATAAGCACCAAAGTTTTGTATTCAGGTACCCTACGGAATTCTCCTGCTTCCAAGCACTCCACAAGGCCCCCATTCGAGAGTAATGTACATATAATATTGCTCGCAGGGTCAGATAACTCAGAGTCCTGCCAACCCGTCAGGTGTTGCAATTGGGCCGCTATAAAATAATAATATGGGTTTGGGACTGCCAGCCCGCCCGAGTCCTTTGCCTCCTGTAGTGTTTCCAATTTAATACGCGGCACCTGTTTCCTCCAGATCAAAGAGCGAAATATGGTGTTACATTTTTTGAAAATGTGTATAGGGATCCATATAGGGGCGTTGTGGAGCGCATACAAAAGTTGTGGACCCCAGACCATTTTTATCAGGTTACATCGGCCAACTACCGAAAGGGGCAGTTTTATCCAACTGGCTGTTTTTTCCTGGAATTTTTTAATCAAGGGATTTATATTAAGTTTAACATATAGTTCTAAATTGTAGTGGATGACTATGCCTAAGTATCGGAAAGTATCTACTACCTTTATCTGGTCTGCTGCTGAGGGAAGTGGCGACACAAGCACTTCTGTTTTTTTAAGTTAGCATTATAATTACTGAATATTTCATATTCTTTGCATATATGCGTTATATTTTACTATCTTTTCCTTGGTTCAGATTTTCAGTGTACATTAATACCGGGAAAATTGAAACAGATTGATGCAGGTGCTGGTGAAGTGTATGGTGTGAACGATGATGATGACATTTTCCAATGGGTAGACAATAACTGGACACAAATTCCTGGGAAGCTCATCCATGTTTCTGTTGGACCTGCTGGAGTTTGGGGTGTGAACAGAGCCAACGTCATCTATAAATTTCAAGACAATGACTGGATGTCTGTACCAGGTAAAAGAGAATCTTGTATTATTCATATCCGCTGTGTAATTTATCTTAGATTAATTATGAATAATATATGAGTAAAGATAATTATACCATCTTCATAATATTGAGATATTCTACATTGTTTAAGTCCGCGTTCACATCTGGCGATTGCCATTTGCAATCATGGCAAAACGTGCCACAAGTGTTTGGGTGCCAATCACTTTTAAGGGCACCTCAACCCTGGGTACGCAGGTGGAACACACGCCAAGTCATAGATACAAGCGGTGAGGATTTTAAACAAACCAGGCGATTTACAGTGGGTGCCACTATATGGCACAAGGAAATGTGAGTTTATTGGCTTATGTTTTTATGGGATAAGATTTTAATACACATACTGCACGATTATTTGGTATTGTTTTTTCATTTTGGGATATCCCTGCTGGTGACATTGGATGTCTGCTTAGTCCATATCAACAGAAAGAAATTTCACAAAAGCTGTGAGGGTCCGGGTGGCCCTAAGTGTAATGGGTTAATTCTGCTTAGATCTGGACAATCAGTAGAATTCTTTCGGAGCTCCGGAAGCATTCAATGCAGACAAGAGAGAGTCATTGAATGAATTCTTAGCTTTAATTGTAAGTCACATCTTTATACAAATTATGGACAAAGAATATTGCACAACTTACAGAAAAGGAGGGAGGGAGGGAGGACGAAGTTCATCACATGACACATAATCCTTATGCAAACATATAGCCTCTCAGACATAGTCTTAAACTAATATTTTAGCCGACAGGGGATATTATCTGAAAAACATAAGTTAAACTATTTAATGCTGATGTTCTGACTTTGTCTGAAGACATCATTTCAGAACCAGTTTTTACCAGACCTTATCTATATTGTAGTCATGGTGAAAACAAGACCCTAAAATAAGAGATATTCTTCTGTCAGCTATATTCAAGTTTCAGTCATGTTAACTCTTTCTCCTCCTTCACAAAGCTACCTGGGTATCCTTGCTGGTGCAACTGGATGTATTCTGAGCTCATACCAATATAAAGAAACCCCATATACTGTAAGCTGTGAGGGTCCTGGTGGCCCAAAGCAATATGGGTATCCTTGCTGGTGAAACTGGATGTATGCTGAGCCCATACCAATATAAAGGAAACCCATATCAGTGGCAGCTGGTGGGCTTTTTTTGGGGGGGAGGAGGGGGATGGCAAACAAAAAACACCTAGGTTGCGGGCAGGCAGCGCTCCTACAGGCAGCGGGTGCCGTGGGTTCTATCGCGTCTCCTCCTCCTCTGCATCATGGTGGCTTCTGCCGTGCGTCTCCTCCCTCCTCCTCCTATTCGTCCACTAGGATCGCCCTTTCAGCCAATCGGGTTACGAGTCTCAGGACCTACTTCCTGATTGGCCGGGAGGCAGATCAGTGTGACAATAGCGATTATTCATTCGCTATTGTCATAAAATTGGGTGGGCTCAGAGCGCAGTGCTCTGCACCCCAAGCCTAACCTTTTTTAAGCCTATTAGAGCCTCTGGCTCTAATCACGTGCTTAAAAAGAAAAAACACCCCCCCCCATTGGGATCCATGCTTACAGTGCCCTGCATGTAGATTAGGGGGCCGGATGCTTGGAGGGGGGGGAGGGGGGCCCTTCATGCGCCCCTAATGGACATGCTGCCAAGGCCCCATATACTGTAAGCTGTAAGGGTCCTGGTGGCCCAAAGCTATCTGGTGAGTGGTCCTCTTACTATAATTTGTGATCACAAATGAACACATGGTGATATAAAGAAATTAAACAAAGGACTGTTATCTGTTATTGCTGTAATTGATTACAGGACATTTTTTCACTGCTATCAACAGCACAGATGTGTTTTTATATTCACTTGTGTTTTCATTCACTTGTTTTTTTCATTTTTTTTGTTGATTTTGTATGTGGATTCATGTATCAGATTGATGGTGTATACTTTAATAGCTAGCACCTCAACACACAAAATCATTCTCTAACTAAATGCACTAATTTTTTCCTTTTTTAACTTATCTGTACTCCTGAGTCTAGCCAGACTCCGGATCTGCATTTGTTGATTTAACATACAACTAAATGCTCCTGTATATAATCCATACAGGTAGCAAATCCAGTTACTATGTTATGCACAAGCCTCATAAGGTAAGCAAAACACTTTCATTGTCCTCGCTGATAGAGCCCAATCCTCTTGCTTTTCACGCGCTCCCCCTCCCAGACACTGCTGCTCACAGTGGGAGGGTTTCAGAGCTGTCCGTCCAGAAAGCAGTGTGTGGGGCTAGGCGTGGCCAGGTGCTGATTGACAAGCTGCATATTGGTAAATCAGTAGTGACAAGACTGATAGCCGCACCCCCTACAACATCTTCTTATCCCCCTGTGGCACAGGTAGGGATAATCTACACTTGAGGAACAACTCTGCTCTGAATTCAGGAGCAGTGCAGTATCTTTGCCACACCATCACAGGAAATTATATTGGGTGGACTACACTAGATGGATCCTCAGGTATTTAGGGGGACTTTGCAGGGGGGCTAAGAGAAAATTGTAAGTGTGGGTGCATTTATAATAAGGTGCTGAAGCACACATATTTTTTAATGGACAAAATTTTACTTTAAAGGCTAAGTTCACCTTTGTTTTAATTTTTTTTTTTTTTAGAATGTTTTCTAATTTCCAACTCCCCCAATGTACCAATATAGTATTAATGTACTTATTTTGCAAAAATCAAACAGATTTCCATTAATTCTACACCTGATTACCTAACTCCGCCTTCCGCACATTTAGGTAGCCCGGCTGTGCAAGACGACGTACCTGTACGGCGCTTCGTGCAGTAGCCTCTGTGGGCGCGCTGATTGGACAGAGGGGGAGCCGATTAGCGGGTCTCACCAGAGAGGCAGAATGGCAATCTGCCTATGTAAACAAGGCAGACTGCCATTTTGACAGGAGAGAACATAGAGATCTTGTGTTCCTGATAAGTAGGAATACGGATCTCTGTGTTCTCCCAGTCAGAGCAATCCCCACACAGTTAGTAAGCACCCCCTAGGGACACACTTAACCCTTTGATCGCCCCTGGTGTTATCATCTTCCCTGCCAGTGTCATTAGTACAGTAACAGTGCATATCTTTAGCACTGATCACTGTATTAGTGTCACTGGTCCCCAAAAAATTGTCAGATGTCAAATTTGTCTGCCGCAATCCCATCAAAAATCACTGATCGTCGCCATTACTAGTAAATGAAAAATAAATAAAAATTCCATAAAAATATCCGCTGGTTTGTAGGCACTATAACTTTTGCGCAAACCAATGAATATACACTTATTGGGATTTTTTTCACCAAAAATATGTAACAGAATACATATTCACCTAAACTGATGAAGAAATTACATTTTTATTTATTTTTTTTTTATTGGATATGTATTATAGCAGAAAGTAAAACATATTTGTTATTTTTTTTTTAAATTGTCGCTTTTATTGTTTATAGCTCAAAAAATAAAAACCGCAGAGGTGATCAAATACCACCAAAAGAAAGCTCTATTTGTGAGAAAAAAGGACATCAATTTTATTTGGGTACAACGTCGCACGACCGCACAATTGTCAGTTAAAGTAACGCAGTGCTGTATCACAAAAAATGGCCTGGTCATGAAGGGGGTAAAACCTCAAGTGGTTAAACATGCTACTTGATTAGTTCTACATAGTTGCCAACATTGTAAAAAAAAAATGTGGGACACTTTTGTGGCTGTAGGCGGAGCCGTACAATAATTAGGGGGCGGGGCATTTGTTTGTAGGCGTGGTTTAGGAAAATTTGCGCGCCACAGCGAAAAATGGGCATGGTTTACACAACATAGTGGGCGTGGCTTAAATGTGCGTGGCCCATCGTAAAAGGGATATTAAATCGTGCAACTTGAATTATATATACAAAACTTTTTCTTGTATTTAATTTACAGTATGAGTTTAAGAAGTGGCAATTCGCTCACGTAAAATTATACTATAATTAAAACTAAAATTGTTGTAAATACCTGTAAATACCTGTAAATAGTAATAAAGTAGTAGTATTTTACGTGAGCGAATTGCCACTTCTACTAATATACTTTATTACTATTTACAGGTATTTACAACAATTTTAGTTTTAATTATAGTATAATTTTACGTGAGCGAATTGCCACTTCTTAAACTCATACTGTAAATTAAATACAAGAAAAAGTTTTGTATTCAGTACTGGTAAAAATTCTCCAGTAAAAGTAAGTTTCCTACACAGGCCAGAATAGATCAGTTTCGGAAGGGGAACTAGGGTGAGGACAGAAAACAGTTTTCAACTATAGAAAATGTTGACACTTGAGGAGCATTTCAAGACTACTTGGGGTACAAGGCTGTTGGGTACCATAAAACAAATGTTAGTGGCCATAACTTCAAAATATACAGTGCTTGTGAAAGTAATAGATGACATTCTCTCGAAAAATGGAAAAAGTGAGAGAAATGCGAATGATATAGGTATAAGAAGAGTTCTCAAAGAAAACTGAATAAAAACTTACCGATTTCGTGCACAACTTGCAGAATATCAACAGAAATTGCTGTCACCATTAATCCACTTCTTGAAAATGGTTACATTTGAACTAGCAACTTTAGGCATATTGAATTATGTAAACACGAAAATGTAAAACACGAGCAATGACTTCAGCAATACACTTCAGCTTGGAATGAAGGACGTGGGAAAGGGAGCTGATATACTGTATATACGCGTTTCCCTACGGTCCTCCCCCCTGCTAATGGATTTTTACATACAGTGTACACAAAGATATACACTGTGGGACATTCCCCCCTCCCCCTTAGCAGTCAATCTACATACACATATACATCCCATAATAAGTTTATCTTAAGGCAGACAGAACAATGTGAGGTCATTAACATTTAACAATGAGACAGGCACAATCCACATTCCCTCCCAATACACAAACAATAGGGAAGTCTGCCAATGACAGTCTGTGTGTCTCTCTCACAGACAAGCACATGGAATACACTGTGTATTAAATCTTCATATTTCTATATGAAGACATTGCTGACAAATATTACTGTCCCACTTGAAGAATATTAGAATATTTTTATTTTTTCTTGGCCCAAATACGGCAAAATATGGCACAAAATGTGGCATTTTCCCGAAAATCTGGGAAATATGGCATTTTACCGAAAAATTGGCAAAATGTGGCATTTTAGTATGGCGCCTTGGCAATGTGGCATTTGAAGGTCTCTGGTTATTACACTCAGTTTAATTTGTATATTTGTATAATTTTAATATTTTGTTTTATGTTATTTCAACAGGGTTCTTGAAGCAAATAGATGGTGGTGGTGATAAGTTCTTGGGCGGAGTGAACGGAGGGTTATTGTCTTAATCTTCTCGGGGTTACTATATTTAATTTAATGGGCCATTGTTCTGTTTTGTGTTTTTTCATTAGGGCTCTTGAAGCAGGTAGATGCTGGTGGTGATAAGTTCTTGGGAGGAGTGAACGCACAAGACAACATTTATTGCTTGAGAAAGAGTTGCACAGTTTCAAGATCTTCTGTCGTACACTTCACCCCACTGGATGGGGCACTGATTTACTACAGTTGTGGGCCGGTGGGCTGCTGGGGAGTGAACAGAGGCAACAATATTTACTTCCGCCACAATGTCAAACCAACATCCTGCCATGGAAGCCGATGGCAGCAGATTGATGGCGCTCTGACGATGATAGAGGTTGGCTCAGATGGTTCTGTGTATGGAGTCAACTCAGCAGGCAGTGTGTACAGAAGGTAATTTTTTAACTATGTATGCAGTAGCATAAGGCCCCTTTCACATGGGGTGGGTTCAGTGTGGAATCAGTTGCCATCAGCAAGGGATCAGTTCACAGATCCCCTGCTAATCAGAGCAGAGCAGGGTGAATGACAGGTCCATATCCACTCAGTTTGTGCAGAGTGGACAAGGACAAAGCCCACTCTGCTCTATGGGTGGCCGTGAGTAAACGGACTCTGGCTGTCCGTTTATACCCGACTGCAGTCCAAACCAATCTGCTTGAACGGAACAGGACAGATTCCCTTCAGTTTTTTTTTTTTTTAGCAGACCGGATTGGATTGGCGAGTAGGCAGGTATAAATGAACAAAGGCCCGTTTACACCCGCCTGTCAAGAGGGATGCATTGACCATCTGATCAGGTCCACCTGAAAAACTAATAGGTGGGCCTCTCGGATCTCTCATGTAAAAGGGGGCTTAAGGCAATGTGTATGCATTCCCACTTCACGTAGCGGAACCTCGCTTTCCCGCTCAAGATTTTGTGTGAGTGATTTTTGCTCAATTCCGCATGCCACACATAGGGCAGCCAATTCACAGTATCGAGCCGCAACCACAACAAACCACTTAACACAAAGCTTGTTGGCCAAAAGAAGCTCCTGCTCCTTTTTAGGCCACATATTTTGCGCAATGCGGTTTTGCCACGATTGTGTTGTGACAGAATCACTTCAGTGGGCTGCTCTATGTGCATTTGTCTCCCAAAAGAAGCTCCTGCTCCTTTTTGAGTGACAAGCTTCAGTTGATTCTTATAGTTGCGTTTTGCCGCGATTACAGAGTGATTTTGTTGTGCGAATTCACGGCAGTATTGCACCGCATTTGGGGGGCCATTTAGAATGAATGACACCCAAACACACGTTGCACATTTTGCACCGATTGCCACAAGATTTTAAATTGCAGGCAGAATCCTGGCAATTCTGCCCATGATTCCAAATCACCAAGTGTGAAAGAGGACTTACTTATGTAAAGAAGTGTCAATGGTAAATGTTGAGGGTAAGCCAATTAGAAAAGTCTACCTGTTATAATTCAACAACCGCTCTGTATGTTCACATTAGTGTTATCCTGTGTACACACGGGCGGACTTTTCGACCAGACTGGTCCGACAGAATGAATCCGTCGGACAATCCGATTGTGTGTGGGCTTCATGGGACCTCCAGCTGACTTTTTCTGTCAAAAATCAGACGGACTTTAGATTTAGAACATGTTTCAAATCTTTCCGACGGACTTGAGTCCGATCAAAAATCTGTTCGCCTGTATGCTAGTCCGACGCACAAAAAAGGACACAAGGGCAGCTATTGGCTACTGGCTATGAACCTCCTTATTCTAGTCCGGTCATACGTCATTACGTTCAAACAACCAGACTTTTGAACGGACATTAGGACTTTTGAACGGACTTTAGTCCGTTCGTGTGTGGGCAAGTCCGGCCGTTCGCAAGTCCGTTGAAAGTCCGTCGGAAAGACCGTCGGACGTTTGATGCTCAAAAGTCCGCCCGCGTGTACACGGCATTAGAGAATCCTTGACTTTTTGCTCTCTTTATTCAACTTTTTGAACCCTCAGCATTAGCATTAAATGAGACCTCCAGTGACCATGGTTATTAATGATCTTTTGGTCAGTCAGAAAAGCTTATCCTAGTAAAGGGTTTCTGATTTGCTATGTTGGTTGGTATTCCATAAAATCTTCCTTAGAGAAAAAGCTATTTTTAATATAATTTTTTTATGTTGTATAACTGAAAGATTCTTGTTTCAGGGATGGAATCAGTCATAGAACCCCAACCGGAACATCCTGGACCCAGCTAGACTTCTGCGCCACTTTCAAACACGTCACTTATGACAATGGCTATCTGTGGCTTCTCAACCCAACTGGTGACATCTATCAATGTGTAGAAACAAGTGACTGATTTGCCTATGACACAAGACCAAGCATAGCAATCTATAGTGTGATCTGAGCCGAGGTGATTACATGACTGCTCTGTCCATCTACTCATTATTCTGCAAATGATTTACACCGCTACTAAAAGCTTCTAATGCAAGCTAGGACTTGCAGTCAATAACATATCTTGTATCTTGCTTTAAATATGTTTGCATCATATAAACTTTTTTCCTATCAAATGGTTTTAATTATTATTGTCAGAGAAATATTGATTTAAAAAAATATTTATCTCACTTTATGTGAGTCTAACAATCCTAAACTTGCATCCGCCAGGCTTCTTCCGCCACAGTCCAGTCATAGGCTGGGGAGGGACAAAACCTATAAATTATACTTAGCTGCTGCAGAGGGAAATTAGGTCTCCTGCCAGCCGGAAAAAGCCTGTACAGTGTGGCAGAATTTATTTATATACAATATCTCACAAAAGTGAGTACACCCCTCACATTTTTGAAATTATTCTATTATATCTTTTCATGTGACAACACTGAAGAAACTACACTTTTCTACAATGTAAAGTAGTGAGTGTACAGCTTGTTTAACCGTGTACCTTTGCTGTCCCCTCAAAATAACTCAACACACAGCCATTAATCTCTAAACCGCTGGCAACAAAAGTGAGTACACCCCTAAGTGAAAATGTCCAAATTGGGCCCAATTAGCCATTTTCCATCCAAGGTGTCATGTGACTCATTAGTGTTACAAGGTCTCAGGTGTGAATGGGGAGCATGTGTGTTAAATTTGGTATTATCGCTCTCACTCTCTCATACTGATCACTGGAAGTTCAACATGGTACCTCATGGCAAAGAACTCTCTGAAGATCTGAATAAAAAAATTGTTGCTCTACATAAAGATGGCCTAGGCTATAAGAAGATTGGCAAGACCCTAAAACTGAGCTGCAGCATGGTGGCAAAGACTAGGGATGGCCCAAACACCCTCCTGTTCGGTTCGCATCCAGAACATGTGAACAGGCAAAAAATTTGTTCGAACACGGGAACACCGTTAAAGTCTATGGGACACGAACATGAAAAGTCAAAAGTGCTAATTTTAAAGGTTAATATGCAAGTTATTGTCATAAAAAGTGTTTGGGGACCTGGGTCCTGCCCCAGGGGACATGTATCAATGCAAAAAAAAGTTTCAAAAACGGCCGTTTTTTCGTGAGCAGTAATTTTAATAATGCTTAAAGTCAAACAATAAAAGTGAAATATTCCTTTAAATTTCGTACCTGGGGGTGTCTATAGTATGCCTGTAAAGTAGCGCATGTTTCCCGTGTTTATAACAGTCCGAGAGCAAAATTACAATTCTAAAGGAAAAAAAAGTCATTGTCATTTTGAATTTGCCGCAAACACCCCAAATTGTTCGCTGTTCGGCGAATGGCTAACAGCCAATGTTCGAGTCAAACTCATGTTTGACTCAAACAAATAGCCCATCCCTAGCAAAGACCATACAGCTGTTTATCGGGACAGGTTCCACTCAGAACAGGTTTTGCTATGGTCGACCAAAGAAGTTGAGAGCACTTGCTCAGCGTCATATCCAGAGGTTGTCTTATAGATGTATGAGTTGCAGAGGCTGGGGGGGGGGGGGATCAGCCTGTCAGTGCTCAGACCATATGCCGCACACTGCATCAAATTCGTCTACATGGCTTCTAAAGATGATGCACAAGGAAGCCCGCTTCAACAGTTTGTTGAAGACAAGCAGACTAAGGACATGGATTACTGGAACCATGTCCTGTGGTCTGATGATATCAAGGTAAACTTATTTGGTTCAGATGGTTTTAAGCGTGTGTGGCGGCAACCAGGTGTACAAAGACAAGTGTGTTTTGCCTACAGTCAAGCATAGTGGTGGGAGTCTCATGGTCTGGGGCTGCATGAGTGCTGCCGGCACTGGAGAGCTACAGTTCATTGAGGGAACCATGAATGCCAACATGCACTGTGACAAACTGAAGCAGAACATGATCCCCTACATTCGGAGACTGGGTTGCAGGGCAGTATTCCAACATGATAACGACCCCAAACACACCTCCAAGAAGACCACTGCCTTGCTAAAGAAGCTGAGGGTAAAGGTGATGGACTGGCTAAGCATGTCTCCAGACCTAAACCCTATTGAGCATCTGTGGGGCATCCTCAAACAAGAGGTGGAGGAGAGCAAGGTCTCTAACATCCACCATCTCCATGATTTCGTCATGGAGGAGTAGAAGAGGACTCCGGTGGCAACCTGTGAAGTTCTGGTGAACTCCATGCACAAGAGGGTTAAGGCAATGCTGTAAAATAATGGTGGCCACACAAAATATTGACACTTTGGGCCCAATATGGACATTTTCAGTTAGGGGTGTACTCACTTTTGTTGCCAGCGGTTTAGACATTAATTTAGACATCAAAGTTATTTAAGTTATTCAAACTGGACTGTGGTGTCCCAAGTAACCAAGTACCACAACTACCAAGGGCAAAAGTGTGCACACGGGCCCCATACACAGACAGGAGAGGAGAGAGGGCTTGATCTGCTGCTCCTCCTCCTCCCGCCCCCTTCCCCTCTGTCTGCCCACTCACCCTCCAATCCCCAGCGTTCTGTGCCTCAAGAAGGGGATGTGTGGGCTGGAAGTTTGAAGCTCAGCAACCAGCAGATACATTGTGGATGAAAGGTGTCGATTGCCTGAGCCTCCATCTTCAGCTGAGTGAGCTTACCATCCTCTGTCTGTTACTGAAGTCTCCAACCTCCCTCCCTTCTCTCTCCTGCCTCCAAGCGAGGGACTACACTAAAGTGAGGCGGACTCAGATGTAAGGGGTGTCCTGTGGACTTTGATGTAAGAGAGGCTTTCAGGAACCCTAATTTAAACTCGGATGTAATTGGGAGGTTTGGTGAGCAGAAACTCCCTTGCATCAGAGTCCCCCTTTACACCACTGTGTTTCCCCTTTAAAAAACATTTGCTGTGTGCTGCTAAAGTGTTCAGGTTTGGCTTGAAGAAAAGGTGGCAACCCTAGGCCAAGCCCAACCCCTGGAAAAACAATCCCATACCATAATCCCCCCTCCACCACATGATTGTACTAATACACAAAGAAAGTAAAATCGACCCCACTGTAACACCGTGGAAGCAAATAAATGCTTAAGATGTAATGGGATCCAGGGGAACTTGATGTTGAACAGAACAGCCTGATGTAGCTCAACATGTTTTGCTAGTATATTTGTGAGAGAGTCTTGCGAGCTACCCAAAAAACAAAACTAATTAAATATGTACTAGAAACACTGTGGGGGTTATTTACTAAAGGAAAATCCACTTTGCACTGAAAGTGCACTTGGAAGTAAAGTCGCTGTAGATCTGAGGGGGACATGCAAGGAAAATAAAAAAACAGCATTTTAGCTTGCACATGATTGGATGATAAAATCAGCAGAGCTTCCACTCATTTCAGATCTACTCCTTAGATTTAGAGCGACTGCACTTCCAAGTGCACTTTCAGTGCAAAGTGGATTTGCCTTTGGTAAATAACCCCCTGTGTGTGTGAAAGGTATTCAAAAGACCAGCTACTAGCACTGATCACATCCCCATATGCATATGCACAAAAATCAATATATAAAAGTGCAACGCTGAATCATGAAATATAAACAAATATCAAAAATCATTGAATCAAACAACATATAAAGTGCATAATTAAATGTCCATGCAATAAAATGCAAAAAAGTCCATAATAAAACCTCAATCGTGCTCCCCCCCACCCCCCACAATGGGTATAGGCTCAAGTCTGGGAGTGCAACCTCCCCAACTAAGCAGGGTCAAAAATGCCTGTGAGCCACCCCAGGATTTTTTTATTTTTATGCTTTCACTTTAAAAATCAAAAAATCACTGCTCATTTAAAAATGAAGTTTTTTTACAAACTTTTTTTTTATTGCTGTCCCCCAGGGCAGGACCCGGACCCCTATAACCATTGTATGCCCCATTACTTGCATATAAGCCTTCAAAATGGGCACTTTTGATTTTTCACGTTCGGGTCCAATTGACTTTAATGGGGTTCGCTATTCGGGTCAGAACTTCCGTGGTGTTTGGAAGTTCTGGTGCGAACCAAACAGGGGTCTGTTCGGCCCATCCCTACCAGAGCGTTCAGGGCGCAGGAGGAAGCCGTCATTCAGGAAGTCCCTGGTCTCAGTGGGAGGAAGCTATGCTGGCACGTATTCAGAGAATGCCTGCTCCTTCATCAGGCATCATGATGGCTTCCCCCTGCGCCCTGTACGCTCTAGTCCGGCAACACTGGAAACCACTGGTGCCGCCGAGCAAGACAATACAGCGCTGCCTGGATAATCGTTTTGGATCCCTGATGTCCATCTGACATTCACCAAGATGTGCCTGCTTTTATCCTGTTTCGAGTGAGTGCATTACTACTGAATTAAATATGTTACAATATTGCTGCACTTAGATTGGCGCTGCTTGTCTGTTTTTCCTGATGCCAAACCTGAACCCCACTGAAATCAGTGGGTGCTAAATCTTTCAAATTTTATGTTTTCAATTGTTAAGACCCCTTTCACACTGAGGTGCTTTGCAGGCGCTATAGCGTTAAAAATAGCGCCTGCAAAGTGCCCTGAAAAAGAGGCTCCAGTCACTCCAGTGTGAAAGCTCGAGGGCTTTCACACTGGAGCGATGCGCTGGCAGGGCGTCAGAAAAAGTCCTGCCAGCAGCTTCTTTGGAGCGGTGAACTCACCGCTCCTCCACCACACCTCCCCATTGAAATCAATGGGGCAGCGCTGCCATACCGCCGGCAAAACGCCACGTTTGCGGGCAGAGTCAACCCCTTTTTGACCGCTAGCAAGGGTTAAAACTGCCCTGCTATCGGCCGAATAGCGCCGCTAAAACGACGGTAAAGTGGCACTAAAATAATGCCGCTTTACCGCTGACCCCCAGGCGCTGGCAATGTGAAAGGGGTCTTAGGCTAATAGACAAAGGGGTGTCAAAAAGTAGCATGGGGGGTGGGCACTGCCCCAGGGAACATGTACCAATGCCAAAAAAAAAAAAATGTTGTAAAAATCTATTCAGCCAGGAGTGGTGAATTTTTAAATGATTAATTTGAAACATCAAAAATGTCCAATTCCTTTACATAAAATAGACCTGGGGGTGTCCTAATCCTGCCTGTGAAGGGGCGCATCTCTGTGATGGACAAAAACTGCTAAAGCAGCGCTGACATTTACAAAGGAAAAAAGTTTTTAAATTGTTAAAAAATGACTGAAAGCTGTCATTTGTGGGTTTCTTTGTTTTTTTAAAGAAACAGCACACAGACCGCTCCAAGGGTCTATGTATTTGAGGGGGACCTTAGGAGGGGGTTGTGTGCTGTTTTTTTTTTTTTTTTAAAGAAGCTGGTAAACAATGTCATTTGTCGGTAATTTAAACTGTAATATTTTTTCTTTATAAATGTAATTTTTGCTGCATCACATCCGACAGGAAAAATGAAAAATAAATTGCTTAGAGTCCATCCCAAATACATACCAGACTTTCTTTATTACAAATATTAGGAAGTTTCTACTGCTCATGGTACACTTTACACATATTTTTGATTTTATATCATGTAAATGTCCATTCCTTGTATATGGATTTTAAGGTGATGCCCTTTGGGCCTGGTACTGATTTTAGGGGGGACTTAATGCAAAAAAAAAACAAAAAGGTCCCCCTAAAAATACATACCATACCCTTAATACTAGGCCACATATCCTCATCATGGGGGAATGCCTTAGAAAGGGGCGCCACCCTGGCAAAGCACCTCGTCCCCATGTTGATGAAGACAAGTCTCTTCTCCACACCCCTTGCCCAGTGGTTGTGGAGGGTTTGCAGGCAGGGGCTTATTGGAATCTAGAAGACCCCTTTAATTAGGGGTGTGATACAGGATTCCCTGCTGATTCGTCCTCCAACTGTTGCAAATAGAAGCTTTTATACAGGTAGATGAAGATGTCACTGTGGTTAAAAACATGCATCTCTCCATATAGAGTCAAGGTACATAAAAGACTGCTGAAAAACATCCCCACAGCATGATGCTGCCACCACCATGTTTCACTGTGGGGATGGTGTTCTTCGGGTGATGTGATGTGTTGGGTTTGCGCCAGACATAGCGTATTCTTTTATGGCCAAAAAGTTACATTTTATTCTCATCAGACCAGAGCACCTTCCTCCATACATTTGGGAGTCTCCCACATGCCTTTTCGCAAACTCAAAACGTGCCATTTTGTGGAGCGTACGACTTATTGTCGTCCTATGTACAGATACTCCAGTCTCTGCTGTGGAACTCTGCAGCTCCTCCAGGGTTACCTTAGGTCTCTGTGCTGGCTCTCTGATTAATGCCCTCCTTGCCCGGTCCGTGAGTTTTGGTGTGCGCCTGTCTCTTGGCAGGTTTGCTGTTATGCCATGTTCTTTCCATTTGGTTATGACAGATTTGATGGTGCTGCTCGGGATCATCAAAGATTTTGATATTTTTTTAAAACCTAACCCTGACTTGTACTTCTCAACAACATTGTTCCTTACTTGTTTGGAGAGTTCCTTGGTCTTCATGGCAGTGTTTGGTTAGTGGTGCCTCTTGCTTAGGTGTTGCAGCCTCTGGGGCCTTTCAAATAGGTGTGTGTATGTAATGACAGATCATGTGACACTTAGATTCCACACAGGTGGACATCATTTCACTAATTATGTGACTTCTAAAGATAATTGGTTGCACCAGAGATTTTTATGGGCATAACAAAGGGGGTAGATACAAACGCACATGCCAATTATCAGTTTTTTATTTCTGAAAAATAGTTTTATGTATATATTTTTCTAATTTTTCCTCACCAACTTAGACTATTGTCTTCTGATCCATCACATATAATTCAGATTTAAAAAAAAACATTGAACTAAAAGCTGTAATGTAACAAAATAGGTAAAAAGCCAAGGGGATGAATACTTTTGAAAGGCACTGTATATGGACCCTTTTCACTATGGATCAGTTTATCTTTTCGTTACAGAACATACCAAAGTAAACCATACATTGTTTTTTTGGAGACAAACTCAGCTCTTGTGGCGCTATAATCTTACAGAAAATGTTTTAATGCAACACAGAAAAGAAAAACAAATAATATAGAGAAAAAGGAAAAAATGGTAGCAAAAACTAAATAAAACAGAAAAAAATAGCTAAGGGGAGACTGAGAGAAAATGGGTTAATTATGGCTGATAATGGTTAACTAAGGATTGATGAGTGGTTAAATGGGAATACATTTTTTTTTTTTTTATTGTACTAGCAAAGTTTCTTTATATCAAGTTCCAAGGTCACAACATCTGCATACTTAGGAATTACTGCAGCAGAGGGACAGGTTTTGAAACATTGTAGTTCATATCCACTGTTATTGGGGAAGAGTCAAAAAAATACTAACACAATACAGAGATGAAATATGTTTGAATAATCACATTTCTTTTATAAGAAGGACTTAGAAATTTGAGATCAATTTAAAGATTTTATAAGCAAGAACACAAAATTGTAAGCTGTTTCAGTAACAACTATGCATTGAGTATATTCTATTTTGAAAAAAAAAGCGAATAAAAAAATACAGCTGTTGGTGCAAAATTTCAGACTTGATCTCAATAGTATCCCTTGGTGTCTTGGGGTTTTCCATTGACTTAAGGGTGGATTCACATTTCCCCATTTACTTTGTGTTGTGTTAACATGTGCTGCGTTATGGAAGCCCAGCCATCTATGCGCTGCAAAAGCACATGAAGGGACCAAAAAGCAGACATGCAACAGATGTACGTGATGTCGCACACAGCGTCTGGGGTGTGCCGACAGCGACCCGCTCCCGCTGTGATTGGACACAATGTCGCAGTCCTGCTAAAAATCGCTGATCGCCGCTGTTACTAGTAAAAAAAATTAATTAAAAAGATTCCATAAATCTATCCCATAATTTGTAGACGCTATAACTTTTGCGCAAACCAGTATACGCTTATTGGAATTTCTTTTACCAAAAATATGTAGCAGAATACATATCGGCCTAAATTGATTAATAAATTTGATTTTTTACATTTTTTTATTGGATATGTTTTATAGCAGAAAGTAAGAAATATTGTTTTTGTCAAAATTGACAGTCTTTTTTGTTTATAGCACAAAAAAATAAGAACCTCAGAGGTTATCAAATACCACTAAAAGAAGGCTCTATGTGTGGGAAAAAATTGGCATAAATTATCAGTTAAAACAACGCAGTGCCGCATCGCAAAAATTGGCCTGGTCATGAAAGGGTAAAACCTTCCAGGGGTGAAGTGGTTAATAAGGAACAGGACTCCTTACAAAGTACTCACAACAGTCAATCAGCAATCATGTTTTCTGCTGATTAGTTGCTCAGTGTTCTCAACCAAAATACAAATATCCACCGGTGCAAATGTGTGCACTTAATCAAAAACTGGGGGTGCCCCCAAACAAATTAAATAAAATTGCTACTAGTGCAAGTATTAATGTGTAAAAATTTACCTATTCAAGTAAAAAAATATAAGCATATGGATCAGCAGCTCAATAATGCAACCCTTTGTGCATAGACCAAAATAATATATGTGTAAAAGGAGCCGTGCTATATGTGATAAACATAGACTCTAAACATACAAATTAATATTATACAGGATGTATATAGCGCCAACAGTTTACGCAGCGATTTATAATATAAGAGGGAGACAGTACAGTTACAATAAAATAAAAGAGGATTAAGAGGGCCCTGCTCAAAAGAGCTTACAATCTAATAGGGTGGGGCAAGTGGTACAAAAGGTTGTAACTGTGAGGAATGAGCTGAAGTGATAAAAGATAAGTTGGAGGCGTGATAGGCTTCCCTGAAGAGATGAGTTTTCAGGGATCGCCTGAAGGCAGCCAGAATAGGAGATAGCCGGAGAGGTTGAGGTAGAAAGTTCCAGAGGATGGGACAGGCTCTAGAGAAGTCCTGGAGATGAGCATGGGAGGAGGAGACAAGGAAGCTTGAGAGCAGGAGGTCTTGAGAGGAGCAGAGAGGACGGTTTGGGTGATATTTGGAGACAAGTTTGGTAATGTAGCTCGGGGCAGAGTTGTGAATAGCTTTGTATGTTGTTGTTAGTATATTGAATTTAATTTGCTGCACGATCAGAAGCCAGGATTGGCGGAGAAGGGTGGCAGATACTGAGCGGTTGGTAAGGTGGATGAGTCTGGCAGCAGCATTCATGATAGACTGAAGAGGGGATAGCCTATGGAGAGGTAGACCTATGAAGGAAGGAATTGCAATAGTCAAGGCGAGAGATAACAAGGGAGTAAATGAGTAGCTTGGTGGTTTCATTTGTTGAAAAGGATAACATTTTAGAGATGTTACGGAGGTGAAGTCTACAAGCTTTTGACAACAATTGGATTCGGGGCTGAAACGCCAGGAGCCTGGCGGACAAGTTGGGTGAACTAGAGTTACTGTTGTACGAGGAGGATTTGGATTTTGTGGGAATTTCAGAGACCTGGTTTAACAGCTCTCATGATTGGCTGGCAAACATTCAAGGGTATATCCTTTATCGCAAGGATAGAGAGGGTAAAAAAGGGGGAGGGGTATGCCTATATATCAAGAATAATGTACAAGTGAATGTGAGAGATGACATCACTAAGGGAGCTAGGGAGGATCTGGAATCCTTATGGGTAGAGCTCCAGAGGGATGAAGCTAAGGGGAAAATAATACTAAGAGTATGCTATAGGCCCCCTAACCTGAGGGAGGAAGGGGAGACAGATCTCCTATCACAATTTGGATTAGCAGCAAGGATGGCAAGTGTTATCATAATGAGGAATTTTAATTATCCAGACATAGACTGTTAATTATCCAGACATATTCACTGTTCCCTAGGAGTTCTTTATCTTTATCTATCTTTATCTATCTAGAGATGTAGCATGCTGTGTGGACTGCCTGCCGGCGCCATTTTTAGCCATGCTGTTCCGCTCCTGTGATCCAAGGAGGTAATGGGTGAAGGTCTTCTGCTGTCCTTCTCTTTTTCTTTTTTCTTCTTGTAGGCATGCACAGATGTTGGTATACAGGGGTGCCTGTAATTTGTGCTTATTGCAGCGATAATTACCCCTGAATAACGGCCGAGAGCCCTGTGTGGAGCGGAGCTCTCTCTAGGTGCGACTGTCCCGCTCCATGCCGCGC
The DNA here is from genome assembly GCF_042186555.1 of Aquarana catesbeiana. Taxonomy (NCBI): domain Eukaryota; kingdom Metazoa; phylum Chordata; class Amphibia; order Anura; family Ranidae; genus Aquarana; species Aquarana catesbeiana. The sequence continues at coordinate 35,774,874 of NC_133333.1, read as the reverse complement.
ACGCGCCCCCCACCTTCCTTTTTTTTATACATGCTCTTAACATGAATAATATATATGATGCTAGGTTGAACATGTTTTAACAATATAGAGCAGGAAACTTTTTTTTTTGTTGTTGCAATGATGACCCTTTCTTTAGACAAAATTTCCTTTAACAAAATTTTGGCTAGGAATTTTTTTTCAGGGTGAACCATAAGGTTTGGAGTAAAATAATAGTAGATTACTTTACTCCAAACCTTATGGCTCACCCTGAAATTTTTTTCCTAGCCAAAATTTTGTTAAAGGAAATTTTGTCTAAAGAAAGGGTCATCATTGCAACAAAAAAATAAAAAAATAAAAAAATTTAAAAAAAGGGTGAGACATAAGGTTTGGAGTAAAGTAATAGTAGATTTACCCTACAGATCCATTGGTCACACCGAAAGATAGGCAAATGTGAAAACAATAGCGGTAGAGGGATTGGGGTCCAGACAAGGGACTGTTCCCCTAAACAGGAACATTTGGGTGCTATACATAATCATTATATCACACGTAAAGCACAGAATGACAAACATTAATATATGGACAAAATGATCATGTTTCTTGCCAGTATGTGAATTTTTACAAATTTAATGTCATATTATATATGTATAATAATAGGTCATAATATTATACTGTATATGTTTATACTGTGTGTATGTATATTTACATACAGTTTAACAAAAACATATAACTGATAAAAGTAAAAAAAAAAACTATACAGTAAAACCTTGGTTTGCGAGCATAATTCAAATAATGTTTGTGATCCAAAGCACTCGTATATCAAAGTGAATTTCCCCATAATAAATAATGGAAACTCAGATGATTCGTTCCACAACCATTTATTCATAAGTCCTTCAGTTTATAGTCCATATAAAAAGATTATAGCAATGTGATAGGTTGTGTAACCATAAGTATAAATAAGTATAAAAAAGAAGAGAGGCGCCTCTAAGTGTAGCAATATGGTTACATTTAATGAAGGTACAACATTTACTCACATGGTTGATGATTAAAAGAGACACATCTAAGTATGCAGGCATCCGGGGTAAAGCTGTCCACATAGACCATCCCCCACACTGCCGGCTCTCACCGCTGTCAGTCTGCAATCGTGACCTGAAAGACTACCTTGCAGTAGAGCGATCTGAAAGCGAGGCTTGAACCTCTCATGGAGTGCAACGTGGAAGGGATGACGTCAGTGGTTGTGCGGGGGATGGTCTTTACCCCGGATGCCTGCATACTTCGATGTGCCTCTTTTAATCATCAACCATGTGAGTTTCTAAACGTTGTACCTTCATTAAATGTAACCGTATTGCTACACCTAAGCCTCATACACACGGTACGATTGTTGGCAGGGGATTGTCTGTTGACAGACTGTTGTCCTAATATCTTACCGTTAGTACGCTCCTTTTGACAATTGTTGTCCAACTTTCGGCCAACAAATGTTGGATGACAGGCTAGTACATTTTCGGCGGACAACGGTTTGACGTCAGATTTTCGTATGGTCAGTACACAAATCCGTCACACAAAAGTCAAAAGTACAAACACGCATGCTCGGAATCAATGCTCACCAAACACGAAATTAGCAGAAGGGGCCCAAAGGGTGGCGCTCAAGAGCTGAAATTCCTCGTAGTATGTCACTATGTTGTACCGTTAGTATGCAAGACAAGATTCCTGGCACATGCTCTTTTGACAAAAATCAGACGCTCAGTTGGCCAACAATCGTACCATGTGAAGCTTTAGAGGCACCTTACTTCTCTTTTATACTCAGTTGTGACAGGATGCTACTTTTATATCAAGACATCGCTTGTAGATCAAGTCAAGATGTATAAAAAATTTTGCTTGTCTTGCAAAACGCTCTCAAACCAAGTTACTCTCAGACCAAGGTTTTACTGTATGTTGTTTTATTAAATTCCTTCTGTCAATGGTGGACCAGGGGCAGACTGACCATTTGGCCACTCGGGCACCAACCGAGGGCCCGTAGTCAGGGGGGCCCCATGAGCAGCTCAGTCAGCCCACTGCCGTTCATTTTTTCTTTGAGGAAGTCGGCCAGGGGCATGACCGTGGCGACTGGGCGCATGTGGTGGCATTCTGAGACTTGTAGTCCACGCAAACATCATGTGATTGGCCGGATGGGGTCATGTGTAGCCGCACGCTGTGGCATTCTGGGACTTGTAGTCCACGCGAGCGCCCTGCAATTGGCTCTTCTGAGCTGATCACATGTGGATGTGGCCAGGCGGGGCTGGACTGTCGGTGATTGCGACCACTTGCTGCCGGAGTCCCGTCTCTCTGCCTGGCGCACTGTGTGTTTTCTGAGGTCTCTCTCATCTATCCCCTCTGTCAGCCCCGCCCCCTATGTTAGCCCCACCCCCTCTGTTAGCCCCCCTCTCTGTCAGCCCCCCTCCTCTGTCAGCCCACCCCCTTCTGTCAGCCCACCCATCTCTGTCAGCCCCCTTCTCTGTCAGTCCACCCCTCTTTGTCAGCCCCCCTCTCTGTCAGCCCCCCCTCTGTCAGCCCCCCTCCCCCTCTGTCAGTCCACCCCTCTTTGTCAGTTCCCCTCTCTGTCAGCCCCCCCCCTCTCTGTCAGGTCCCCCTCTCTGTCAGCCAACCCCTATCTGTCAGCCACAGCAGGGTGCACCATGCCAGCCACCCACCCACTGACCCACAGCAGGGAGCCAGGCCAGCAACCCGTAGCAGAGTGCACCATGCCAGCCACCCATTCACTGACCCAGAGCAGGGAGCCAGGCCAGACACCTGCAGCAGAGTGCACCATGCCATCCACCCACCAACTGACCCACTGCAGGGAGCCAGGCCAGCCACCTGCAGCAAGGTGCACAGTACCTGCCTGCCAGCCAGCCACCCACCCACAGCAGGGTGTACCATGCCAGCCAGCCACCCATCCACTGGCCCACAGCAGGGAGCCAGGCAGCCACAGACAGAAGCCAGCTACCCCCGGTGACCCACCCACAGCAGGGCCAGGGTGCCAGCCACCTACAGTGACCCACCCACACCAGGGAGCCAGCCAGCCACAGCATGGTGCTGGCCAGCCACCAACAGGTGCCAGCCACCCACAGGAGCCAGCCACAGAGGACACAGGAGCCAGCCACAGCTACAGTACCCATAGTTAAGGTAAGAGGAGTGCTACACAGTGCCAATTTTATTTCTTTATTTGTGGGAGGTTGGGGCAGGGGTGAGAGTCATGGCACAAGGAGGGGGTCCCGTGAGGATCAGAGTGAATAAAGGTGTTCACTGTACACTCTGTTAGCAAGAGGCCCCCCTCCAGGTCTTATTATACTCCTTTTCAGTCTATAATAGGACCTGAAGGGGACTCTAACAGATTCTACAATGGACACTGAATGGGCCTCTGTTAGAGGGACCCCCCCAGTTCCCATTAGACTCTTTTGAAGTCTCCAATGGGTTCTGGAGGAGGGGGGTCTCTCTCTAAGGCGCCTTTCACACGGACGGCTGTTCTGCCGCAGTTAAAAGCATATAATATGTCCTGTGAAATTCAAGATTCCAGGCACTGCGATCAGCTGCATTTGTACAGTGTGATTACCTTAGTTTACTTGCGTTTACCTGCAGCTGCGTTTAGCTGCGTTTGGAACATTCTTGCCATTTCTGATGTGCTTCCTGTTGCTTTTCTTTCCTAGTTGCCGCTGCTATCCGCAGGAGAAACAGTACTCTGCGATTACCTGCAGTTATGTGCAGATAGCTGCAGATAGCTGCGCTAAATCGCTCCTGGACGCAGTCAATTCTATTTTTTCTATCCACACCAAACTGCATGTAACTAAATCGTAGATAAACGCAGTGTGTGAATAGGGCCATAGGAAAGCATTGTATGCTTTTAGCTGTGGTAGAAAACTAGAAAATCTGCAGCTAAAAGCACAATTCTATCCGTCCATGTGAAAGGGGCCTTACAGATACTTTCTAATGAACACTGTTAGAAAGAGACCCCCCTCCAGGCCCCATTAGACTCTGTTGTAGTCTCTAATGGGGCCTGGTGGGGACACTTTCTAACAGACTGTCCAATGGACACTGTTAGAGAAAGACCTCCCTCCAGGTCCCGTTAGACTCTGTTAAACAGTATTTTTTTTAAAAAAGGCAGAAGTTGTACTTTGTGCAAAATGAAGGAGAAGGGGCAAGGGGCGGGTCATGGGCAGGGCCAGGGGCGGGTCATGGGCAGGGCCAGGGGCGGGTCATGGACAGGGCCAGACAGGGGGCCCTTGCTTAATTTTGCCTGGGGGCCCTGGATGTTGTCAGTCCGCCCCTGTGGTGGACTTCCCATGATAGGTGGAGTCCATACATTATATATATATATACACAACAAAGTCTCCCAGCTCTCCATACCAAACATCTGCATTCTCACCTACCAAGATGTTGTTTGCTGTGAGCCTCCTCCTGCTGTGTACTGGAATCTCTGCCTCTGGAGGTAAGACCTTTTTCTCCCTTCCCATCTATTTCCACATAATAGCGAGGTCAGATACTATTGTTTAATATTTTATACTACAGAAGTCACAGCAGTCATCTGCAGTTTTCCTTTGAAAGCCAATCAGAATTCAGTTTTTTGAACAGGCAGATTAATTTCAATGATTTCTAAATTGTCTTGTACTGCACATTACTGCCTTTTGCACTGTCATACCTTTGTTGCCTTTTGAACCTTTTTGTACTTGTAGAGTCAGAGTTGTGATTACTTTTTTACTTTTATTTTGTTTTGTTTTTTTATATTTGGTAATAACTGTACCTGTTTGACTTTATATTACATGGAGAGAGAGAAATAAAAGAGAGAAAGAGTTAAAAAAGAGTGAGGAAGAGAAGAGAGAGAGAAGATAGAGATAGAGATCGAGATAGAGAGAAAAATAGAGAGGAAAGAAAGAAAGAAAGAAAGAAAGAAAGAAAGAAAGAAAGAAAGAAAGAAAGAAAGAAAGAAAGAAAGAAAGAAAGAAAGAAAGAAAGAAAGAAAGGGAGAAAAGAAAAGAGAACGTGGGAGAGATATTATTTCTTGTTCTCTTATGCTATTACAAAACACATTCATACAAAACACTGCATATATCATATGTAATTGCTGCGACCTGTAAAGTAAAAAAAAAAATTAAATCAAATGAAAGCTAGTGTCAGTCATCTCGGACTCCGCCTACACTATACTAATGCACAAAAAATACACATCTGATGTTCAATAAAGATTTATTGGGAGCTGTAAAACAGTTATTTGATATTTCTTAATCTAATCTGAACTGCTCTTCAGGGCTGGTCTGACCCAGACTCAGACTGTAGAAAGCATACATCAGAACAGTGGCGGCTGGTGCTCCATCGATCGGGGAAGCGGCAGACAGACCTGACCAAAGACCCCCTATCACTCCAGCCCACCACCCCACACTAACCCCCCCGTCGCTTGAGCCCACAACTGCACACCATTGACAACATCGCCCGACCCCACCCCTAGCCGGCTTGCCCTCTCTCCCACCAGGCCCTTGTCAGCCCCGCATTTACCCTGTTAAGGTCACAGCTTCCGTCTTCTCCATGTCCCGGCTGTCGCTTCTTCTCCCAGCCAATCGGGTCTTCGGACCCCCGGCCAATGGGGTCTTAGGACCCGCTTCCTGATTGGCCGGGAGGTGAAACAGGAAGACATTAGCAAATATTAATTCGCTAATGTCACACAACAAGGTGGGCTCAGGGCAAAGTGCTCTGTGCCCCGAGCCCAGACTTTTTTTAAGCCAATTAGAGCCTCTGGCTCTAATCATGTGCTTCTAAAAAAATAATCCATAGAAACCCATGCTTCTGGCGCCCTGCATGTAGATTAGGGGACTGGGCGCATGGATTAGGGGGTCAGCGCCCGTGCGCCCCTAATAGACAGGCCACCCCTGCAGCAGAGTAAGAGATGCTCCCTCCCACAGATCTTTCCCAGCAGATACCAAAGAACAGGGAGAGATCATGTGACCACACAACAGCTCTGCAGAAATAAGGGATTTATGTGTATAGGATTAAGGGGAAAAAAAAAAAAACAATGGCATGATATATATGATTTATGGCAATGAACACTTCTCTGTTTAGTATCACTGTAGGTATCAATTATTTATTAAGTTCATATATGTTTAGCAGGTATCCTAATCCCCAAATACGTGATATAATCTGACTTTCAAATAGAGGAAAATGCCCCTTGAACATAGGATAATTCTTCATATGATATCTCTTCTGTTTTTTTTAAGTTAGCATTATAATTACTGAATATTTCATATTCTTTGCATATATGCGTTATATTTTACTATCTTTTCCTTGGTTCAGATTTTCAGTGTACATTAATACCGGGAAATTTGAAACAGATTGATGCAGGTGCTGGTGAAGTGTATGGTGTGAGCGAATGTAATGACATTTTCCAATGGGTAAACAATAACTGGACACAAATTCCTGGGAAGCTCATCCATGTTTCTGTTGGACCTGCTGGAGTTTGGGGTGTGAACAGAGCCCATGTCATCTATAAATTTCAAGACAATGACTGGATGTCTGTACCAGGTAAAAGAGAATCTTGTATTATTCATATCCACTGTGTAATTTATCTTAGATAAATTATGAATAATATATGAGTAAAGATAATTATACCATCTTCATAATATTGAGATATTCTACATTGTTTAAGTCCGCGTTCACATCTGGCGATTGGCATTTGCAATCATGGCAAACGTGCCACAAGTGTTTGGGTGCCAATCACTTTTAAGGGCACCTCAACCCTGGGTACGCAGGTGGAACACACGCCAAGTCATAGATACAAGCGGTGAGGATTTTAAACAAACCAGGTGATTTACAGTGGGTGCCACTATATGGCACAAGGAAATATGAGCTTATTGGCTTATGTTTTTATGGGATAAGATTTTAATACACATACTGCACGATTATTTGGTATTGTTTTTTCATTTTGGGATATCCCTGCTGGTGACATTGGATGTCTGCTTAGTCCATATCAACAGAAAGAAATTTCACAAAAGCTGTGAGGGTCCGGGTGGCCCAAAGTGTAAGGGTTAATTCTGCTTAGATCTGGACAATCAGTAGAATTCTTTCGGAGCTCCGGAAGCATTCAATGCAGACAAGAGAGAGTCATTGAATGAATTCTTGGCTTTAATGGTAAGAGTCACATCTTTATACAAATTATGGACAAAGAATATTGCACAACTTACAGAAAAGGAGGGAGGGAGGGAGGACGAAGTTCATCACATGACACATAATCCTTATACAAACATATAGCCTCTCAGACATAATCTTAAACTAGTATTTTAGCCGACAGGGGATATTATCTGAAAAACATAAGTTAAACTATTTAATGCTGATGTTCTGACTTTGTCTGAAGACATCATTTCAGAACCAGTTTTTACCAGACCTTATCTATATTGTGGTCATCGTGAAAACAAGACCCTAAAATAAGAGATATTCTTCTGTCAGCTATATTCAAGTTTCAGTCATGTTAACTCTTTCTCCTCCTTCACAAAGCTACCTGGGTATCCTTGCTGGTGCAACTGGATGTATTCTGAGCTCATACCAATATAAAGAAACCCCATATACTGTAAGCTGTGAGGGTCCTGGTGGCCCAAAGCAATATGGGTATCCTTGCTGGTGAAACTGGATGTATGCTGAGCCCATACCAATATAAAGGAAACCCATATCAGTGGCAGCTGGTGGGCTTTTTTGGGGGGGGAGGAGGGGGATGGCAAACAAAAAACACCTAGGTTGCGGGCAGGCAGCGCTCCTACAGGCAGCGGGTGCGGTGGGTTCTATCGCGTCTCCTCCTCCTCTGCATCATGGTGGCTTCTGCCGTGCGTCTCCTCCCTCCTCCTCCTATTCGTCCACTAGGATCGCCCTTTCAGCCAATCGGGTTACGAGTCTCAGGACCTACTTCCTGATTGGCCGGGAGGCAGATCAGTGTGACAATAGCGATTATTCATTCGCTATTGTCATAAAATTGGGTGGGCTCAGAGCGCAGTGCTCTGCACCCCAAGCCTAACCTTTTTTAAGCCTATTAGAGCCTCTGGCTCTAATCACGTGCTTAAAAAGAAAAAACACCCCCCCCCATTGGGATCCATGCTTACAGTGCCCTGCATGTAGATTAGGGGGCCGGATGCTTGGAGGGGGGGGAGGGGGGCCCTTCATGCGCCCCTAATGGACATGCTGCCAAGGCCCCATATACTGTAAGCTGTAAGGGTCCTGGTGGCCCAAAGCTATCTGGTGAGTGGTCCTCTTACTATAATTTGTGATCACAAATGAACACATGGTGATATAAAGAAATTAAACAAAGGACTGTTATCTGTTATTGCTGTAATTGATTACAGGACATTTTTTCACTGCTATCAACAGCACAGATGTGTTTTTATATTCACTTGTGTTTTCATTCACTTGTTTTTTTTATTTTTTTTGTTGATTTTTTTATGTGGATTTATGTATCAGATTTATGGTGTATACTTTAATAGCTAGCACCTCAACACACAAAATCATTCTCTAACTAAATGCACTAATTTTTTCCTTTTTTAACTTATCTGTACTCCTGAGTCTAGTCAGACTCCGGATCTGCATTTGTTGATTGAACATACAACTAAATGCTCCTGTATATAATCCATACAGGTAGCAAATCCAGTTACTATGTTATGCACAAGCCTCATAAGGTAAGCAAAACACTTTCATTGCCCTCGCTGATAGAGCCCAATCCTCTTGCTTCTCACACGCTCCCCCTCCCAGACACTGCAGCTCACAGTGGGAGGGTTTCAGAGCTGTCAGTCCAGAAAGCAGTGTGTGGGGCTAGGCGTGGCCAGGTGCTGATTGACAAGCTGCATATTGGTAAATCAGTAGTGACAAGACTGATAGCCACACCCCCTAGAACATCTTCTTATCCCCCTGTGGCACAGGTAGGGATAATCTACATTTGAGGAACAACTCTGCTCTGAATTCAGGAGCAGTGCAGTATCTTTGCCACACCATCACAGGAAATTATATTGGGTGGACTACACTAGATGGATCCTCAGGTATTTAGGGGGACTTTGCAGGGGGGCTAAGAGAAAATTGTAAGTGTGGGTGCATTTATAATAAAGTGCTGAAGCACACATATTTTTTAATGGACAAAGTTTTACTTTAAAGTTCACCTTTGTTTTATTTATTTTTTTCAAATTTTTTCCAATTTCCAGCTTCCCCAATGTACCAATATAGTATTAATGTACTTATTTTGCAAAAATCAAACAGATTTCCATTAATTCTACACCTGATTCCCTTACTCTCTTCATAGCTGTTTAACCACTTCCGGACCGCCTTCCGCACATTTAGGCAGCCCGGCTGTGGAAGACGACGTACCTGTACGGCGGTTCGTGCAGTAGCCTCTGTGGGCGCGCTGATTGGACAGAGGGGGAGCCGATTAGCGGGTCTCCCCAGAGAGGCAGAATGGCAATCTGCCTATGTAAACAAGGCAGACTGCCATTTTGACAGGAGAGAACATAGAGATCTTGTGTTCCTGCTAAGTAGGAATAAGGATCTCTGTGTTCTCCCAGTCAGAGCAATCCCCACACAGTTAGTAAGCACCCCCTAGGGACACACTTAACCCTTTGATCGCCCCTGGTGTTATCAACTTCCCTGCCAGTGTCATTAGTACAGTAACAGTGCATATCTTTAGCACTGATCACTGTATTAGTGTCACTGGTCCCCAAAAAATTGTCAGATGTCAAATTTGTCTGCCGCAATCCCATCAAAAATCACTGATCGTCGTCATTACTAGTAAATGATAAATAAATAAACATTCCATAAAAATATCCGCTGGTTTGTAGGCACTATAACTTTTGCGCAAACCAATGAATATACACTTATTGGGATTTTTTTCACCAAAAATATGTAACAGAATACATATTGGCCTAAACTGATGAAGAAATGACATTTTTAATTTTTTTTTATTGGATATGTATTATAGCAGAAAGTAAAACATATTTGTTTTTTTTTTTTAAATTGTCGCTTTTATTGTTTATAGCTCAAAAAATAAAAACCGCAGAGGTGATCAAATACCACCAAAAGAAAGCTCTATTTGTGAGAAAAAAAGGACATCACGACCGCACAATTGTCAGTTAAAGTAACGCAGTGCTGTATCACAAAAAATGGCCTGGTCATGAAGGGGGTAAAACCTCAAGTGGTTAAACATGCTACTTGATTAGTTCTACATAGTTGCCAACATTGTAAAAAAAAAATGTGGGACACTTTTGTGGCTGTAGGCGGAGCCGTACAATAATTAGGGGGCGGGGCATTCATTTGTATGCGTGGTTTAGGAAAATTTGCGTGCCGCAGCGAAAAATGGGCGTGGTTTACACGACATAGTGTAAACCACGCCCATTGCCTGGCCCATCGTAAAAGGGATATTAAATCGTGCAACTTGAATTATATTAACTACTTTATTACTATTTACAGGTATTAACAACAATTTTAGTTTTAATTATAGTATAATTTTACGTCAGCGAATTGCCACTTCTTAAACTCATACTGTAAATTAAATACAAGAAAAAGTTTTGCATTCAGTACTGGTAAAAATTCTCCAGTAAAAGTACGTTTCTTACACAGGCCAGAATAGATCAGTTTCGGAAGGGGAACTAGTGTGAGGACAGAAAACAGTTTTCAACTATAGAAAATGTTGACACTTGAGGAGCATTTCAAGACTACTTGGGGTACAAGGCTGTTGGGTACCATAAAACGAATGTTAGTGGCCATAACTTCAAAATATACAGTGCTTGTGGAAGTAATAGATGACATTCTCTCGAAAAATGGAAAAAGTGAGAGAAATGCAAATGATATAGGTATAAGAAGAGTTCTCAAAGAAAACTGAATAAAAACTTACCGATTTCATGCACAACTTGCAGAATATCTTCCCAACTTCCACGGCGAAATTGCTGTCACCATTAATCCACTTCTTGAAAATGGTTACGTTTGAACTAGCAACTTTAGGCATATTGAATTATGAAAACACGAAAATGTAAAACACGAGCAATGACTTCAGTAATACACTTCAGCTTGCTATGAAGGACGTGGGAAAGGGAGCTGATGTACTGTATATACGCGTTTCCCTACGGTCCTCCCCCCTGCTAATGGATTTTTACATACAGTGTACACAAAGATATACACTGTGGGACAATCCCCCCTTCCCCTTAGCAGCCAAGCCACATACACATATACATCCCATAATAAGTTTATCTTAAGGCAGACAGAACAATGTGAGGTCATTAACATTTAACAATGAGACAGGCACAATCCACATTCCCTCCCAATACACAAACAATAGGGAAGTCTGCCAATGACAGTCTGTGTGTCTCTCTCACAGAGAAGCACATGGAATAAACTGTGTATTAAATCTTCATATTTCTATATGAAGACATTGCTGACAAATATTACGGTCCCACTTGAAGAATATTAGAATATTTTTATTTTTTCTTGGCCCAAATAAGGCAAAATATGGCACAAAATGTGGCATTTTCCCGAAAATCTGGGAAATATGGCATTTTAGTATGGCACCTTGGTAATGTGGCATTTGAAGGTCTCTGGTTATTACACTCAGTTTAATTTGTATATTTGTATAATTTTAATATTTTGTTTTATGTTATTTCAACAGGGTTCTTGAAGCAAATAGATGCTGGTGGTGATAAGTTCTTGGGCGGAGTGAACGCTCAAGACAACATTTACTGCTTGAGAAAGAGTTGCACAGTTTCAAGTTACACTTCACCCCACTGGATGGGGCACTGATTTACTACAGTTGTGGGCCGGTGGGCTGCTGGGGAGTGAACAGAGGCAACGATATTTACTTCCGCCACAATGTCAAACCAACATCCTGCCATGGAAGCCGATGGCAGCAGATTGATGGCTCTCTGACGATGATAGAGGTTGGCTCAGATGGTTCTGTGTATGGAGTCAACTCAGCAGGCAACGTGTACAGAAGGTAATTTTTTAACTATGTATGCAGTAGCATAAGGCCCCTTTCACATGGGGTGGGTTCAGTGTGAAATCAGTTGCCATCAGCAAGGGATCAGTTCACAGATCCCCTGCTAATCAGAGCAGAGCAGGGTGAATGACAGGTCCATATCCACTCAGTTTGTGCAGAGTGGACAAGGACAAAGCCCGCTCTGCTCTATGGGCGGCCGTGAGTAAATGGACTCTGCCTGTCCGTTTATACCCGACTGCAGTCCAAACCAATCTGCTTGAACGGAACAGGACAGATTCCCTTCAGTTTTTTTTTTTTTTTAGCGGACCGGATCGGATTGGCGAGTAGGCAGGTATAAATGAACAAAGGCCCGTTTACACCCGTCTGTCAAGAGGGATGCATTAACCATCTAAACAGGTCCACCTGAAAAACTAATAGGTGGGTCTCTCGGATCTCTCATGTAAAAGGGGGCTTAAGGCAATGTGTATGCATTCCCACTTCGCGTAGCGGGACCTCGCTATCCCGCTTGAGATTTTGTTTGAGTGATTTTTGCTTAATTCCGCATGCCACACATAGGACAGCCAATTCACAGTATCGAGCCGCAACCACAACAAACCACTTAACACAAAGCTTGTTGGCCAAAAGAAGCTCCTGCTCCTTTTTAGGCCACATACTTTGCGCAATGCGGTTTTGCCACGATTGTGGTGTGACAGAATCACTTCAGTGGGCTGCCCTATGTGCATTTGTCTCCCAAAAGAAGCTCCTGCTCCTTTTTGGGTGACAAGCTTCAGTTGATTCTTATAGTTGCGTTTTGCCGCGATTACAGAGTGATTCTGTTGTGCAAATTCACGGCAGTATTGCACTGCATTTGGGGGGCCATTTAGAATGAATGACACCCAAACACACATTGCACATTTTGCACCGATTGCCACAAGATTTTAAATTGCAGGCAGAATCCCGGCAATTTCGCCCATGATTCCAAATCACCAAGTGTGAAAGAGGACTCACTTTTGTAAAGAAGTCTCAATGGTAAATGTTGAGGGTAAGCCAATTAGAAAAGTCTACCTGTTATAATTCAACAACCGCTCTGTATGTTCACATTAGTGTTATCCTGTGTACACACGGGCGGACTTTTCGACCAGACTGGTCCGACGGAATGAATCCGTCGGACAATCCGATTGTGTGTGGGCTTCATGGGACCTCCAGCTGACTTTTTCTGTCAAAAATCAGACGGACTTTAGATTTAGAACATGTTCTAAAAAAAATCCGTTCACCTGTAAGCTAGTCCGACGCACAAAAAAGGACGCAAGGGCAGCTATTGGCTACTGGCTATGAACTTCCTTATTCTAGTCCGGTCATACGTCATTACGTTCAAACAACCAGACTTTTGAACGGACATTAGGACTTTTGAACGGACTTTAGTCCGTTCGTGTGTGGGCAAGTCCGGCCGTTCGCAAGTCCGTTGAAAGTCTGTCGGAAAGATGGTCGGACGTTTGATGCTCAAAAGTCTGCCCGCGTGTACACAGCATTAGAGAATCCTTGACTTTTTGCTCTCTTTATTCAACTTTTTGAACCCTCAGCATTAGCATTAAATGAGACCTCCAGTGACCATGGTTATTAATGATCTTTTGGTCAGTCAGAAAAGCTTATCCTAGTAAAGGGTTTCTGATTTGCTATGTTGGTTGGTATTCCATAAAATCTTCCTTAGAGAAAAAGCTATTTTTAATATAATTTTTTATGTTGTATAACTGAAAGATTTTTGTTTCAGGGATGGAATCAGTCCTAGAACCCCAACCGGAACATCCTGGACCCAGCTAGACTTCTGCGCCACTTTCAAACACGTCACTTATGACAACGGCTATCTGTGGCTTCTCAACCCAACTGGTGACATCTATCGATGTGTAGAAACAAGTGAATGATTTGGCTATGACACAAGACCAAGCATAGCAATCTATAGTGTGATCTGAGCCGAGGTGATTACATGACTGCTCTGTCCATCTACTCATTATTCTGCAAATGATTTACACCGCCACTAAAAGCTTCTAATGCTAACTAGGACTTCCAGTCAATAACATATCTTGTATCTTGCTTTAAATATGTTTGCATCATATAAACTTTTTCCTATCAAATGGTTTTAATTATTATTGTCAGAGAAATATTGATTTAAAAAAATATTTATCTCACTTTATGTGAGTCTAACAATCCTAAACTTGCAGCCGCCAGGCTTCTTCCGCCACAGTCCAGTCATAGGCTGGGGAGGGACAAAACCTATAAATTATACTTAGCTGCTGCAGAGGAAAATTAGGTCTCCTGCCGGCCGGAAAAAAGCCTGTACAGTGTGGCAGAATTTATTTATATACAATATCTCACAAAAGTGAGTACACCTGACCCCTCACATTTTTGAAATTATTCTATTATATCTTTTCATGTGACAACACTGAAGAAACTACACTTTTCTACAATGTAAAGTAGTGAGTGTACAGCTTGTTTAACCGTGTACCTTTGCTGTCCCCTCAAAATAGCTCAACACACAGCCATTAATCTCTAAACCACTGGCAACAAAAGTGAGTACACCCCTAAGTGAAAATGCCCAAATTGGGCCCAATTAGCCATTTTCCATCCAAGGTGTCATGTGACTCGTTAGTGTTACAAGGTCTCAGGTGTGAATGGGGAGCAGGTGTGTTAAATTTGGTGTTATCACTCTCACTCTCTCATACTGATCACTGGAAGTACAACATGGCACCTCATGGCAAAGAACTCTCTGAAGATCTAAATAAAAAAATTGTTGCTCTACATAAAGATGGCCTAGGCTATAAGAAGATTGGCAAGACCCTAAAACTGAGCTGCAGCATGGTGGCAAAGACTACGAATGGGCCAAACACCCTCCTGTTCGGTTCCCATCCAGAACATGTGAACAGGCAAAAAATTTGTTCGAACACGGGAACACCGTTAAAGTCTATGGGACTTTTTTTTATTTTTTAATGACTTTCAATGACTTTTATGTGTATTGTCGGGACCAACCATTCATTAATAGCCGGCACTAGCGCTAGCACTTTTAAATGACTTTTTGTTCGTTTAGAAATGTAATTTTGCTCTCGGACTGTTATAAACACGGGAAACATGCGCTACTTTACAGGCATACTATAGACACCCCCCAGGTATGAAATTTAATGGAATATTTCACTTTTATTGTTTCATTTTAAGCATTATTAAAATCACTACTCCCGAAAAAACGACCGTTTTTGAAACTTTTTTTTGCATTGATACATGTCCCCTGGGGCAGGACCCAGGTCCCCAAACACTTTTTATGACAATAACTTGCATATTAACCTTTAAAATTATCACTTTAGATTTCTCCCTTAGAATTTTAAAGGGTGTTCCGCGGCTTTTCGAATTTGCCGCAAACACCCCAAATTGTTCGCTGTTCAGCGAACGGCTAACAGCCAATGTTCGAGTCGAACTCATGTTTGACTCAAACAAATAGCCCATCCCTAGTAAAGACCATACAGTTGTTTGTCGGGACAGGTTCCACTCAGAACAGGTTTTGCCATGGTCGACCAAAGAAGTTGAGTGCACTTGCTCAGCGTCATATCCAGAGGTTGTCTTATAGACGTATGAGTTGCAGAGGTTGGGGGGGGGGGATCAGCCTGTCAGTGCTCAGACCATATGCCGCACACTGCATCAAATTCGTCTACATGGCTGTCATCCCAGAAGGAAGCCTCTTCTAAAGATGATGCACAAGGAAGCCCGCAAACAGTTTGTTGAAGACAAGCAGACTAAGGACATGGATTACTGGAACCATGTCCTGTGGTCTGATGATATCAAGGTAAACTTATTTGGTTCAGATGGTTTTAAGCGTGTGTGGCGGCAACCAGGTGTACAAAGACAAGTGTGTTTTGCCTACAGTCAAGCATAGTGGTGGGAGTCTCATGGTCTGGGGCTGCATGAGTGCTGCCGGCACTGGAGAGCTACAGTTCATTGAGGGAACCATGAATGCCAACATGTACTGTGACAAACTGAAGCAGAGCATGATCCCCTCCCTTCGGAGACTGGGTCGCAGGGCAGTATTCCAACATGATAATGACCCCAAACACACCTCCAAGAAGACCACTGCCTTGCTAAAGAAGCTGAGGGTAAAGGTGATGGACTGGCCAACCATGTCTCCAGACCTAAACCCTATTGAGCATCTGTGGGGCATCCTCAAACGGAAGGTGGAGGAGCGCAAGGTCTCTAACATCCACCATCTCCATGATTTCGTCATGGAGGAGTGGAAGAGGACTCCTGTGGCAACCTGTGAAGTTCTGGTGAACTCCATGCCCAGGAGGGTTAAGGCAGTGCTGGAAAATAATGGTGGCCACACAAAATATTGACACTTTGGTCCCGATATGGACATTTTCAGTTAGGGGTGTACTCACTTTTGTTGCCAGCGGTTTAGACATTTTAATTTAGACATCAAAGTTATTTTGAGGGGACAGCAAATTTACACAGTTATACAAGCTGTGCACTCACTACTTTACATTGTAGCAAAGTGTAATTTCTTCAGTGTTGTCACATGAAAAGATATAATAAAATATTTACAAAAATGTGAGGGATGTACTCACTTTTGTGAGATACTGTATATATATATATATATATATATATATATATATATATATAATATTGTCAAAAGTATTGGGGCACCTGCCTTTACACGCACATGAACTTTAATGGCATCCCAGTCTTAGTCCGTAGGGTTCAATATTGAGTTGCCCCACCCTTTGCAGCTATAACAGCTTCAACTCTTCTGGGAAGGCTGTCCACAAGGTTTAGGAGTGTGTCTATGGGAATGTTTGACCATTCTTCCAGAATTTGTGAGGTCAGGCACTGGTGTGGATGAGAAAGCCTGGCTTGCAGTCTCCGCTCTAACTCATCTCAAAGGTGTTCTATCAGGCTGAGGTCAGGACACTGTGCAGGCCAGTCAAGTTCCTCTACCCCAAACTTGCTCATCCATGTCTTTATGAACCCTGCTTTGTGCACTGGTCCGCCGTCATGTTGAAACAGGAAGGGGCCATCCCCAAACTGTTCCCACACCGTTAGGAGCATGAAATTGTCCAAAATGTCTTGATATGCTGACACCTTAAGAGCTCCCTTCACTGGAACTAAGGGGCCAAGCTAGGGTTGCCACCTGTCCAGGATTCACACGGACAGTCAGGGTTTTGAATTGTGTGTCCGGGTTTCAGACCACCTGAAACCCGAACACAATATTCAGACTGGACTGTGGTGTCCCAAGTAACCAAGTACCACAACTACCAAGGGCAAAAGTGTGCACACGGGCCCCATACACAGACAGGAGAGGAGAGAGGGCTTGATCTGCTCCTCCTCCCCAGCGTTCTGTGCCTCAGGAAGGGGATGCGTGGGCTGGAAGTTTGAAGCTCAGCAACCAGCAGATACATTGTGGATGAAAGGTGTTGATTGCCTGAGCCTCCATCTTCAGCTGAGTGAGCTTACCATCCTCTGTCTGTTACTGAAGTCTCCCCCCTCCCTCCCTTCTCTCTCCTGCCTCCAAGCGAGGGACTACACTAAAGTGAGGCAGACTCAGATGTAAGGGGTGTCCTGTGGACTTTGATGTAAGAGGGGCTTTCAGGAACCCTAATTTAAACTCGGATGTAATTGGGAGGTTTGGTGAGCAGAAACTCCCTTGCATCAGAGTCCCCCTTTACCCATGGAGGAAAAGAAAAAGGAACTCCACATAGTGTAGATCAAAAATTAGGTTTTTAATGTCCAAAAACCATACAAAATATAGGTGATCACAAGCAGATAAAAAGTATAAAAATGGCAATGTGGGAAGCTGGAATAGCTGGCCCTACGCACGTTTCGACCACACAGTCATCAACAGGGGCATTTTGTACGGTTTTTGTACATTAAAAACCTTAATTTTTGATCTACACTATGTGGAGTTCCTTTTTCTTTTCCTCCATGGGCCCACCAAGAATCATTCAGTTCTGATTGATCTGTTCCGGTATTGGAGATCGGGTGTACTGGAGATCCACTGCCTGTCCAAGACAACCACCCCTCCTTTGGTGATTGAGATCTGGAGGACATCATCTGGTTGGATATCCTGGTTAATCACCTCCTTTGCCTTACAGACGCACTGCTATACGGCAGATGCGTCCCACGGATCCGGTAAGAGTACCCATCTTGTCTTCTTGAAGATTGAAGTGTTTTTTGTTACCCGTGGTCTCCTCCCCACTCGAGTGTCCATAATTTTCCTAAGACACCGATACCCCCTTCGTTTTGGAGAAGACTCCCCACTTTCTCACCGTTTATGGACTGTGAGGGTGCCACATCTTTTAGAGACATTAGTTTGTCCATTCACAGCACGTCACTGTATTGTTGAAGTTTGTCACCATATGTCACACATTTAGAGGTACATACCAGTGTATCTGTCTACATCTAGGTTTAGCGCTGCACTATATTGTCTTATTATGTTACAATATTGCTGCACTTAGATTGGCGCTGCTTGTCTGTTTTTCCTGATGCCAAACCTGAACCCCACTGAAATCAGTGGGAGCTAAATCTTTCAAATTTTATGTTTTCAATTGTTAAGACCCCTTTCACACTGAGGTGCTTTGCAGGCGCTATAGCGTTAAAAATAGCGCCTGCAAAGTGCCCTGAAAAAGCGGCTCCAGTCACTCCAGTGGGAAAGCCAGAGGGCTTTCACACTGAAGCGATGCGCTGGCAGGGCGTCGGGCTGAAGTATAAGTCTGAGCAGCAGTGCTGCTGAAGAGAGCCAGGTGGCTTGGTATTTTTGATTAAACTTACATTGTTGCTGTGGAAAGCTGAAACCCCTGTGTGGGCAACACTTCTGGTATTGGACATTTTCTTTCTTTAATAAAAGTGGGCCTACAAGCCCTTAAAACTGCATATCTGGCGTGGACTCGGCTCACTGGTAAGCTCTACCTTTAAGCTAAACCAACCCCCGATGTTACAATATATATATATATATATATATATATACACACTGTATTCAGTTTAGCTAGATCCGTTCCTGTTATTCTCTTCCTACTGACAGGCAGGCAGGTGTTTTTACAGTATTTACAGTATTTACAGTTAGTGTACTGTGTCCTTTGCACTGTGTGCATCTAAAGCTACCTGAAGAAAATTGCTGGTATTCTTCTCATTCTATTAGTAGCGCAGGCAGGCAGCTACAGTATTTACAGTTAGTGTACTGTGTCCTCCACACAGTGTGCACCTAAAGCTACCTGAAGAAAATTGGTGGTGGTCTTCTGATCCTATTAGTACCACAGGCAGGCAGCTGCAGTATTTACAGTTAGTGTACTGTGTCCTCTGCACAGTGTGCACCTAAAGCTACCTGAAGAAAATTGGTGGTGTTCTTCTGATCCTATTAGTACCGTAGGTAACTACAGTATTTACAGTTAGTGTACTGTGTCCTCTGCACAGTGTGCACCTAAAGCTACCTGAAGAAAATTGGTGGTGGTCTTCTGATCCTATTAGTACCACAGGCAGGCAGCTGCAGTATTTACAGTTAGTATACTGTGTCCTCTGCACAGTGTGCACCTAAAGCTACAGTACCTGAAGAAAATTGGTGGTGTTCTACTGATCCTATTAGTACCACAGGCAGGCAGCTACAGTATTTACAGTTAGTGTACTGTGTCCTCTGCACAGTGTGCACCTAAAGCTACCTGAAGAAAATTGGTGGTGTTCTTCTGATCCTATTAGTACCACAGGCAGGCAGCTGCAGTATTTACAGTTAGTGTACTGTGTCCTCTGCACAGTGTGCACCTAAAGTTACCTGAAGACAGTTGCTGTTGTTCTGATCCTATTAATACCACAGGCAGGCAGCTGCAGTATTTACAGTTAGTGTACTGAGTCCTCTGCACAGTGTGCACCTAAAGCTACCTGAAGACAATCGCTGGTGTTCTCATACAAATAATACTACAGGCAGGCAGTTGATTCTGCTAGCTGCAGTATCAGTATATATATATACATCCCAGCTTTGTGCAGCTTTGTGCAGCTACATCTCACTGCAGGCCATTAGTATGTCTGGAAGGCCAACAAGGAGAGGCAGACAGTCACAAGCCAGTAAAAGAGGGCAAGCAGGCTCTGTGTCAAGAGGCAACAGTACTGGTCGTGGAAACAGTGCATCCTCATCAGGACGTGGCCATGGGACACGCTTGTCCTTTTTTTCGGCAGCTGGCCGTGTTGAGCCATAACAGAGTGGATGACCAAGCCGTCCTCATCCTCCTCATCCTTTCTCACCCAGGCTCAGGGTTCTTTGTCTGGCAAAGCAGCTGCCAACGCGGCCTCTTCTCTCGGCTCAATGGCATCAGTCACTTCTTCCGTAGCCCCACCATGTCCTCCTGATGAGCACCCCGAACTGTTTGACCACAGCATTTTGAAGGCTCCGATGATGGCACCCAGATAGAGAAAGGCAGTAACATAACGTGAGCCCAGAGAGAGGGGGTGCCCAAGAAGGACAGCAATCTGGCAGTCATGTTCCTCCAGCTGCACCATACTGCCAGCTTTGGTCCAGTGATGAGGAGGGAGGGGATGATGAGGTCACTGACTCCACATGGGTGCCTGATAGGAGAGAGGAGGAGGAGGCACATCTCCAACAAGGTAGGATGCCCTCCAGGGGCCAGCTTAAGGGCAGCACACCGACTGCATCACACCGCAGAGCTCCACATGTGCAGGGCGCTGCTGTCTCTGCGCGTTATTCCAAAAGTTCTTTGGTGTGGTCCTTTTTTTATAACGAGTGCATCAGATCCCACCACTGCTATTTGCAACATATATCTCAAGCGTGTCTTGCATGGCCAAAACATCACCCGCTTGGGCACCACATGCTTGACCAGACATATGTCGACTTGCCATGCAGTTCGTTGGCAAGCGTACCTAAAAGACCCACACCAAAGAACAAAGCGGACCTCTCCTTGCTCCTCATCAGCTGGGATCTCCAACCCCACTATACCTTCAGTCCTCTCTGAAACCTGCACTGAGAGGAGTGAGGGTGTAGAATTAGGTGTGTTACAGCCAAGTACTTGCGGGCAATCTGCTATCAGTACACCGACGTCAGATTGTCCCAGGCAAATTTCCCTACCTCAGCTGCTGCACTGCCGAAGAAGTTCGCTCCCAGCCATCCACATGCCCAGCGGTTGAATGCTAGCTTGGCTAAATTGCTAGCACTTCAACCGCTGCCTTTTCAGTTGGTAGATTCTGCCCTCTTCCATGAGTTTGTGGAATGTGCGGTTCCACAGTGGCAGGTTCCCAAACACCACTTTTTCTCACGGAAGGCGATTCCGGCTCTCTAACGGCATGTGGAAGGCAATGTCTTGGCCTCGCTGGACAGGGCAGTCAGCGGTAAGGTGCATATTACCGCTGACTCATGGTCCAGCAGGCATGGACAGGGACGTTACCTATCTTTCACCACGCACTGGGTGACTCTTCTGACAGCTGGGAAAGATGCAGGACAGGGTGCAGTAGTGTTGGAGGTTATTCCGCCACCACGCCTCCAAAATTCTACTAGTGGCTATTCTACCACACCTCTCTCCGCCAACCTCCTCTTCTTCTTCCTCCATGGCCTCTTCCTGTGCTGATTTGTCCTCAGAAGGTATGGTGGTTTGCGACAATGGCACCAACCTCCTCTCCGCCCTCCGACAGGGACAACTGACCCATGTGCCCTGCTTGGCTCCTGTCCTCAACTTGGTGGTGCAGCAGTTCTTGGGCAGGTACCTGGGCTTACAGGATGTCCTGAGGCAGGCCAGGAAAGTCTGTGCATTTCCGCAGGTCCTATAATGCCAGTGCTCGGCTGGCTGACCTCCAAAAGGAATTTAACCTGCCCAAGAACCGCCTAATCTGTGACATGACCACCAGGTGGAACTCAATGTTGGCCATGCTGCAGCATCTGCACACACAGCAGAGGGCCATCAATGAGTACCTATGCATCTATGGAACCAGGACAGGGTCAGGGGAGCTTGTTTTTTTTCCTCACGCCAGTGGGCTATGATCAGGGATGCATGCACTGTCCTGTCACCATTTGAGGAGGCCACGAGGATAGTGAGCAGTGACAGTGCATGCATCAGTGACACTGTCCCTCTTGTCCACCTGTTGGAGCACATGCTGCGTGGAATAATGGACAGGGCACTTGAGGCAGAAAAGAGGGAGGAAGAGGGGGACTTCCTTACCTCTCAAGGCCCCCTTTATCCAGACAGTGTACCTGTGTGCCCGCCGATCACACAGGAAGAGGACGAGGAGGAGGAGGATTGTGTCAGCATGGAGGTGGAGCCTGGCACTCAGCATCAGCAGCAGTCTTCAAGGGATCATTTACAGTCCGAAGAAACCCATGGACTTTTTTTTTTTTATTTTTCCATGAAAATTTTATTAAGCATCAAGAATTAAACATACAGAGTATCCTCACGCAACATATGTTACAGCATGTTTAGGACGAACATTAGTACCTTCAGACAGAAAAAACTAGGGAAATAAAATAAAACTTGAAGAGGTGAGTCCAGGAGCTTGAAGGGTAAACCCAAACATTAGTGACTATGGGCATAGGGTCACATTATCAATTTTCGCCTCCCCCCTGTTTCCCGCCCCCGCACCATTAGGAAGAGGGAAACCAGCAGTAAAACGTACCTGGGACTCAACTTAAACGTCATAAAGCCTTTGAAGGCTTGTAGGGTACTATAAATGATGAAACTCCGAGTGGGAAAAGGTGTCCAACTTAGGTGGGGTCAGAAAGTGAGGGATTAAAGTGTTCATTTAGAATCCCTAGCTCTCCTAGAGAAACCGAACTAGGGTTTAGAAGAGAGAAGAAGAGGAGAAATAGTAGAAACAGAAAGGAAAGAAAAGGGGTGATCAAGAGACAGAAGGGGGGAGGGGGTAGTGGGGGTATAGGGAGAGTTATGGAGAGAGGGGAGGGAAGTCGAGAGGCCGCCTCCACCCACCCGCCCGCCAAGCACCTCCTGTCATTCAATTTCAAGGTCGAGGGGCAATCCTAACGGGTATACTGAAGGAATTTATCAGTAGATGTATAATGGATCCAACATGCCCAAGTGACTGGGAATTTGTGCATTTTGTCTTGCGAGATATGTATCAACTCCTCCATGTCTTTTATTTTGGTGATTCTCGCGAACCACTCCCTGATCATTGGGGTACTTGTGGAACGCCATAGTTTGGGAATGCATAGTCTAGCTGCATTGACCATGTGCATGGCTAAGGACTTATGGTATACTTTTTTGGAGAGGGAGGTGTGATGTAGGAGGTATTGGGCTGGAGTGTAATCTAGCTTAAAAGTAGTGACCTGAGTGATGATCTCATGAACTTCTGCCCAAAATGGCTGGAGTTTCTCGCAAGCCCACCAGACATGGAGCATAGTACCTCTTTCCTTCTCACATCGCCAGCAGATGTCGGGTATATCCGACGAGAATTTATTGAGGCGAGAAGGTGTTCTATACCATCTGGTAATTACCTTATAACAATTTTCCTGTATTGCCACATTTAGCGAGCCTTTATGGGCATATTCATGAATTGTGTTCCAGTCTTCTGTTGTGAGGTGTATTTGTAAGTCTCTGTTCCAGGACTCTTGTGAGGGTACAAGTGTTCGGGTTAGGTGTTCCGATAACAGATTGTATATGAGGGAGATCAAGTGTCTTTGCGGGGACTTACGATGGCAGAGAGACTCAAAAGGAGTGAGGGGTCTCAACCAACATGATTGATGAGCTTTGGTTTCAAGGAAGTGACGAATTTGTCTGTATGTCCAGAAGGGGAGCGAGGCCCTTCTGGTCTGCTCTCTGAGGGTATCTAGGGGGGTAGGTTTTCCACCTGAGTAGAACTGAAGAGCTAGGACATCCTCAAAGGGCCAGTCATGTTGTAGAAAGTTCTCGGAGTCCCCTGGAGGGAAGTCCGAGTTCCCTCTTAGTGTGGTTAGGGGGCCCGGAATAGAGGTCAAAGTTCCCTCTCGTGCGGCCTTATTACAAACTAACAGGGAGGGGAAGATGAGCGGATGGGTCCTTATAGACTGTGGCCAATTTTTTTGAGGTAGCCAGGGCAGAAGGTGTAAGGGTCGTGACGAAAAATTATTTTCAAGGGATACCCACGCCTTTTTAAAGGAGTGGATATTCCAGTCAGCGATCCTTGTGAGATGGCAGGCAGCATAATACTTATATAGATCTGGCAGGCCAATGCCTCCTCTAGACTTGGGTAAAGTGAGGCGTGAGAATTTGATGCGAGGTGCCGCGTCTCTCCATAGGAATGAAGAGCATGCTTTGCGGTATATAGAGAAAAAGCTTGGTGGCAGGAGGATCGGGACTGCTTGTATCAAGTATAGTAGACGTGGTAGGATAATCATCTTGATCAGGGCAGATCATCCAAACCATGAAACATTTAAACCCATCCACTCCCTGAGGTTGGTTTGCGTTTTTAGGATTGCCGCGTGATGGTTCAAGGTATAGAGTTCTGATAGGGTCGAGGGGATTTTGATACCGAGGTAGGTGATCGCTTTCTTCTCCCAATGGAAGGGGAAAGCTTCCTGACAATGTGCAACTTCCTGGGCCGGTAAGGTGATGTTGAGGGCATGGGATTTGGTGTAGTTAATTTTAAGATTTGATATTTTACCGAAAAATGATAAGTCTTTGAGGAGGTTAGGTAGTGAGGCCCGAGGCGATCTTAGAGAGAGTAAGATGTCGTCAGCGAAAGCAGCGACTTTAAACTCTCGCTTCCCCACCGTCACCCCCTGGATGTCGGGGTTGAGCCGAATCTTATTGAGGAGTGGTTCCAGGGTCAAAATATAGATTAAGGGTGACAGTGGGCAACCTTGGCGCGTGCCGTTACTGATGGGGAAGGCGTCCGACAGGTGTCCGTCGACTTTTACCGCTGCAGATGGGCCGGAGTATAATGCCATGATAAAAGAGCATGCGATTCTCTAGACCGATGGCCCGGGGAACTTCTCGCATGTAGTCCCAGGACACCCTGTCGAACGCCTTCTCGGCGTCCAGCGACAAAAAGAAGCCTTGTGTTTTGGAGAGTGTGAGCCACTGATGGAGGTTCAGCGTACGAATGGTGTTGTCCCTGGCTTCACGTCCAGGGACAAATCCCACTTGATCCAGGGAGACCAGGCCGGGTAGAAGGGGGAGCAATCCATTCGCAAGAATTTTTGCGTATATCTTGATATCCACGTTGAGGAGAGAGATCGGTCTATAGTTAGCTACCGAAGAGGGGTCTTTACCCTCCTTGGGGATCATGGTGATATGTGCAGCTAACATTCTATCCGGCCTAGTCTGGGGATCCGACAAGGTATTAAGAGTATCGAGCAGTCTTGGGGAGAGTACCTCGGAGAAAGATTTATAATACTGTAGGGAAAATCCGTCGGGGCCCGGGCTTTTGCCCACTTTCATTTGTTTGATGGCTGATTGTAATTCTAACAAGGATAATCGGTTTTCGAGCTCGAGTGATTGTTGGGGGGTTATGGGTTTAGAGCTATAGTTGGCCAAGAATTCAGTAATAAGGTCATGACGTTTATCGGGAGTAGATTGGGTAGTTTGATCGGTTCTCAGGTTATATAGCTTCGAATAGAAACTCTCGAATTCTTTGGCAATATCTTCGTTCTTGACCAGAGGATTCCCCACGGTATTGTGAATAGTATGAATTATTGAGGATTTTTTAGACGATTGTACCGTGCGCGCCAGAAGACGGCCGCTTTTGTTTCCGTGTTCATAGAAAATCCTCTGGCCAAGAACGTACCGCCGTTTAGCGCTTTTATCAAGTTCCTCCAAAAGGAGAGATCTGGCCTGGATTAGATCTTGAAGAGTGGATTGTGCTTGCATTAATTTGTGGGTTGTTTCAAGGGCTTTAACCGAGGAGAGAAGCTCTTGAATTCTTTCCTGTTGTAACCTTTAGTTTTTCGCCGCTAGGGCCATGAGTTCGCCTCGGATAACACATTTATGGGCCTCCCAAAGGGATATTAGAGAGATTTCAGGACTAGAATTTTCAGTGAAGTACTGTTAGATGCGGGTGCGTATGTGGTCACTGGAGGTTGGGTCTTTAAGCAGAGAGGCGTTTAAACGCCAAAGCTTCGTTTTGGTGATAATGTCTGGGAAAGAAAGCGTGATCGTAATCGGGTGGTGGTCTGATAAAAACATGGGTTCTATCGTGGATTGAAGTAAGTACGGTAAGTCAGTCTGGGATAAAAAGAAATAATCAATTCTGGAATATTTTTGGTGTGGGGCTGAGTAAAATGTGTAGTCTTTGACTGAGGGGGCCAGTGTGCACCAGGCGTCATGCAGGGTTAGGCTTTGAAGTTGCACCTTGATCTGTCGTAAGGCTTTATATGTCAATGCAGAGGTCCCAGTCGAGGAGTCTAGCAGGGGATTTAAAGGAACATTAAAATCCCCTCCAAGTAGTACTAGCCCCTTCTGAAATGAGGCTAGAAGGTCGCATATTTTTCTAAAGAAAGAAACCTGGTGTTCGTTTGGGCTGTATGTGTTAGCTAAAGTTATGGGCTTGGAGGCATAAGTGCCCTTGAGAAAGATAAATCGACCTTCAGGGTCGATGAGGGAGTCTTCAAGATGGAAGTTTGCGTGTTTGGCTATTAATATAGAAACCCCTTTAGTCTTACTGTCTGGATTTGTGGCATGAATTGCCGTGGTATAAATATGGTTAGACAATTTAGGAATGGCGTCCGAGCGAAAATGTGTCTCTTGTAGGTATATAAAATGTGCTCCATGTTTGGAGAGGGATGATAGAGGGGGGGGGGGAGTTCCCCTGGAGGGGAGGGCAAGTGAAAGTCAAAAAAGAATACAAAAAACTGGGGAGAGAAAAGGGGGAAGAGAGAGGGTAGAAAAGACAGACAGACTACTCCAGAGATGGAAATAGAATCTCTATTCCACCTTAAGAAAGAAGAAGAGGATCTGGGATGTCAGCAGTTGACCCAATGGAACCGCTGTGTGGGGATGAGAGAATGGGCGGGGATCACCGAATGTCTGCCACCCAGGAACCAGAAAGCAATTGTGATAAGGATGCACTGGAGGTGCATATACCTGTGTGCATAGTGGGACCCTGCTAAGAGCTTAAGGTAAGCAAGAACAGGTATAAGGAAACCGTCATTAATCATTTTAAATATAACAAAGAGAACCTTAACACAGTGAGGCTATTGCCACATAGATGATACCAACTCAAACTGGGATAAAGGGAGAACCTTGCTTCCAGTGTGTATACTCTTGGTAAGCCTGAATAGTTTGTTCAGCAGATGTTATCAAATAAAAGCACAATCTACCTCTCTAGCGTAGTATAGGAGGGTAAGTCTCAGGGCGGGGTGGGGAGACATAGGGGAGGGAAAGAGAGCAAGGGGACGGGAAAGCCAAGGGCGGAGGAGAGGGGCCGAGGGGAGGTGTGGTACAGGCCGAGAGTTGGGGGGGACCCGGGAGAGGAACCCAAGCCGTCTAAGGCATGCTCATACTTCCCTTTGCTAAACATTTGCATAATAATGGTGGAAGGATCTATCATTGTTAATGAAAATGAAAACATCATAGCTAGGCAATCTGTGTCAGTGCATGGAGACCTGGGATGCCAGAGCCAAGAAGAGGGAAAGTCCATACCTGGACTTCCCGTCAGCAGGGGAGGGACCCTCACAAGCAAATGATCATGCGTATGGGACTGAGGCTCAACACTTGGTCCTCCCCCCCCTTATATTTATTTTTTTTCTTTTTTTCCTTCCCCCCCCCCCCCCCATTTCCCCCCTTTTTTTCTTTTTTTTTTTTTTTTCTCTTTTTTCCTTTTCCCCCCTCCCCCCCCCGCCCCACGCACCCCAGCTCTCCATGCTATTTGTTTCCACAATGGCGCATCTAGATATGCGAGAACAAGAATGATAAAATTAGTCAGGCATAAAATAAATAAACAAAAAAAAAAAAAAAAAACACAAATAAAATAAATATATATATTATGCTGGCTGGCCACTCAAAAAAAAAAAAAAAAAAAGCATAACTATGGCTTAGTCCCGTGCTGTGGCAGCGTATTGTGGAAGCCGTGGTGCCAGGAAGCGATGGTTAAAAGGGGGGTAATTGTGCGTCTTCGGATAATATCACAAGGGAGTCAAGCGTGTGGGGTAAATTTGTCTATGTCATGTCGCTGAGTTAGGTGATCGAAGAACCTTTTTCCTAGGTGTAAACCTTCCTGTTTACTTAGGCTACAGATTGCGTAGACATATTCAGAGAGCAACTGTTTACCTGGGAGACATAAGAGTAGAAAGCCAAGAGTCGTGGAGGTCCTTGGTTAGGTCCTCTTCATATTCGTCCTGTCGGATAGGGGGAGAGTTCCCGTGGGGGTGAGGTAAGGAACAGCTATGGGGCTGGAGAGAGAGGATTAGAAGTGTGCATCAGGTGGGAGTCCCGCTACCACACGAGGAGGGGATCCGGTATTGTCAGGCTATGAACTTACGAGCGGGAGCACTGGAAAGCAGGGTAAGATTCCTAGGCCTCCATATGGCCCCTCCTTGCCGAGGGCGAGGGGGGCGATTCCGGGCTGCGGTGGTAGAGATCTCGGCGAGAGGATCGGGCGGATGAGGGGCCTGAGTCCGTTCCCCGTCTGCGCGATCTTTGCCGCTGTGCCTTTGGCGTCGGGTTCATCGAGGTTGGCATCCATGGCTCCGAAGGGAAGTACAGGGAGTACCAGTCCGGAAGATCCATGCGAGGAAGATCGAGTTGCTCGCAAAAGTTCTGTAAGTCTTCCGGCGTTCTCAGCAGGGCGGAGCGCCCCCTGGCGGACGCCGAAAGACCAAACGGAAATTTCCAGCGGTATTGGATATTGCGTGCACGCAGAGCATCCAGCAGGGGGCGTAAAGCTCTTCTGTTTTGGAGCGTTATCTGGGACAGATCCTGGAATAGTTTAATTTCCGCGCCATTGTGAATAATTCTGCCTTTTTCTCTTGCTTTCCTTAAGATTTCCTCTTTCAGCGGAAAATTCACCACGCAGCAAATAATGTCCCTCGGGGGTTCGTTTTCACGCGGTTGTGGGCGTAAAGCTCGGTGGGCTCTTTCCATATCAATGGGTGAGTCAGCCGGGCGGTCAATTAACTCATTAAAGATCACACATATGGTTTGCTGTAGAGAACCTGGATCTATGCTCTCGGGGACTCCCCTCACCCTAATATTGTGCCTCCTACCTCGATTGTCGAGGTCTTCCACGTGCCTGTGTAGCTCAAAGAGTTGGGAGAGCTGTGTGTCATATGTGCGCTGGACTTGCCGAATGGCCGCCGCATGTGTCTGGGTGGTTTGCTCCACGTTGTCTATGCGGTGAGCCACTGCCTGGATTTCTGTCTTTATTTCTGCTATCGCCGCAGTAACAGAGCTTTTGATGTCTAGAGCGAACCTTTCTAGATCTGTCAGATTTGGGAGCCGGTCTTGAGCCGGATCGAAAGTGGGGGTTTCCCGTCCTGCGTGTGTACCGCTTGTCACGCTAGGCGAGCTCGGGGTCTGGGCCTGAGAGGCCGCAATGGCCGACTGGCGCTGTGTCCGGAAGATCTCGGGAATGTTCTTACTCAGCTGAGTACCTGGTTCCATGGTGGCCCGGGATGTAGATGAGCTCCGGGTGGTTCTGTTAATATTGGGTTTCGGGTGCAGGGTGCCCAAATGGTGAGGTTTGATTCCCGGGTTGCAGGAGCAGTCAAACTATGCTGCCATTCAGGTCTCCGTCCAGGCTACGCCCCCCTCCCATGGACTTTTACGTGGCTGGGAGGAGATGGCTGCGGATCATGTCGTCCTTAGTGACCCAGAGGACTCTGGACTGAATGCCTCAGCAAACCTACGCTGCATGGCCTCCCTGATCCTGCAAAGCCTGCGGAAGGATCCTCGTATTTGTGGTATCAAGGGGAGGGATGATTACTGGCTGGCAACCCTCCTTGATCCACGTTACAAGGGTAAGGTTGCGGACCTTATCTTGCCGTCGCAGAGGGAGCAGAGGATGAAACATCTTCGGGAGGCCTTGCAGAAAGGTTTGTGCAGTGCGTTTCCAGAGCCTGGGAGGTTACAATTTCCTGGTCCTCCTGGACAACGTGTTGCTGAGGCTTCGGTCAATCAAAGAAGGAGCGGTGGAGAAGGTGGCCGTCTGACCGATGCATTCAGACAATTTTTTAGTCCTCAGCCCCAAGGTCTGATCGGTTCCAGCAACCATCATCAGTTCTGATTCACATGGTGCAGGATTACCTGGGGCAAAATCAGACTTGGACACCTTACCCACCGAAAATCCTCTGGGTTACTGGGTCTTAGGGATGGATCATTGGCCAGAGCTTGCACAGTATGCAATTGAGCTACTGGCCTGTCCTGAACCCAGCTTTCTTTCGAATGCACATTCAGTGCTACTGGAGGCTTTGTAACCGATCACCGGGTGCACCTGTCCACCAAATTGGTCGATCGGCTGACCTTCATAAAAATGAATCAGTCTTGGATCACCAGCTACCAAGCACCTGATGCTGATTTAACCGATTGATTTTTTTTTAATGTGAGATCCCTTCAAGACTGCCTATGCTGATGCTGAGTGACTATCCTGTTATGCTGAGTGACAATCCTCTTCCTCCTCAATTTTCATGCTGATAGCTTGTAAGAACATTTTTGGTTCTGGGCACCACCACCAGTGGCCAAGGCCCAAGTTTTCTGCCCCTGTTTAACAGGGGCGTGTAACTACAATTTTTGATGCAATACTTTGCAGCAGGGCTCATTCCTGCCCTCCAACTAGAGTATCTGTGAGGGGCTGCAGTGTTGTGGCACCAGCACCAGTGCCCAAGGCCCAAATTTTCAGCCCCTGTTTAACGGGGCGTATAATTACAATTTTTGCTGCAATACTTTGTAGCAGGGCTCATTCCTGTGCTCCAACTATAGCATCTGTGAGGGGTTGCAGTGTTGTGGCACCAGTGCCTAAGGCCCAATTTTTCTGCCCCTGTTCAACAGGGACATGTAATTACAATTCTTGATCTAATATTTCACAACAGGGCCCATTCCTGCGCCCACCAAGAGTAACTGTGAGGGCTTACAGTGTTGTGGCAAAACCACCACCACCACACTCAAAGGCCCAATTTTTCTGCCCATGTTGAACAGGTTCATGTAATTACAATTCTTGATATAATATTTCACAGCAGGGCCCATTCCAGCACTCACCAAGAGTAACTGTGAGGACATACAGTGTTGTGGCACCAGCACCACCACCACCACCACCACCACCAGAGGCCCAATTTTTCTACCACTGTTCAACAATGGCATGTAATTACAATTCTTGATCTAATATTTCACAGCACGGCCCGTTCCTGCGCCCACCAAGAGTAACTGTGAGGGCTTACAGTGCTGTGGCAACACCAACACCTAAGGCCCCAATTTCTGCAGAGTATATAGGGCAGGCCCCTACTTTCAAACATCCAACTTACAAACGACTCCTACTTGCAAACGGAAGGAGACAACAGGAAGTGAGATGAAATCTACCCCTAGGAAGGGAAATTCTCTCCTGTAAGAGTTAATATGGTAAAAACGTGTCTTCTCTTCACTGATGCTTTATCACCAATCCTTGTTTCACTAAAAACCCCCAATTTTCAAAAAACATTTGTCATTGGGACAGAAAGCGAGGTGAAATCTTCTGAAGAGGTGCACAGACAGCAAAACAAATGTTACAGGGGTGATAACCCTTTCCTATGTTTTCCAAAAAGCTTAAAAATAGATTTTTTGGCTGGAGCTACACTTTAAAAATGTACCAGTTCAAAATTACAAACAGATTCTACTTAACAACAAACCTACAGTCCCTGTATTGTTTGCACCGCCTGTATACTGCTGTTCAGAATATATGGGGGCCCCACGCCTTTCCTTTTTTTAACTTGGGTGCAGGGTTCCCCTTAATATCCACACAAGACCCAAAGGGCCTGGTAATGGACCTGGGGATGGGGGGGGTGGTACCCATGCCGTTTGTCTCACTGATTTTCATCCATATTGCTGGGTCCCGACATTACATTAAAGCCACAAGCAGTTTTAAATGACTGTTATTCCTTTAAAAATGTGATTTTGTGCAGGGACTATTCTAAGCACGGTAAACATGCGCCACTTTACAGGCATACTATAGACACCCCCCAGGTACGATATTTAAAGGAATATTTCACCTTTTTTTTTCACTTTAAGCATCATTAAAATCACTGCTCCCGAAAAAACGTCCATTTTTAAAACTTTTTTTTGCATTGATACATGTCCCCTGGGGCAGGACCCGGGTCCCCAAACCCTTTTTAGGACAATAACTTGCATATTAGCCTTTAAAATTAGCACTTTTGATTTCAAATGTTCAAGTCCCATAGACTTTAATGGGATTCTAAAGTTCATGCAAACTTTCGGTCCGTTCGCAGGTTCTGGTGCGAACTGAACCGGTGGGTGTTCTGCTCTTCCCTACCTTAGACCAACTTACATCAGAGTTCCCCTTTACATCAGAGTCTGCATCATTCCCCCTTACATCAGAGAACTCAGAGGTTTTCCTTTACATCACAGTGTTCCCTTTTACATCAGGGTACGCAGAGTTCCCCCTTGCACTGTAAAGGGGAACCTTGCAGACTCTGATGCAAGGGGGGACTCTGTGCTGGGTTATATTAACCTGACCTTCATGTAAATGGAGCAATATGTTTGTTGCCTTTTGTTATACCATAAGCACAATTCTGATTGCACTAGCTACATGTTTGTAGCCTAAATATTGACATTTGCACTGAAAACTGTCATTTTGTCTAACTTTTTTGAACTGTCAGTAAAAAATCGGCCCTGTCAGTAAATTTTTTTTTTGTCATGTCAGTGAAAAATTGGCTCTGTCTGTACATTTTTTGTATTGTGTCATTAAATTTCACTTCAGGAGGTTGGCAATCCTGATTCCCCGGCTCTAACATATTCCATCAAAATCTATAGAGCAGGCTCCATCTCAGGTGTCCCTCATGCTTATTTTTGACCTTGATGACTTCCTGTGCAACACCTGCTCGCCACATACACCTGTAAGCACCCTGTCTCCATTTACATATATGTATATGTATTTTAACATCTCATTCATTTCACAATCTAACATTTGCCATCAGGACTCAATTGTCTCATTCTCCCTAGCATCTATATAACAAACATAAACTCCTAATACTGACTGAAAATGTCTGCATTGTCTGCAAAATGTCTGAAATGTCTGCATTGGGTATGCATATTAGGCTTGAGGTATGCCACTAGCATGAGTTCATAGCGAATCCTGCATGTTTAATGTTTGCAGACCTGGCAAAATAATGTGGGAATTTATCACAGTAATGCCCTGTACACACGATAGGATTTTCCGACAACAAAATCCATGTTTTTTTTCCGACGGAAATTCTGAACGCCAAGAACGCGGTAATGTACAACACGTACGTCGAGCCGAGAAAAAGGAAGTTCAATAACCAGTGCGGCTCTTCTGCTTGATTCTGAGCATGCATGGAACTTTGTGGGTCGGAATTGTGTACACACAATCGGAATTTATGACAACGGATTTTGTTGTCGGAAAATTTGAGAACCACCTCTCAAATTTTGTGTGGCGGAAATTCCAATGGAAAATGTCCGATGGAGCCTACACACGGTCGGAATATCCAACAACAAGCTCCCATAGAATATTTTCCGTCGGAAAATCCTATCGTGTGTACAGGGCATAACGGTGCTGCATACAAAAGTTGTATTTGTGTATACAGCCTATGCTGTTCTGGTTACATTTTTTTTATTTGGCTATTTTTTATTGTATTGCATGTTATTTTGTTATTTTCTGTATTACCTTCCCTTTCTTGTGAGGTAATTTCCTTTTCCTCTATGTGGGCTTCTGTAACCCCCCCACAAGACACACACAATTGGACTAGGAAAGCCAATGCTCCTTTTAGACCACCTAAAACATTTCTATATCAAGTCTAACGCATCTTATTGTAATGCCACTGTGTTCTGCATGTAATAAAGCCATTTGTGGATTTCAAGTGTTTGATGAGTTACCTATCTGACAAAGATTGTCTCTGCTATATACAGGCAAGGCAGATACGTCTCAGGAAGGGATTGTCACTATTACAACAATTGGAGTCAGAATAGTAGCCCTAATGGACTGCCTGGCCTTTGAACTTAGGTAACCAAGCTTAGAAGGGACAATAAGGGGGCTTTGCTTTTGGATAAGCCACCCCTCTCAATAAAAAGGGTGAGATCACAGCAGTCATATTGACAATGTGCTTTGGCTTTGATAGAGAAAACAGGGAGCTGATGAATAAACTGCATAGGAAGAGATTAGTGCAGGGCTTATAGACACTTTCAGGTCTATAGAAGTAGATTACTTAATGTCATGTAGATAGAAAAATGCTGTGTATCTTAGACAACTAGTGGATGAAGGAGTGTAGCATTTTTACCATGAAAAATGGAAGGTCCGTTCCCCACCCCACAAATTCAAATATCCTGCAAAGGCAATGTAAAAATAAATATGCTTCTAAATAAATTAATAAACATAGTTACCTCAGTTCCAGCTTCTGATGCTTCAGGAAAGCGCTTCCTTACTGTTTTTCACCACTGCCTCCTGGGATAGGTCAGTGGCATCGCTAGCGGGGGTGGGGGGGGGGGCAGTGCGGACCCTCTGACACTTGTCAGAGGGTGACACCAGGCTGAGACTGGCATAGGCGCCGCAGCTCTCTCCTTTCCTTCCAGATCTCTTCAGCTGCATGCGAT
Source organism: Aquarana catesbeiana (assembly GCF_042186555.1). Lineage (NCBI taxonomy): Eukaryota > Metazoa > Chordata > Amphibia > Anura > Ranidae > Aquarana > Aquarana catesbeiana. The sequence goes on along the minus strand of NC_133333.1, from coordinate 35,740,254 downwards.
GTGCGGGGAGAGTGGTGGAGGAGGGAGTGAGGCAGAGACAGAGGTGCCTGGATTCTGACACTGACTGTCCCACACGCCACAATCAATTCTTTCCCTGCTGGCTGCACTCACTGCAGACCAGACTATAGCCACCTCCTCCTCGGCTCTGACGTTTCATGTATACAGACCAGGAAGAAGAGCCGAGGAGGAGAAAGAGGGACAGGGTGCCATAGCACCTGCCTGGGGCCGAAGCATTGCAGAGGAGGGGGACAGGATATCTATGCTGCCAGGAGTAATTTTAGGGATGGAGGGTTGAAGGTATGTACTAGGGTTTTTTTGGGTTAGAAATGACCTGTGCTAAAAGGAGGGGGGCAGATTTGACATTTAACCCACCCAGCACAATTCCTCTCCCCCCTAACCCCCCAAAATCAAAGATCCCATCCCAGCTCCATCCACCCCCATCCCATCCCAGCTCCATACATCCCCCCGATCCCATCCCTGCTCCATTCACCCCCATCCCATCCCAGCTCCATCCATCCCCTGATTCCATCCCTTCTCCATCCACCCCCAACCCATCCCAGCTCCATCCACCCCTCCAATCCCATCCCAGCTCCATCCACCCCATCCCAGCTCCATCCATCCCTCCCCCCATCCCATCCCAGCTCCATCTATCCCCTGATTCTATCCTGTCTCCATCCACACCCCCCATCCCATCCCATCTCCATTCACAACCCCGATCCCATCCCCGCTCCATCCACCACCCGATCACATCCCAGCTCTATCCATTCCCCCGATCCCATCCTGGCTCCATCCTTCCCCCGATCCTATTTCAGCTTCATCCACCCCCCAATCACATCCTGGCTCCATCCACCACCCTATCCCGGCTCCATCCATTCCCCTGATTCCATCCCAGCTCCATCCATTCCCCTGATTCCATCCCGGCTCCATCCATTCCCCTAATTCCATCCTGGCTCCATCCATTCCCCTAATTCCATCCCAGCTCCATCCAATCCTGATCCCATCCTGGCTGCATCCATCCCCCCAATCCTATTACAGCTCCATCCACCCCCCGATCACATTCTGCCTCCATCCACCACCCTATCCCAGCACGACCCATTCCCCTGATTCCATCCCAGCTCCATCCATTCCCCGGGGGAGAGGGTGACACCATGTTTTACTGCACCAGGTGACACCGACCCTAGTGACGCCACTGGGATAGGTATCTGAAAGTCACAGGAGTTGATTTACTAAAGGCAAATAGACTGTGAACCTTGCAAGTGCAGGTGCACTCTGCAAGGAATTTTGCTCCAGAGCTTAGTAAACAAGGGGAAGCTCTTCATTCTTCATATAAGTTGCAAGCACAAATGTTGTTTTTTTTTTCATTTTCCTTGCATGTGATTGGGTATTCTTTGCAAAGTGAAGCTTCACCTCATCACCTTCACCTCAGATAAACAATATATTCAATCTTGCAGTGGTTGGAGAATTATATTAACGTGCAAATAAACAATCCATCAGATGAAAAAAAAAAATGTATCAGGTAATCTTCTGACGTTTCAGTCAGCTGAATTTTAGACTCACCGGAAATGCAGGCTGCTCAATTAAGTGCAGCAAAGTAAACCATTAGTCCTGGGAAAGGCTTGTATGTCCTCTGGTAAGTTCTAAACCCCAATCGTCTGAGAAATTGGACCTCAGGATTCATCCAAAAAGGAAGAAAACCATATAGTCTAAAATGTATGTCCAGAGGACATACAAGCCTTTCCCAGTGTGGTTTATATGCGCATTTGGTGCACTTAATTGAGCAGCCTGGATTTCCGGTGAGTCTAAAATTTAGCTGCTTAGAACGTCAGAAGATTACACAATACATTGTTTTTTTCATCAGATGGATTGTTATTTGCACATTAACATAATTCATCGACCACTGCAAAAATAAAAGTGGGGGTGGGGCAAGAAATGTCCCTGCCCACCACATATGGGATGCTGGTAGAGAAATAAAATTACAGTTTAAACCAGTTTATAGCAGTTGTAATTATTTACCTATGATTGGCTTATAAGGTCTACAAAGGTCCTGGCACGAGCAGGGATCTAAAAAAGGAAAAAAATGCATCATTAGCAGTGCAGTCGGTGGGGATCAGAAGAAGGAAGCACATCTACAGCTGTACCATGGAGTCGTTGTTGCGCCAGATGATGGAGCGGGCTTAATCTGATGGCGGCAAACGATGGCTGTGTCTCTCTCTACCTTCCCCTTCATCTACAGCATACATGGCTTTCCCTCCAGCTGCTTCAGCTTCTCAGCCTCCTTCATTCATCCATGGCTCTCTTTTTGCTGTCCTCCCACCTATGCCTTTGGATGTTGCTGCTGCTGAGACGGCCTCTTCCTCCTATTGGGAACTGCCCATTGACCCCGTGACGCAAGATGCTTCATTCAGAGATGGCTGTAATGATTTTGGATATTCTCCGGTCTCTGAAGATGGCGCATGCGCAGTACGGCCGATGGCTATATCAAAGAGGACCTGCAAGAGGCCACGCAGGTTCGAATCCCCATCGGAGTGTAAAGATCCTGGAATGGAAAAGAAGAAAAAAAGTCAAAAGAAAAATGGTAGAAAACAATCTGTAAATACGAGATTCTATGATGACATTATGCAATGCTCAGCTACAGATTTAATGGAAGTTAACCCTTCAGTTACCAGAAACTAAAAAATGATGAACATCCAACTAAACCATAGAGGTTTCCAACATCCCTTGAATAGGATATAGAGAGGGTACCCCCGAAAGAGTGGGACTTTAACGGCAACAGCACAGAAATAAACAATAAGAAATTTTTCTTCAAAATGTACAATATGATATAATAGATTAAAAAAAAGCACAATATACATAAATACAAAAATCAAAACCACTAAAAACAATGGTGTCAATGGTGGTGATTCATATAGATTGTCCAGGGACAAGTCATAGAACAGGATCACACCAAAGAGGGTCACCATAAAGATCTCAGTGCTGGAACAGTGGCGGCACCTATAACGCGAATCAACCAACTCGAAGTCCAAAGGACAAAGAGGTAGGTAGTGGGTCCACACTCATCCACGCTGATCCACCCCAGTTGTACTGACCGAAAGGGCCCACATGTGAGATGTCAAATTGTGATTTCACTACAGAGCGTAACCAAGATCTCTGTCAAATTCACCGGAGAATGGAGGATGGCTTGTGATCTGCAAGGGAGAATATATGGGCAACCACTTCAGATAATTCAAACTTTTCCACATATCTTTTTATAATAGAGTTGCAGTGTGGCAATCCTGAGTGCCAGAGATCCCCGTCCTATTCGCCACCATTCAGAGCAGACATATGTGGAAAAGTTTGAATTATCTGAAGTGGTTGCCCATACATTCTCTGTTGCAGATCACAAGCCATCCTCCATTGTCCGGTGAATTTGACGGAGATCTTGGTTGCGCTCTGTAGTGAAATCACAGTTTGACATCTCACATGTGGGCCCTTTTGGTCAGTGCAACTGGGGTGGATGAGTGTGGACCCACTACCTACCTCTTTGTCCTTTGGACTTCGAGTTGGTTGATTCGCGTTATAGGCGCCGCCACTGTTCCAGCACTGAGATCTTTATGGTGACGCTCTTTGGTGTGATCCTGTTCTATGACTTGCCCCTGATGAAGGGACGCCTCTATAGTCCCGAAACGCATCGGGCCGTCTGGACAATCTATGTGAATCACCACCATTGACACCATTGTTTTTAGTGGTTTTGATTTCTGTATTTATGTATATTGTGCTTTTTTTGAATCTATTATATCATATTGTACATTTTGAACTTTAATAATTTTATTATTGTTTATTTCTGTGCTGTTGTCATTAAAGTCCCACTCTTTTGGGGGTACCCTCTCTATATCCTTCAGTTACCGGAGAGCTATTAGTAGATATGTCTGATATGCCTATGGCAACCGGCAATGCATAAAGTAATATGTCTGCTAATGTTTCCACGGCTGCAGATCTGATTCCACAAAGCGTTGTTAACCCTTCGCAGTCAAATTTGCAAGTATCCAGAGGTGAGTCTTTTGATGCCTCCATTTTACAGGAATTTGCCTTATTTATGTTGAGTTTATTGTCTAAATTATTGCCTTCTTCTTCTGTAGTGCTTCATCCATCTAATCCGTCAGGACTAGCTTCTGTATGAAGAGAAAATGTACATAATGCTGTAGATTCTCCTATAATCCAAAGTGTTTTGTTGTCTGCCCCTGCTATGTCTGCGGGGCCTTCTCATAAATCTGCATCTCTTATACCAGAAGCATGTATGAAAGAAGTTCTTTCATGCGAATTGTCGCCTTTAGGTTTCCATTTAAATGTTACAATTAAAGAAAAGATATGGAAAAGAGAATATATTGAATTACTTTCATTATTGCCCTTTATTAAGGACAATAGGCTTGATAAAAAAAGATGGAGAAAAATTTGAGGATGATAGGCGCAGGTCAGTTCCTCGTAATTTCAACAATTGGTTACAAGTCTTTTGCATATATGCAAGTATTATGGGAGAGCAGCGTCCAGAGTTATGCAGTGGTCTATTCCAACATGCAGAAATCATTTTTGAGGCGTATAAGAATTTTCCAGGTCTTTCCTGTTTTTTTTTTTTTTTTTTATGATGAGTCTTTCCGGCAAAAGCTTTCTATACACCAGTCTTTAAAATACATACATGAAAGATGTAGGCCTGTGGTTTAATCTATTGTTGCCGCAGAAACAATTTATTAAACCTACTACACCTATTGCTGGACCTTTTCATAAAGGATTATGTTTTAATTTTAACGAAGGTCAGTGTAAATGGCTTGCCAATTGTAGATAAAAGCACGAATGTGCTCATTGTGCAGGGCCGCACTCGGCTGTTCCTTGCTTTAAGAAAATAGGTCAACATTCACTTCGCTTTGAGGGATAATTTTCTTAAAAGCGGTAACTCGAGTGGTATTGGAAAACATGTTACCATGGCTTCATCTGTACCCAGATTTCAAGAAAGCGTACATGCTAATTAATGGATTTCGTTATGGTTTTCTTTTACCTTCCTTTTCCGGTATAGGTTGCGTAGTTTTTAAAAATTTAGCTTCAGTTGATTTACATCAAGATATTGTTTGGGTTAAAATTGACAAAGAGCTTGAGGAAGGGAGAATTGCCGTCCCCTTTGATTATCCTCCGTTTACTAATTTTAGGGTCTCTCCTTTGGGGATTATTCCAAAAAAGGAACCTGGCTCTTTCCGTATTATACATCATTTATTTTTTCCTGATGGTTTTTTTTTAAACAATGAAATTGATTCTGCTATGTGTTCTGTATCTTATTCCTCCTTTGAGGATGCTTTGGTTAAAATTCGAGCTGTTGGTAATTCTGCTTTATTGGCAAAAGCTGACGTAAAATCTGCTTTCCGTCTGTTGCCGATACATCCGTCTGCGTTCAGTCCGTTGGGTTTTGTTTTTGATGAGAAGTACTTCTTTGATAAGTGTTTACCAATGGGGTGTTCTATCTCCTGTCATTATTTTGAGCTTTTTTCGTTATTTATAGAATGAGTGGTTATGCATCGTTTGGGTTCTTATAATTGTATACACTAATTGGATGATTTTTTATTCATAGGTAAGGCTGATTCTTTAGATTGTTTATATATTTTCACAGAATTTCAGATGACTTGTCGTTTTTTTCGGGGTTCCATTAGCTCCTGAGAAGTCTGTTTCCCCGACCACATGTTGGGAATTTCTAGGTGTTCAAACTGACACTGTGGCTATGGAAAAAATTGTACCAGGCTGATGTTGGATTTTATTTTATCTAAACAGAAGGTTCAATTAAAGACGATTCAATCATGATTAGGTTTGTTAGCATTTGCTTCTAGAGTGATACCTATGGGAAGAATATTCTCAAAACGGCTTTATAAAGTTACTTCTCCTAGACATTTTATTAGGGTCACTGCCGACATTGGTACTGATTTGTTGATTTGACACAATTTTTTATATTCTTTTAATAGATGCTCTTTATGGAAAACCCCTTTTTGTGTCGCATCTGCTCTTAATCTTTTTACAGATGCTTCTGGAGCTTGCAGATATGGGGCTTTTTGGCAGGGTCACTGGTCAGTGAATAGATGGCATTCTTCTTGGATTGATAAGGGTCTTACTACTAATATTGTCCTTATGGAGTTGTTTCCTGTTATCGTATCTTTTAAACTTTGGGGAAAACAGTTTAAAAATAAGAGAATTCTATTGCATTCAGATAATAAAGGGGTTGTTTTTGCGATTACCGGTTTGGTTTCCAAATCACTTCTGGTTATTTCTATTCTTCGTTATTTGGTATTTCAATGTTTAGAATTGAATATATGGATAAAGGCTAAATATGTTCCGGGCATTAATAATCTCATTGCATACTCGTTGTCTCGTCAACAGATGGGCAGATTTCGGGAATTAGTTCCAAATGCAGACCAGATCGAACTATTGTGTCCTCCGCATTTATGGAAACTGATATGATTCCTGTGAAGATTGCTATTCGAAATTCTTTGGCTCCCTCCACGTGGGCATGTTATGAAGCTGTGTGGAATCAGTGGTGTTCTTTTTTGCGGTATCGCAAAGTATCGAATGACTGCGTTACAGAAGATTTAGTATTGGCATTTTTAAATCTTTTAATGGCTAGTAAATACTCTTATTCTCATATTGTAAAGACATTAGCAGGAGTGTCTTTTTTTTTAGGAATATACAAGGTTACTCTTCCTGCTCTAGTTTTTTTTTCAGTAAAACAAGCTTTAAAGGGCTATTGTAAAAAATACAGCTTACCTGATAAGAGATTGCCAATTACTGGAGATATATTATGTAAGATATGCTCTGCTACTAAGGTTGTATGTTTTTTCACCATTTGAATCGTTATTGTTTAAACTGTTTTGCTTATGTTTCTATGGCTCTTTTAGGATCTCTGAGCTGCTTCCTCCTAGTCAAACTGCTGATTCGGGTCTTCTGCTTTCTTCTATGAGAAAAAGGAAGGTGGGACTTTGAATTAGTCTATTGATTCGTAGGTGTGAAATAATTTGAAAGTATATTTAACTGGCACATTGCGTCTGACAATACATGCACATAGTAGAAAAGGTTTAATATGTATACACACACATACATGGTGTACACCTCATAAATACTTTACATGTACATATCAAATGGATGGCATATACAATTGACAAGAGATTTAATATGGATAAAATGAATTATTGCAAATTCATATATGTACACATCATCTAAAGGGCATTATGCAGTTTAATTAATCATAAGAAAAACAGTATGATCATTTGGTTATAGATGATGAGTCTAAGTAGGTTCCTATCAGTAGGCATAAGAATGCATCCTAACAGCCTGACGCATTTCGTGGATAATACCACTCTTCAGGGGCAGATGCCCTGCTTTCTTCTGTGGTTCTGCATTCAGGGGTTCTTCGCATGTTGTTACGCAAGAGCAAAACTGATCAATTTGGTCGTGGCTGCTGCGTTACCATCCACAAGCACGTAAATATGTCTATATGTGCAGTATCTCTGACTCAGAATGACTTAGCGTTGCGGCTACCTTCTGATAAGCAATTCGTTATTCATGCAAATAGTGACCCTTTGACGATTTATCAATTTAATGCTGTTTTGAACAGATGTCTCCATAGTTTAAAGCTTGACCACCTTCCAATTTCCTCACACTCTTTCTGTATTGGTGCTCCTACTGCTGCTGCAAATTTAGGTTTTTCATAATCTGTTATTAAAAATATTGGTAGGTGTAAGTCTAAATGCTACAGTTCTTATGTTCGTCCTAATGTTTTTATTTGAATTTCAGATTCTCAATTCATTACTTGGATCATCAAACATACTTATGTATATTGGGCTCATAGAAGAGCTTAATTTCGCTGTTATTGTCCCAATTTAGATTTACCTACATCTCACTTTGCCATATATTGGTTACGGGCATCGCGGCCTAAAATGGATTGAGTTACATAAAGTGTTATCTTTATTGTACTTACAATGGCCTGTTCCTAACTTATTATCTTCCATTTGGCTGGAAACTACCTTGGTCTCCGCAAGACTTTAGACATAATCTCCTGTATTAAATCTGATTTGATGTGCATTCATAATGTACTTCCTAATTGTGTCTTAAGCCTCGTACACATGATCGGATTTTCCGCAGACAAAACCTCGGACTTTTGTCCGAAAGGCGTTGGCCAGGAACTTGTCTTGCATACAAATGGCAAGGAATTTTAGACCAACAAACACGAACGTAATGACGTACTATGTGGTTTTTCAGCTCTTTAGCACCACCCTTTGGACTTCTTCTGCTAATTTCATGTTAGTAGAAGTTTGGCGAGTTTATTTGCGCTTTTCATTTTGCGCTTTTCATTTCACGCTTTTCATTTTGCGCTTTTCATTTCATGCTTTTTATTTCGTCTCTGAATGGCCATTGTTCAACCAGCCATATTGCGGAATCGGGGGAGATAACGTGTTATTTATTATTGGCCTTGGAGCTATTGCTTTGACCCAAGTCCAGTCCAGGAACAGGAGGAGAAGGATTTCTTGGACCAAAAATTGGTTGCTTTATTAATCATGACCAATTATGTCATATGCCTTTGCTGTGGGAGCTCCAGGAGAATAATCCAGATGATTTTCAGAATTATCTCCGGATGATTGACACCTGCTTTCACCAACTCTTGGCATTGTTGACCCCCTATATTAAGAAGTAGGACACATGCATGTGGCTTTTATTTTATTTTTTGGTTGAATAATGATTTGATTTGGTATATTTTCTATATTTTTGGATGCACAGAATGCACTTTTTGGTTAAGTTCTATTGGCAGATAGCATGTCTAATTTTATTTGTTTTCTTTTTTTTTAATGCACAATAAAAAAATTGTGTAGAATAATACTTGGCTATGTGTTTTACTTCAAATGACAGTTTGGGAGTAGGCAGTTACATTTTAAAAAATACAATGTAAAATTAACAAGGGACACCAACATAGTTGTATCTTTGATCCTAACCACTTCAGCTGCGGAAGGATTTACCCCCTTCCTGACCAGAGTACTTTTTTACAATTTGGCCCTGCGCTGCTTTAACTGGTAATTGCGCGGTCATGCAATGCTGTACCCAAACAAAATTTGCATCCTTTTTTTTCCCACAAATAAAGCTTTCTTTTGATGGTATTTGATTGCCTCTGCAATTTTTATTTTTTGCAATATAAAATGATATTTTCTACTTTTTGTTATAAAAAAAATCCAATAAACTCAATTTTAGTCATACATTTAGGCCAAAATGTATTCAAATGGTAAAAAAAATGTCAATAAGCGTATATTTATTGGTTTGCGCAAAAGTTATAGCATCTACAAACTAGGGTACATTTTCTGTTTTAGTTTATGACTACCATTTCTTGGAGGTTCTAAAATGTCAGGGCAGCACCCCCCCCCCCCCAAAATGACCCCATTTTGGAAAGTAGACACCCCAAGGAAATTTGTTACAAGTCACTGAAAAATGACAAAAAAAATAAAAATATTATACAAAGTTGTCACTAAATTATATATTACTCACTTGTGCCATGGTTATATGTGAAATTACACCCCAAAATACATTCTCCTGCTTCTCCTGAGTATGGGGATACCTCACGTGTGAGACTTTTTGGGAGCCTAGCCGCGTACAGTACCCCGAAAACCAAGCACCGCCTTCAGGATTTCTAAGGGGGTAAATTTTTTATTTCACTTCTCATTACCTATCACAGTTTCAAAGGACATAAAATGCCAAGATAGTACAACTCCTCCCTAAATGACCCCATTTTGGAAAGTAGACACCCCAAGCTATTTGCTGAGAGGCATGTTGAGTATTTTGCAGGTTTTGCTTTTTGTCACAAAGTTTTGAAAATTGAAAAAACAAACAAAAAAAAAATTTTCTTCTTATTCTTCATTTTCAAAAACAAATGAGAGCTGCAAAATACTCACCATGACTCACCATGACTCTTAGCAAATACCTTGGGGTGTCTACTTTCCAAAATGGGGTCATTTGGGGGAGATTTGTGCTATCTGGACATTTCAGGGCCTCTGTAACTGTGATAGGTAGTGAGGAGTGAAATTAAAAATTTACTCCCTTAGAAGGCGTTGATTGGTGACTAAAGGTGACCTAAAAGTGGCACGCTTGTGTAATAATTGTCCACGTACAAGTAGTACCCCTTTCCGAATAAGGGGGACACCAAGTCCCACACAATATTACCAGCACTCCCTATGTAGTCTGGGCAGTTCTCTGGCTCCATGTGACTATCTTTTCCCTCGTAAACCATAAAACTATATGTATAGCTTGTTGCCCTGTCACAGAGCTTATACATCTTGACCCCATATCTGGCACGCTTGCTGGGAAGATACTGTTTGATAGACAAGCAGCCAGAAAACTTAATCAGGGACTCATCAACGCAGACAACTTGAAGGGGAGTAAACAAGGCTGCATACTGCTGGTTGAAGTGGTTTATGAGGGGCCGAATTTTGTGGAGCCGATCGTATCCAGGGTCACCCCGAGGACGACAGAGTTCATTATCATTGAAGTGCATGAACTGCAAGATCTGCTCGTATCGTATCCTGGTTATGGAGGCAGAGAACACGGGCATATGGTGAATCGGGTCAGTGGACCAATATGACCGCAACTCACTTTTTTAACTATGCCCATGAGGAGGGGTAGGCCCAGGAAGGTCTTAAATTCAGAGACCGTAATAGGTCTCCAAACTCTGGCAAGGGACAACTGGGGATTAGTAGTGATGAATTGACCAGCATAAAAATTGATTTAGTTCACAACAGATCGAGATCTCTTTGCACCTCAATGACAGCAGAAGACAGGGTCGGGTACGCCTGACCTTGGCAGGGACCACTACTCTGTCGTCAGAGCCATCTTTCAGGGTGCGCTGCTTTCTACGGGTTCATATTCCAAACCTGAATCTGAAAGGTGGCTGACTTCCTCTTCACTATCTGTCATGCTCAGAAACGTGTAGGCCTTTGCACTACTGTACCTTTGACTTGACATTTTGGCCTATAAATGTACTAGTACAATATTGAGACTCACAGGAAAAAAAGCACCTGACTGTCAGCGACTGATTCAAACGCTACAAAAAAAACTGGATCAGGCCTGACTCTGTGAATACTGCAGTTATTTGTTTACTGTTTTGTAAGTGACAGTGATCAATTGATACTACACTTGGGTGGGCTGGGCTGGGCTGGGCAGGGGGGCTAAACGCAGGTGCTAGCAGGTATCTGGGCTGATCCCTCTAACACTGCGTTTTTGGGAACCCCACTTCCACGAGGAGAGATGACATCACTTCTCCTGTAGGGGAGGATTTCATTCACCAGGACCGATCAGCAGGTCCAGGCCAGAAATCATGGGCCTGGAGACTGATCGGTTCTGAAGCGAATCCAATCTGCGCAGCCGCCGTAAGGTTATGCTGATTGGCCCAGACGAGCCAACCCGCCGCAGTAAAACTGTGGCGGCTGGTCTGGAACTGGTTAAAAACTACAGGATAATGGTGTTGTGGTAACTTGCAAAAAAAAAAAAAAAAAAAAAAAACAAGCATAATAATATTATCCTTGATATCACTAGAAAAAAAAAAGCCTTTGAAAATTAGTTTGCCATAACTCCATCAGTATCACCAGCAAAGCAGCTTCATTATTATCCCATTAAAGAAGAAGAGAATGTGCGCTGCATTTCGAGATTTCATAATTTGCAGAGTCACGAATGTTAATTCTCCATTACGAGCGCTAATTTACAAGACCGAACACTTCCAGGTCGTCCTTTCTTCCGAGCATGCGTGTTTGTACTTTGGACATTTGTCCGCTAGGAAAATCCGACGACAGACATTTGTTCGCAGAAAATTTTAAAGCCTGCCATCCAACATTTGTCTGCGGAAAATCCGACAACAATTGTCCGATGGAGCGTACAAACAGTCGGATTTTCCACCAATAGCCTGTCATCACACATTTCCCATCGGAAAATCTGATTGTGTGTATGAGGCTTAAGTCTTTTCGGAGATTATTCCTCGTTTAATTTGGCTTTCCCCCGAATGGAGGCATTTTGAAAAAATCCATAAGAATATTAATAGAGCTGTTGCTAAGTTTATGCCTGTTTTGAATGGAATGTCTTACAGACATGTGGATTTGGAGGGTGGTATTCTAGGTTTTTACCATCCTGATGGAATACACTTTTCTGATATTGCACTGGACATCCTGAATATGAATTTACAGTCATGTGTGGAATTGTCCGTGAGCCGATTGGGGTGCTGTGGTTATTGTACATAAGCTCGGCGTATGGGACTTTAAGTTATTGTTTTATTAGCTTTAATATCTAAGCTAAAATGTGTTGTTGATATATTAATAACAATAACAAAAGGAAAAAAAATGCGTCATTAGCAGTGCAGTCGGCGGGGATCAGAAGAAGGAAGCACATCCCGCCCTCCCTCCCATTTCGCAGCTTACATTATGATGTTTTTGTCCTTTTCTTTAGAAAAGGGACTTTAAGTTATTGTTTTATTAGCTTGAGCTTTAATAGCTAAGCTAAAATGTGTTGTTGTTGTTGATATATTAAAATCGGTATTTGATCATATGCTGTTAATATATATATTCTATAAAAGAAAAAAAAATGCGTCATTAGCAGTGCAGTCGGCGGGGATCAGAAGAAGGAAGCACATCCCGCCCTCCCTCCCATGTCGCAGCTTACATTATGATGTTTTTGTCCTTTTCTTTAGAAAAGGGATTTTAAGTTATTGTTTTATTAGCTTGAGCTTTAATAGCTAAGCTAAAATGTGTTGTTGTTGTTGATATATTAATATCAGTATTTGATCATATGCTGTTAATATATATATATTATAAATACCTATAATGAAAGGCACGGCCAGTTAAATCACACAAATATGAGTCCAGTATTTTATATTATATTTATAAGTTAAAGTTTTATTGAAAAGTTCTGCCTAGCATACCATGAATACTGTATATTGTTTGTTTAAATGTTTTTTTGTGTTGCTGGTAACCAGCAAGAGTGCACGACGTTGACTTTTGTGGTTTTTGAACTTCACTATATGGACTTTTATTATAGTTGTTGAATTTTGATCTGATATTTGATATATTGCTGCAATTTATATTTTATTTATCACAGAGAGATTGAGCATATTGCTTTTTTGCTAGCAGCTACAGGCTGTATATACATTTCTTGGGTGTTTAGCGCTGACTTTATTTTTATATTTGAGATCCTGTTCATTTATTTAATAGCATTATCATGACCACAACTGAATGACAGCTGACAGCTTCCAGCTTGCTGGCTTCTTTTACATTGTAAACAACCTATGTGGGATCCCGGGTGATGTCACTGTCCAAATATGGTCATTACTATATTTGTTCAATGATGTCCATTAGGTTCCCTGGTGCTAATGGAATGTAAATACAACTATCATTTGTAACTGTAGTATCAGTGAGAGAGGATCACTATGGTGGCAGGTTGTCATTCATTGTGAACGTTCATCAATGTCAATCACCTTATCCAGAGATGTAGATCCAACAAAAATCATGATGGTTTGCAACCCGCCAATAGGATGACCCAAGCAATGATCCTCTCGTACTGATGTTCCCATTGCAAATAACACCACCCAAGCTGGCTGTTAAATGTAAAGTCAGACCAGGCATACTGGTTGATGTCGTGGACCACATATCATGATTCCTAGCCAGGACCCCCACGCATGCCTGGAAGGATCTGGTATGGATATTGCAGGGGATCCCATGCTGTTCATGTTTCCTGTTTTATCCCCTTAAAATCCCTACAAGACCCTTATCAAGAATAATCTGTGTAATCTGTGTATTTTTAATGTTGCCCTTTTAGCTGCTCCTTAAGCCCACTGAACTGTATTTTTGAAAAAAACAAACATTTTTGTTTGGCACATATTCCCCGTGCCAGTGCCCAACTACCCATGACCTTTTTATAACCAAAGATTGCTGGCCTTGAAAAAACAAACAAGCTTTGGCTCCCAGGGACTCTAACTGAGCCAACTTTGCATATCCCTAATACATAGAATATTCAGCTAATTATAAAGCCCTTTACATTTTACTTATCCACCTTGCTGTGCTGTGTGGCAGGAAGAAGATGGGCAAAAATACATGTACTGATTGGTAAAACAGATGTTTATTTAATCTGCATATTTAGATTTGCTTGGTGTTCAGCTTTAAACTTGGGAGCCCCTCTTGACTTTTTATAATATTGTCATTAAAACTCAAGTATATATTTTTTTACCTAGCAAATGTCAGGATCAGCAGGGGATGGAGACACAGTATGAGACATTGGAGACATGCAGACAACAGGGAAGCCTGGATTGGAGTGAGGAGCACGAATAGCACAGCAGGTAGGAAAGACACACTGAAAGCTAAGAGATGCCATATCTTAACCAGATCCTTACACCCAAGTGTTTGTTATACAGTCTTCAATTTGTACATGTTTTTTTCCCTTCTTTATGAATCTTTGTCGCGTTAATTCCTTCTTGCCCCACCGTTTTTTTTCAGATTTTGCTGAAACTTAAGTCGTCTGTGTACTCATAGCTTACTAGTCCTAAACAATGTAGCTGCTAGCAGCCTCAGAAAAGAAGCAGTTTATTTAGAGAAATCTAAAGACTTTCGTGTTAGGGCTGAACATGGACCCATTCCTGTGCGATTCACTGTGGTGCAATTTTGTATTTGAATGGATCAATCAGCTTTTTCAAAGCTTATTTGAACAAGCTGAAGCAGGAAGCTGATTGGTTACTACGCACAGCTTGCACCAAATTCTGTTTTAGTAAATCTCCCCCCACTGCGTCTGCAATCTGTGTCGTTAGGAATACATTAACACCCCACAGCAGACCACACGCCCACGCAGTGATACTTGCCTGACGAAGGTGTCCTGCGCGGCCCCGAAACGTTGCACCCCCCTTGTGATGTGACCATTTTCGATTAAAAAACCTTTTTTGGACAACCTTGTCTGCTGATCCATGGTGTGCTGGCGAAGATGTACTTCTGTTTGATGCTTCAAGAACCCAACTGGTAATCGTTACAGCACCCGTTAATGCTCTATGCCGTTTACCCGGGAACGTGTGCGACTGGAATATTGAATATATTGTGAACCAGCCCTTAAAATGGACCTTTCAGTAGCTTTGCAAATCAGCATGAATACATTCCTGATATGTCACAATTTACAGCAACAGTTATCTTTCAAAAAAGTGGTACTTTTCATTTGTTGTTAAGTTTGATGAGCTCCAGTCCAGTAGCTTGGCTAGGCTGAGATGATGCCATCAGTCTGCTACAGGCAGCAGAAAAAGGCAAAAAGGTGAATGGCTGCAGCAGGGGGCTGAGATGTGTCAGGTTTTTGTGACAGACGACCCAATAACTACAAAAACACCAGAATATACATGACTGTGTCATCTCCTAGTCAGCAAAAATGTAAAAAAAAACAAAAAAAAACCATTTGCCACTATCAACCCCTGAAAGCCCAATAAACAATGTAGGTGCATGGCAGCAGAAGCTCAGGTTCAGGAAGCTGAGAGAGAAGCCAGCACATGGGTTACTTGCATTGCTGAGGCACATCAGCAGCACCATATAGAATTTTAGGGGCCGCATAGGGACTATTTCATTAAGGCTGACAACCTGACTTGTCACCTTGATATGGAGCTTTGAAACACTGTTGGTGCTATGACTCAGTAAACCAAGGCCAGCAATGTGCTGGCTTCTCTCTCTATGTCTGAGCCAGCATCTCAATCCAGGGAGTAGATGATGATGCTGGATGATGCCTGAACAAGGATGGCTCCAAACATCTGGCGGGAATAGCAGATATAGGCGTTGTCAGGGGAAATACTGTGTTTTTTTATATAATTTTTTCTTTGCTATTTATTATGTTGGAAAGTCTATAGAAGTCAATGGCAGCACATCAAAGTGTGTTTTGATGCATTTGGTACATTCGCAACAAGTATTAACAAACCTTGGGCAACGATTGTTAACCCTAACCCTTCCAAATCATAAAACAAAAAATGCATTGAAAACGCATGTGCTTCAATGTCAACATGCAAGAAGCATGACAACATGTACAGTATATCTAACGCTACAAAAAAACAAAAAAAAAAACACTCTACCCTTTAAGTATAACTAAAGGCAACGCTTTTTATTTTTTTATTTTGGATAGAGTGGAGATGTATTGGAACACATCAGGTTTGTATTTCTGTTCGGGAGATTCATCCTCTCTATTTGTCTTGTTTACTATTATCACCCAAAGCAAGAGTGAAAGAAAATTGCAAATATTGTGTTGTCACCAGAACAGGAATAGAGAGGAAATCATCCAATAAGGACACTAATTCTAGTGACCCTGATGACAACCATGGACTCCCTCACTTTGGAGGAATTTCCTCACTTCCTGTTTTGGTTATGGGACAGGAAGTGAAGGGAAATCTCTCCAATGGGACACAGAAGATAAAAAAAAAAACCTGACAGAATATGAGAACTAAGGCTGGGTTCACATATTTGCGGCTGCAGCTTGCTTTCTGTTTACCAGTGCAGGTGCAATTCAGGTGCAAATTTTTCCCTGAATTCACACCTGAACCGGACCCAAAAATGCACAGGACCCTTTTCAAAACCGCACCGCAGCCACCGGTTACCCAGCCTTACAGTGCATAAGATTAGTAATTTATGAGCTCATTTTAACACATTATAATTGAATACAACATATGAGCAAAAAGTATGAGATACAGTTGTGTTCCTTTTGTTCTTTGGCACAAAAGGTAGAGTTAACTTTAGCACATTTAAAATATTCCCATTTTTCATAAAACATTCAGCATAGCTTCAAAGCAGGTTCAGGTAAAAAGGCATGAATTTACCCTTTACCTGTTCATGGCTGGGTTATTAGCAGTAGTTCTCTTCCTGTGTACAGCTGCTAAAGTTCTGTTTGCCAAGAGCAAAAACTCAAGCTTGTGGGAAGGTAGCCAGTGACTCGGGACAGATTTTACCATCATAGCTAGTGAACATAACAGGAATCCCCCTCCTTCTGTCTGCCCAGGTACACTTCACAGCTGCACACACTGCTTCCATTCTGCTCCTAAGTTTAAAAAGGTTCTTGTTAATTCATTCTGCCTCAATTCTTTCAAGACTCTGGCAATGGCTTTTTTTTAAATATTAAAGCTGAATTAAAGGCAAATATAAAACTACCATTTAATGCAGTGGATCATTTACAGTACCAAAAACTATTAAAGTGCATACATACATAACCTGTGGATATATATATATATATTATATATATATATATATATATATATATATATATATATACAGTGCCTTGCAAAAGTATCAAAAGTATTCACCCCCTTGGCTTTTTACCTATTTTGTTACATTACAGCCTTTAGTTCAATGTTTTTTTAATCTGAATTACAGTATCTCACAAAAGTGAGTACACCCCTTACATTTTTGTAAATATTTTATTATATCTTTTCATGTGACAAATTACACTTTGCTACAATGTAAAGTAGTGAGTGTACAGCTTGTATAACAGTGTAAATTTGTTGTTCCCTCAAAATAACTCAACACACAGCCATTAATGTCTAAACTGCTGGAAACAAAAATGAGTACACCCCTAAGTGAAAATGTGCGAATTGGGTACAATTAGCCATTTTCCCTCCCCGGTGTCATGTGACTCGTTAGTGTTACAAGGTCTCAGGTGTGAATGGGGAGCAGGTGTGTTAGATTTGGTGTTAACGCTCTCACTCTCTCATACTGGTCACTGGAAGTTCAACATGGCACCTCATGGCAAAGAACTCTCTGAGGATCTGAAAAAAAGAATTGCTGCTCTACATAAAGATGGCCTAGGCTATAAGAAGTTTGCCAAGACCCTGAAACTGAGCTGCAGCATGGTGGCCAAGACCATACAGTGGTTTAACAGGACAGGTTCCACTCAGAACAGGCCTCGCCATGGTCTACCAAAGAAGTTGAGTGCACATGCTCAGCGTCATATCCAGAGGTTATCTTTGGGAAAAAGATGTATGAGTGCTGCCAGCATTAATGCAGAGGTTGAAGGGGTGGGGGGTCAGCCTGTCAGTGCTCAGACCATACACCACACACTGTATAAAATTAGTGTGCATGGCTGTCATCCCAGAAGGAAGCCTCTTCTAAAGATGATACACAAGAAAGCCCACAAACAGTTATGCCGAAGACAAGTAGACCAAGGACATGGATTACTGGAACCATGTCCTGTGGTCTGATGAGACCAAGATAAGCTTATTTGGTTCAGATGGTGTCAAGCGTGTGTATCGTCAACCAGGTGAGGTGTACAAAGACAAGTGTGTCTTGCCTACAGTCAAGCATGGTGGTGGGAGTGTCATGGTCTGGGGCTGCATGAGTGCTGCTAGCACTGGGGAGCTACAGTTCATTGAGGGAACCATGAATGCCAACATGTACTGTGACATACTGAAGCAGAGCATGATTCTCTCCCTTTGGAGACTAGGCTGCAGGGCAGTATTCCAACATGATAACAACCCCAAACACACCTCCAAGACGACCACTGCCTTGCTAAAGAAGCTGAGGGTAAAGGTGATGGACTGGCCAAGCATGTCTCCAGACCTAAACCCTATTGAGCATCTATGGGGCATCCTTAAATGGAAGGTGGAGGAGCACAAGGTCTCTAACATCCACCAGCTCCGCGATGTCGTCATGGAGGAGTGGAAGAGGACTCCAGTGGCAACCTCTGAAGCTCTGGTGAACTCCATGCCCAAGAGAGTTAAGGCAGTGCTGGAAAATAATGATGGCCACACAAAATATTGACACTTTGGGCCTTATTTGGACATTTTCATTTAGGGGTGTACTCACTTTTGTTGCCAGCGGTTTAGCCATTAATGGCTGTGTGTTGAATTTTTTTGAGGGGACAGCAACTTTACACTGTTATACAAGCTGTACACTCACTACTTTACATTGTAGCAAAGTGTCATTTCTTCAGTGTTGTCACATGAAAAGATATAATAAAATATTTACATAATTGTGAGGGGTGTACTCACTTTTGTGAGATACTGTATATGTGATGGATCAGAACACAATAGTCTAAGTTGCTGAAGTAAATTAGAAAAATATATATATGCATAAAACTATTTTTCAGAAATAAAAAACTGATAATTGGCACGTGTGTATGTATTCATATTTGTTATGAAGCCCATAAAAAGCTCTGGTGCAACCAATTACCTTCAGAAGTCACATAATTAGTGAAATGATGTCCACCTGTGTGCAATATAAGTGTCACATGATCTGTCATTACATATACACACCTTTTTGAAAGGCCCCAGAGGCTGCAACACCTAAGCAAGAGGCACCACTAACCAAACACTGCCATTAAGACCAAGGAACTCTCCAAACAAGTAAGGGACAATGTTGTTGAGAAGTACAAGTCAGGCTTAGGTTATAAAAAAATATCCAAATGCTTGATCCCTAGAAGCACCATCAAATCTATCATAACCAAATGGAAAAAACATGGCACAACAGCAAACCTGCCAAGAGACGGCCGCACACCAAAACTCATGGACTGGGCAAGGAGGAAATTAATCAGAGAGGCAGCACAGAGACCTAAGGTAACCCTGGAGGAGCTGCAGAGTTCCACAGCAGAGACTGGAGTATCTGTACATAGGGCGACAATAAGCCGTACGCTCCATAGAGTTGGGCTTTATGGCAGAGTGGCCAGAAGAAAGCCATTACTTTCAGCAAAACACAAAGTGGCACGTTTTGAGTTTTTGAAAAGGCATGTGGGAGACTCCCAAAATGTATGGAGGAAGGTGCTCTGGTCTGATGAGACTAAAATTGAACTTTTTGGCCATCAAAGAAAACGCTATGTCTGGCGCAAACCCAACACACCCAAAGAACACCACAGTGAAACATGGTGGTGGCAGCATCATGCTGTGGGGATATTTTTCAGCAGTCGGTACTGGGAAACTGGTCGGGGTTGAGGGAAAGATGGATGGTGCTAAATACAGGGATATTCTTGAGCAAAACCTGTACCACTCTGTGTGTGATTTGTAGCTAGGACGGAGGTTCACCTTCCAGCAGGACAATGACCCCAAACACATTGCTAAAGCAACACTTCAGTGGTTTAAGGGGAAACATGTAAATGTGTTGGAATGGCTTACTCAAAGCCCAGACCTCAATCCAATAGAAAATCTGTGGTCAAACTTAAAGATTGCTGTTCACAAGCGCAAACCATCCAACTTGAAGGAGCTGGAGCAGTTTTGCAAGGAGGAATGGGCAAAAATCCCAGTGGTAAGATGTGGCAAGCTCATAGAGCAGGGGTCTCAAACTGGTGGCCCTCAAGCTGTTGTGGAACTACAAGTCCCATCATGCCTCTGCCTGTAAGAGCCATGCTTGTAACTGTCAGCCTTGCAATACCTCATGGGACGTGTAGTTTCACAACAGCTGGAGGGCCGCCCGTTTGAGACCCCTGTCATAGAGACTTATCCAAAGCGACTTGGAGCTGTGATAGCTGCAAAAGGTGGCTCTACAAAGTTATGCACATTGACTTTTTCTGTTATTTTGTCCTATTTGTTGTTCACAATAAAAAAATACATCTTCAAAGTTGTGGGCATGTTCTGTAAATTAAATGCAAATCCTCAAACAATCCATGTTAATTCCAGGTTGTGAGGCAACAAAATACAAAAAATGCCAAGGGGGGGTGAATGCTTTTGCAAGGCACTGTATATATTACAGCTTAAAGGAGAAGTACAGCCAAATCTTGTTTGCCTGTACTTCTCCTGTTGATCATGGAAGTGCAGTTCATTCTGCACTCCTGTAAACCCGTTTTCAGCCAGAACTGGTCCAGGCTAGGGAAAGATCATGACCATATGGTCAGGATCCACACAGCCCAGTGCACCAGTGGACGAATGTGTGGGGGATGGCTAATCAAAATGTCATTTACCAGCACCTTCCTTTTCTAAATGAACACAGTGAACACACTCACTCACTGTGTTCAATCATAACTGAAACCAAGTAAACTGTGTTTACTATGCTTTAGTTTGTGAGTGAACAGGAAGCTGCTCAGCACAGAGCACTATCCCATTCATTCACTGTCCAATGCAGCTGAGGATGCAGAGAAAGTCATGTGTGTATGAGCTTTGGGGTGCACACCCTAATGCAATATGCTGCGCACACCTATCAGTAGAGGGGTTTTGGGATGCCCAACTTGACTGAAAAAACTGATGGGGACAACTTCCCTCCTATGTACAGAGCAAAGATCCTGGACTGTTCTCCTTCCTAAACACAGTCAGTCTTTAAGGATCAGTGGCAAAAGTCCTTTGCAGACTAGGAGCTCTTTGGAAAATAGCACAAAATGTTGCAAAACTGCATGCAGGAGTATCTCCTCTCCTCTGTAGAACTGCTCTCAGCTCCACTGCCTGCAGGTACTACCAGCCCTCCTGGCTGCATATCTGCCAGCCCACCTGGCTGCTCCGGAAGATCTCCCAAGACAAGGGATAAAGGGTAAGTGCAACACCGTCCTTTGCAAGCTTACTATATGTGGCAGTCTCTCCCTTTGTGAATCCCTGGGTGTGCTGATGTACTCACCCTGTCTTTTTTGATCCCTTCTGCTCTTAGGCAAGATTCCTTCTCAAACTGGATGCTGAAAGAATTCTTTCCAGCCAGCCCAAGCCCAGCATGGAGGCAAAGCGCCCCCCCCCCCCAAACCTAGGGGACCCCTCTTAGGCCAATGGCAGCCTCCTCAGCACTCCATCTTCCACCTGACTCCCCTACTGGCATGGCTCCACCATATTTAAGGGCTGACCCAGCCACCCTTCCAGGACATTCTGCCTGGTGATTGGCCACGTTCACTCAAGTATGCAGATCAGAACCTCCTGGCCTCCACCCACTAATTTCCAGAAGTTATTACAAGCTTCTAGATCCAGACCCGACCCAATTACAGACTCACATAACTTACCATGAGTCATAAGCTTAAATTTACCTATACTAACACTAGTAGCACACAGTAGGTACTTTCCCACCTTCCCGCCCAGGCCAATTTTCAGCTTTCAGCGCTGTAACTTTTTAAATGACAATTGCGCGGTCATGCTACACTGTACCCAAACTAAATTTTTTATCATTTTGTTCCCACAAATAGAGCTTTCTTTTGATGGTATTTGATCACCTCTGCGGTTTTTATTTTTTGCTAAACTAATAAAAAGGCCGAAAAGTTTTTCTGTGTTTTTGTTATAAAATTTTGTAAATAAGTAGGTTTTCTCCTTCACTGATGGGCACTGATAAGGCAGCACCGATGAAGCGGCACCGATGAGGCGGCACTGACGATGGACACTGATAGGCTGCACTGATGGGCACTGATAGGCAGCACTGATAGGTGGCACTAATAGGCGGCACTGATGAGCACTGATAGGTGGCACAGGTGGGCACTGATAGGCGACACTGATGGGCACTGAAAGGCTGCACTTATGGGTACTTATGAGTGGCACTGATAGACGACACTGCTGGGCACTGATAGGTGGCACTGATGAGCACTGGCAGGCATTTTTCTTTGGCACCGATAGGCAGCTGTCTGGGCACTGATTGGCATTTCCCTTGTGGTCTAGGGTGGCATACCTGGCGGTCCAGTGTGGTGGCCATCCCTGGCGGTCCTGGCGGCATCCTGGTGGTCCTGGGAGGGCATCCGAGGGGGGCTTCGCTGACAAACAATCAGCACAGACCCCCCCTGTCAGGAGAGCAGCCGATTGGCTCTCCTCTACTCGAGTCTGTCAGACGCGAGTGAGGAAACGCGGATCAAAGGCTCTTCCTGTTTACATCGTGATCAGCCATGATTGGACACGGCTGATCACGTGGTAAAGAGTCTCTGTCAGAGACTCTTTACCTAGATCGGAGTTGTGGTGTGTCAGACTGACACGCCGCAACAACGATTACCGCGATACGCGCCCCTTGATATCCTGAAAGACGTCATATGACATCTGGTCAGCATATCGCAACCACTTTGCTGACATAATTTTGTTATATGGCAGGCGGCAAGTGGTTAATTAAATACAGGCCTCATGCATGTCTGTGTAGTGTTAACACACATATTGTTGTGTGTTAATGGACTGCCAATGCATCAGCAGAAAACACAGACAGAAAACACAGCTACACCGCTCCTTCACCACTCCAAAGATGCTGCTTGCAGGAGTTTTTTTGACGTCCTGCCAGCGCATCGCCTCAGTGTGAAAGCACTCTGAGAATGAAGGGGATCCGTTTTTCAGGCGCTTTACAGGCGCTATTTTTAGCCCAAAAGTGCCTGAAAAATGCCTCAGTGTGAAAAGGGTCTTACTGAATGCTGCCATGAAGACATGATCCTGCATATGCATAAAACAACTTGGTCTGCTGCGCTTCATACTTTTCATTTTGTTGTTTCACTTGACAGCTGGCGCTTTTACATTTTGTTCAGTAATATATGTTTTATATGGTATTTTCTGAGCAAAATGAAAAGCATGCCAATCTCTTAGACATGTCAAGTTGTTGCTTAGTAACACCACGCTGCCATTTTCCCCAACAGTACCTCTCTTATACTTTGGCGTAATTCCATTTCAGTTTGTGACGGAGATTTGTTACCTTCCAAGTACACAAAGAAGAAAAGGTCAGATCCAGGAATGCAGTAGGAACTTCTCTGTTCCTGCATATGCTGTGGTGTTACTCAATATGTAGGGGAGGGGCAAAGACACATAAGTTGTCAATGTATTAGTTATTTTAAACAAACATCAGGAAATATAACTACTCAAAGTCGCTACATTCCAAAATCTGCTGTTGATATATTTAAACTATCCAAATAAAGTAGAACAAAATAACAAAAGTTCTCAGAACATAAAATCACATATCATTTATTTAGCAAAATAGATACTGGATTAATGGAAAATAGATCTCTATTCGACCTGTTATTACTGCCATGACTGCTGAGGTGCAATAAGCCCAGGTCCCATCCAAATTACCATACCGTTTAGTGTACCTTAACCCTTCTTCCCATTCAATAAAAACCACGTACAACCATTAACGTTGGAAAGGGCAAGGCCACAGCTTTATTTAACTCAAACATAACATTAACTCTTTTAAACCGTGCCAGTCACAGTTGCACTGTGAGCACTCAACTACAAATGTAAAAGGGAGATGAAGGAGGGGCCTGTCCTTACCATAAGTGCCGGACCGGCCGTCAATCTCTCAATTACCATCAGGGCCGCTAAAACAACGGTAAAGCGGCGCTAAAATAATGCCGCTTTACCGCTGACACCCGGGCGCCGGCAGTGTGAAAGGGGTCTTAGGCTAATAGACAAAGGGGTGTCAAAAAGTAGTATGGGGGGTGGGCACTGCCCCAGGGAACATGTACCAATGCCAAAAAAAAAAAAAATGTTGTAAAAATCTATTCGGCCAGGAGTGGTGAATTTTTAAATGATTAATTTGAAACATCAAAAATGTTCAATTCCTTTACATAATAGACCTGGGGGTGTCCTAATCCTGCCTGTGAAGGGGCGCATCTCTGTGATGGACAAAAACTGCTAAAGCAGCGCTGACATTTACAAAGGAAAAAGTTTTTAAATTGTTAAAAAATGACTGAAAGCTGTCATTTGTGGGTTTCTTTGTTTTTTTAAAGAAACAGCACACAGACCCCTCCAAGGGTCTATGTATTTGAGGGGGACCTTAGGAGGGGGTTGTGTGCTGTTTTTTTTTTTTAAAAGAAGCTGGCAAAAAATGTCATTTGTCGGTAATTTAAAGTGTAATATTTTTTCTTTATAAATGTGATTTTTGCTGCAGCACATCCGACAGGAAAAATGAAAAATAAATTGCTTAGAGTCCGTCCCAAATACATACCAGACTTTCTTTATTACAAATATTAGGAAGTTTCTACTGCTCATGGTACACTTTACACATATTTTTGATTTTATATCATGTAAATGTCCATTCCTTGTATGTGGATTTTAAGGTGATGCCCTTTGGGCCTGGTACTGATTTTAGGGGGGACTCAATGCAAAAAAAAACAAAAAGGTCCCCCTAAAAATACATACCATACCCTTAATACTAGGCCATATATCCTCATCATGGGGGAATGCCTTGGAAGGGGGGCGCCACCCTGGCAATGCACCTCGTCCCCATGTTGATGAAGACAAGTCACTTCTCCACACCCCTTGCCCAGTGGTTGTGGGGGCTTTGCAGGCAGGGGGCTTATTGGAATCTGGAAGACCCCTTTAATTAGGGGTGTGATACAGGGTTCCCTGCTGATTCGTCCTCCAACTGTTACAAATAGAAGCTTTTATACAGGTAGATGAAGATGTCACTGTGGTTAAAAACATGCATCTCTCCATATAGAGTTAAGGTACATAAAAGAATCATAGTGGAGGCCTCAATAGTTCAAGTCCAGTGGTGGGCTTTAACCACTTCAGCTCTTATACTTTTATACCCTACAGTGCCTTGCAAAAGTATTCACCCCTTGGCATTTTTCGTGTTTTGTTGCCTCACAAACTGGAATTAACATGGATTGTATGGTGATTTGCATCATTTAATTTACAGAACATGCCCACAAGTTTGAAGATTTTTTTTTTATTGTGAAGCAAACAACAAATAGGACAAAATAACAGAAAAGGTCAATGTGCATAACTATTCACCCCCCCTAAAGTCAATACTTTGTAGAGCCACCTTTTGCAGCTATCACAGCTCCAAGTCGCTTTGGATAAGTCTCTATGAGCTTGCCACATCTTACCACTGGGATTTTTGTCTATTCCTCCTTGCAAAACTGCTCCAGCTTCTTCAAGTTGGATGGTTTGCGCTTGTGAACAGCAGTCTTTAAGTCTGACCACAGATTTTCTATTGGATTGAGGTCTGGGCTTTGACTAGGCCATTCCAACACATTTAAATGTTTCCCCTTAAACCACTCAAGTGTTGCTTTAGCAGTGTGTTTGGGGTCATTGCCCTGCTGGAAGGCGAACCTCCGTCCTAGCTTAAAATCACACACAGAGTGGTACAGGTTTTGCTCAAGAATATACCTATATTTAGCACCATCCATCTTTCCCTCAACTCTGACCCGACTGCTGAAAAACATCCCCACAGCATGATGCTGCCACCACCATGTTTCACTGTGGGGATGGTGTTCTTTGGGTGATGTGATGTGTTGGGTTTGCGCCAGACATGGCGTTTTCTTTGATGGCCAAAAAGTTACATTTTAGTCTCATCAGACCAGAGCACCTTCCTCCATCCATTTTGGGAGTCTCCCACATGCCTTTTCGCAAACTCAAAATGTGCCATTTTGTTTTTCGCTGAAAGTAATGGCTTTCTATGGAGCATACGGCTTAATGCCATCCTATGTACAGATACTCCAGTCTCTGCTGTTGGAACTCTGCAGCTCCCCCAGGGTTACCTTAGGTCTCTGTGCTGCCTCTCTGATTAATGCCCTCCTTGCCCGCTCCGTGAGTTTTGGTGTGCGGCCGTCTCTTGGCAGGTTTGCTGTTGTGCCATGTTCTTTCCATTTGGTTATGATAGATTTGATGGGGCGCCTAGGAATCATCAAAGATTTGGAAATTTTTTTATAACCTAACCCTGACTTGTACTTCTCAACAACATTGTCCCTTACTTGTTTGGAGAGTTCCTTGGTCTTCATGGCAGTGTTTGGTTAGTGGTGCCTCTTGCTTAGGTGTTGCAGCCTCTGGGGCCTTTCAAAAAGGTGTGTATATGTAATGACAGATCATGTGACACTTAGATTCCACACAGGTGGACATCATTTCACTAATTATGTGACTTCTAAAGATAATTGGTTGCACCAGAGATTTTTATGGGCATAACAAAGGGGGTAGATACAAACGCACATGCCAATTATCCGTTTTTTATTTCTGAAAAATAGTTTTATGTATATATTTTTCTAATTTTACTTCATCAACTTAGACTATTGTGTTCTGATCCATCACATATAATTCAGATTAAAAAAACATTGAACTAAAGGCTGTAATGTAACAAAATAGGTAAAAAGCCAAGGGGGGTGAATACTTTTGAAAGGCACTGTATATGGACCCTTTTCACTATGGACCAGTTTATCTTTTCGTTACAGAACATACCAAAGTAAACCATACATTGTTTTTTTGGAGACAAACTCAGCTCTTGTGGCACTATAATCTTACAAAAAATGTTTTAATGCAACACTGAAAAGAAAAACAAATAATATAGAGAAAAGGGAAAAAAATGGTAGCAAAAGATAAATAAAACAGAAAAAAATAGCTAAGGGGAGACTGAGAGAAAATGGGTTAATTATGGCTGATAATGGTTAACTAGGGATTGATGAGTGGTTAAATGGGAATACATTTTTTTTTTTATTGTACTAGCAAAGTTTCTTTATATGAAGTTCCAAGGTCACAACATCTGCATACTTAGGAATTACTGAAGCAGAGGGACAGGTTTTGAAACATTGTAGTTCATATTCACTATTATTGGGGAAGAGTAAAAAAAAATACTAACACAATACAGAGATGAAATATGTTTGAATAATCACATTTCTTTTATAAGAAGGACTTAGAAATTTGAGATCAGTTTAAAGATTTTATAAGCAAGAACACAAAATTGTAAGCTGTTTCAGTAACACCTATGCATTGAGTATATTCTAGTGCTGCGTTATGGAAGCCCAGCCATCTATGGGCTGCAAAAGCACATGAATGGACCAAAAAGCAGACATGCAACAGATGTACGTGATGTCGCGCACAGCGTCTGGGGTGTGCCCACAGTGACCCGCTCCCGCTGTGATTGGACACAATTGTGATTGGTCCGCCGCAATGTCGCAGTCCTGCTAAGAATCGCTGATCGCCGCTGTTACTAGTAAAAAAAATTAATTTAAAATATTCCATAAATCTATCCCATAGTTTGTAGACGCTATAACTTTTGCGTAAACCAGTATACGCTTATTGGAATTTCTTTTACCAAAAATATGTAGCAGAATACATATCGGCCTAAATTGATGAATAAATTTGATTTTTTAAATTTTTTTTATTGGATATGTTTTATAGCAGAAAGTAAAAAATATTGTTTTTTTTTCAAAATTGACAGTCTTTTTTGTTTATAGCACAAAAAAATAAAAACCTCAGAGGTTATCAAATACCACTAAAAGAAGGCTCTATGTGTGGGAAAAAATGGGCATAAATTATCAGTTAAAACAACGCAGTGCCGCATCGCAAAAATTGGCCTGGTCATGAAAGGGTAAAACCTTCCAGGGGTGAAGTGGTTAATAAGGAACAGGACTCTTTACAAAGTACTCACAACAGTCAATCAGCAATCATGTTTTCTGCTGATTGGTTGCTCAGTGTTCTCAACCAAAATACAAATATCCAACGGTGCAAATGTGTGCACTTAATCAAAAACTTGAGGTGCCCCCAAACAAATTAAATAAAATTGCTACTAGTGCAAGTATTAATGTGTAAAAATTTACCTATACAAGTAAAAAAATATAAGTATATGGAGCAGCAGCTCAATAATGCAACCCTTTGTGCATAGACCAAAATAATATATGTGTAAAAGGAGCCGTGCTATATGTGATAAACATAGACTCTAAACATACTAATTAATATTATACAGGATGTATATAGCGCCAACAGTTTACGCAGCGATTTATAATATAAGAGGGAGACAGTACAGTTACAATAAAATAAAAGAGGATTAAGAGGACCCTGCTCAAAAGAGCTTACAATCTAATAGGGTGGGGCAAGTGGTACAAAAGGTTGTAACTGTGATGAATGAGCTAAAGTGATAAAAGATAAGTTGGAGGTGTGATAGGCTTCCCTGAAGAGATGAGTTTTCAGGGATCGCCTGAAGGCAGCCAGAATAGGAGATAGCCGGAGGGGTTGAGGTAGAGAGTTCCAGAGGATGGGACAGGCTCTAGAGAAGTCGTGGAGATGAGCATGGGAGGAGGAGACAAGGAAGCTTGAGAGCAGGAAGTCTTGAGAGGAGCAGAGAGGACGGTTTGGGTGATATTTGGAGACAAGTTTGGTAATGTAGCTCGGGGCAGAGTTGTGAATGGCTTTGTATGTTGTTGTTAGTATTTTGAATTTATTTTGCTGCACGATCAGAAGCCAGGATTGGCGGAGAAGGGTGGCAGATACTGAGCAGTTGGTAAGGTGGATGAGTCTGGCAGCAGCATTCATGATAGCCTGAAGAGGGGAGGAGCCTATGGAGAGGTAGACCTATGAGGAAGGAATTGCAATAGTCAAGGCGAGAGATAACAAGGGAGTAAATGAGTAGCTTGGTGGTTTCATTTGTTAAAAAGGATAACATTTTAGAGATGTTACGGAGGTGAAGTCTACAAGCTTTTGACAACAATTGGATTCGGGGCTGAAACGACAGGAGCCTGGCGGACAAGATGGGTGAACTAGAGTTACTGTTGTACGAGGAGGATTTGGATTTTGTACGAATTTCACAGAGGGTAAAAAAGGGGGAGGGGTATGCCTATATATCAAGAATAATGTACAAGTGAATGTGAGAGATGACATCACTAAGGGAGCTAGGGAGGATCTGGAATCCTTATGGGTAGAGCTCCAAAGGGATGAAGCTAAGGGGAAAATAATACTAATGCCGCGTACACACGGTCGGACTTTTCAGCTACAAAAGTCCAACAGCCTGTCCGACAGACTTTCGACGGACTTTTGGCGGACTTTCGATGGACTGTTTACTGACCGGACTTGCCTACACACGATCACACCTAAGTCCGACGGATTCGTACGTGATGACGTACGACTGGACTAAAATAAGGAAGTTGATAGCCAGTAGCCAATAGCTGCCCTAGCGTTGGTTTTTGTCCGTCGGACTAGCATACAGACGAGCGGATTTTTTGACCGGACTCAACTCCATCGGAAAGATTTGAAGCATGTTCCAAATCTAAAGTCCGTCAGATTTTCGACCGAAAAAGTCCACTGCAGATCAGATGAAGCCCACACACAGTCGAATTGTCCGCCAGATTTGGTCCGTCGGCGTCCGTCGGACCAGTCCGGTCGAAAAGTCCGACCGTGTGTACGCAGCATTAGAGTATGCTATAGGCCCCCTAACCTGAGGGAGGAAGGGGAGACAGATTTCCTATCACAATTTGGATTAGCAGCAAGGATGGCAAGTGTTATCATAATGGGGAATTTTAATAATCCAGACATAGACTGGGCGGAGGGAACCGCGCATTCATCTAAGGCTCGCCAGTTCCTAAATGTCTTGCAGGACAATTTTATGGGTCAGATGGTAGACGCACCAACTAGAAATAAAGCGTTACTGGATCTACTGATTACCAACAATACAGACCTGATCACGGATGTGGAAATACGGAGCAATTTAGGTAACAGTGATCACAGGTCATTTGGCTTCAGTATAAATCACATAAATAGGAAACATAAGGGGAATACAAAGACACTGAATTTCAAAAGAGCCAACTTCCCTAAACTACAAACCTTGCTAGAAGGCATAAATTGGGATAAAATCTTAGGAACAAAGAACACGGAGGAGAGATGGGTTTGCTTTAAGAGCATATTAAATAAGGGCATTAGCCAATGCATCCTATTGGGTAATAAATTTAAAAGAGCGAACAAAAGTCCTGGATGACTTAACTCCAATGTAAAAATGCATATAAAAGCAAAGAAGAAGGCCTTCAAAAAATACAGGGTTGAGGGATCATCATCAGCATTCAGACGTTATAAAGAATGCAACAAGAAATGTAAGGGTGCAATAAGGATGGCTAAGATAGAACATGAAAGACACATAGCGGAGGAGAGCAAAAAAAAATCCCAAGAAATTCTTTAAGTATGTAAACAGTAAAAAAGGGAGGACAGACCATATTGGCCCCATAAAGAATGAGGAAAGACATCTGGTTACAAAGGATTGGGAGATGGTGAAGGTATTGAATTTATTCTTCTCCTCAATCTTCACGAGGGAATCGGGGGGCTTCAGTAACCAAAACTACAGTATTTATCCTTATGACACATCACAGGAAGCACCTCTATGGTTAACAGAGGACAGAATTAAAATTAGATTTTGGAAACTTAACATTAATAAATCATCAGGACCACATGGCTTGCACCCGAGGGTACTTAGGGAACTCAGTCAAGTAATTACCAGATCATTGTTCCTATTTTTTACTGACAGCCTACTGACTGGAATGGTACCAGCTGATTGGAGAAAAGCCAATGTAGCACCAATATTTAAAAAGGGCCCAAAATACATCCCTGGGAATTACAGACCAGTTAGCCTAAAATCAATAGTATGTAAACTCTTGGAGGGGATGATAAGGAACTATATACAAGATTTTAGTAATGAACATGGCAGTAATCAGCATGGATTTATGAAGAATCGTTCTTGCCAAACCAATCTATTAACCTTCTATGAGGAGGTGAGTTGCCATCTAGATAAAGGAAGGCCCGTATCTGGATTTTGCAAAAGCATTTGACACAGTTCCCCATAAATGTTTACTGTACAAAATAAGGTCCGTTGGCATGGACCATAGGGTGAGTACAACCCCACAATATGGATAAAAAAAAAAAAGTTTAACAAGACTCGTGACCACTCATTAAAATTAGAAGAAAAGAGGTTTTAACCTTAAACTACGTAGAGCGTTCTTTACTGTAAGAGCGGCAAGGATGTGGAATTCCCTTCCACAGGCGGTGGTCTCAGTGGGGGGCAGCAATAGTTTCAAGAAACTATTAGATAAACCCCTTGAACGACTGCAACATACAGGGGTATACAATGTAATACTGACATATAATCACACACATAGGTTGGACTTGATGGACTTGTGTCTTTTTTGCAACCTCACCTACTATGTAACTATATATGTAGGTAAGAGTCTAGGATTACACCCAGTACCCTGGTGTGAGTGGAGGGATTGATAATTGCATTATTGACATTGATGGAAAAGTAATGGAGGAGAGCAAATTAGTAATGCAAGAGGAGACTGAAGGTGTGAGGTGAGGAGTGGACAGATAGATTTGTGTGTCATTAGGGTAGAGATGGTATTGGAAGCCATGGGAGGTTATCAAGTGACCACGGAAGGAGGTATAAATAGAGGAGAAAAAGGGTCCAAGAACAGAGCCCTGGGGGACCCCTACAAAAAGAAGAAATGGAGGGGACATAGTTGTAGGTAACACCGAAGGAGCGCTGTGATAAGTAGGAGGAGACCCAGCATAGAGCAGATTGTTGGAGGCCAAGGGAACAGAGTTTATTGAGAATGAGCGGGTGGTCAACACTATCAAAGTCCACAGAGAGGTCAAGTAGTAGGAGTATGGAGTAGTATTAACGATAAAATGCCAGTCCCATTATTAATCCAGTGTCAACACCGATGATTAGTCCATATAAGTGTCCATAAATAATACTGTGCTCACTGTTACTTGTGCTTTCAATAAACACTTCAAACTCATGATATGCTCTTCCTACCACCATGCAAGTACACTCACCAGAACACCAAGACCCCAAAGGTCTATATCATTTAATAGGTATACTCAAATAGTTATGGGTCTGCCAATGTATACACCCATAGATTGCTTTTAGTTCCCTACCAAGTTATCAAAAAGCCATAAGAGAAACCATCATTGCACAATATATTTAATAAGCTAAAATCTTTACGTTAAAAACAGATGGTTCACTCACATTCAATGATGTCCTCAATATTGGCACCTAGTTTATCCATCGATCATACACAACGATACACTCCGCCATTCCTGCAGTTCGTTCCAATTACCGGAGTGACATATTGGGAGATGCCAGATGTGACGTCAGGATCACAGTGTGGCACCTCAGCATGTTTCGCACGTATAGTGCGTCATCAGGAAGCCACTGTAAGGTAGCAGTGGAACACAGTATTGTTTATGGACTTATGGACTGATAATCTGTGTTAACAGTGGATTCATTAATGGGACTGGCACTTTATGGTCAATATTGGATAACTAATATGTTTAAAGTCTACAGTTATCACATGTAGTGCGGCTCCTTTTACACATATATTTATTTGCTCAGTGTTCTACGGGCACCCTACCTTGTTGGCTTGGGGGGGGGGGGTTCTTAAAATGGATGTACTAGCTGCTGCCACCTGTAATCATAAACCAGCCCCCATTGTCAGTAAAAGTCTCTCACACATGGAAACACATTATGCCTCCCTCTGGAACCAAACAATTTTGGCAGCCATGACATCTTTTTTGAACATACTAACATAAATGTTCAATAGGTACCAACCATTGTATTACCAGAAGATTTATATTTAAGAACTGAGCATCTGACTTACCCCCCTGGTTTCTTATATGTATTGGATACTCCAGCAGTGATTCCTGACTTTAATCCCATCTACCTGGGAGTTTTTGATGTTCCTGCCCACCGTTGTGTGTTCCTTGTTCTGGGCACAATCTCGCATGCATAGTGGAAGCCCCTCATAATAGGCACCACAGGTGTGCATATGAAAAACAGAGTACCCAAAAGACTATATTAAAGGGGTTGTAAAGGTAAATTTTTTTTTTTTTTAAAATAACAAACATGTTATACTTACCTTCACTGTGCAGCTCGTTCTGCACAGAGTGGCCCCGAACCTGGTCTTCTGGGGTCCCTCGGCGGCTGTTTCAGCTCCTCCCCGCAAGCATTAACCACCTTAATGCGAGCTCCCTCGCATGGTGGTTAGTGCTTGCGGGCGCGCTCCCGTGATACAGCCGGCGGCTATAGCCGCTCACTGTATTTATTTATTTATTTATTTATTTATTTATTTCAGGTACTTATATAGCGCCGTCAATTTACGCAGCGCTGTATCACTTGGCCCCGCCCCCCAGCGCGCCGCATCATTGGATGTGATTGACAGCAGCGCGAGCCAATGGCTGCGCTGCTTCCAATCCATCCACTGTAGCCAATCAGTGGCCAGGGTGAGCGGAGGAATAGATGTCGGGAACGAGAAGCTGACTTTCGAGGTGTCAGGTAAGTAAAACGGGGGGGCTGGGGGCGGCGGTATTGTCAGAGGTTTTTTCACCTTAATGCATAGAATGCATTAAGGTGAAAACATTTTTACCTTTACAACCCCTTTAACTATCTGGTGGTTTATCACTCCACCATCTATTAAAAATACTTTTCTCAACTAGGGTCCCTCCAGAGGCTTCTAGGGGTTGTGTAAAGTGTAATTAAAGGCAAAACCTTTTTTTTTTCTTTCTTTCTTTCTTTTGAGAGAGAAAAAAGAAAGAACAAGAAAGAAAGAAAGAAAGATAATTTATTTCTTTCTTTCTCTTTCTCTCTTTCTTTTTCTTTCTTTTCTCTCTCTCAGTGCAATATGACCTCAAACAAAAACAGGTACAGTTATTATCTCATTATACGTGATCTAAAAAAAAACAAAAAAAAAAACAATCACCACTCCAACTCTGTATGTACAAAAATGGTTCAAAAGGCCCAAGAAAACCCTTTAAGTGAATCAATAACAGTGCAAAAAGCGGTAATGTGAAGTAACTCAAGGAAATTTAGAAACTGTTCAAATTATTCTGCTTATTCTAAGCTGCAGAAAACTGAATTCTGATTGGCTTTAAAAGGAAAACCACAGATGACTGCTGTGGCTACTGTAGTAGAAAATATTAAACAATAGTATCTGACCTCCCTATTATGTCGAAATAGAGAAGAAAGAAAGAAAGAAAGAAAGAAAGAAAGAAAGATAGATAGATAGATAGATAGATAGATAGATAGATAGATAGATAGATAGATAGATAGATAGATAGATAGATAGATAGATAGATAGATAGGTGGGGTGGGATGTCTTTCTCTTGCATAAAATATATATATATATATATATATATATATATATATATATATATATATATATATATATATACAGTGGATAAAATAAGTATTGAGCATGTCACCATTTTTCTAGGTAAATGTATTTCTAAAGGTGATATTGACATGAAATTTTCACCACATGTCGGTAACAACCCATGCAATCCATACATACAAAGACACCAAAACAAATCAGTTCAGAAATAAAGTTATGTGTAATAAAATGGAATGACACAGGGGAAAAGTATTGAACACATAAAGAAAGGGAGGTGCAAAAAGGCATGGAAAGCCAAGACACCAGGTGAAATTTATGAGTAATTAGAAAGCAATCCTGCCCCTTGTCAGTACAAATTATTATCAGATGGTTCCGTCTCAACTGATGGCCTATAAAAAGGTGTCTCATTACTAAGGTGTCACACAAGAAACATCTCGAGATGTTCACAAACTTATTGTTGCAAAACATACCAATGGCATTGGTTACAGAAGGATTTCTACATTTCTAAATGTTCCAGTGAGCACTGTTGGGGCCATAATCTGGAAGTGGAAAGAACATAATTTCACCATAAACTGGCCACGACCAGGTGCTCCTCACAAGATTTCTGACAACGGAGTGAAAAGAATTATCAGAAGAGTTGTCTTATATATATATATTGTACATACACATCAGTCCCCTGCCCCCATGGAGCTTACAAATTAAGGTCTCTAACTCACATACATACAGTGCCTTGAAAAAGTATTCATACCCCTTGACATTTTCTACATTTGTCACAACCAAAAACTTAAATGAATTTTATTGTGATTTTATGTGATAGACCAACACAAAGTGGCACATAATTGTGAAGTAGAAGGAAAATGAAAAATGTTTTTCAAAATTTTTTACAAATAAATATCTGAAAAGTGCAGTGTTTTGTATTTAGCCCCCTTTACTCTGATACCCCTAACTAAAATCTAGTGGAAACAATTGCCTTTAGAAGTCACCTAACTAGTAAATAGAGTCCACCTGTGTGTAATTTAATCTCAATAACACAGCTGTTCTGTGAAGCCCTCAGAGGTTTGTTAGAGCATCTTATTGAACAAACAGCATCCTGTAGGCCAAGGAACACATCAGACAGGTCATTGGAGCACTGTTCAATCCATCATTTAAACATGGAAAGAGTATGACACAACTGAAAACCTACCAAGACTTGGCAGTCCAGCTAAACTGACAGGCCGGGCAAGCCGAGCATTATTTAGAGAAGCAACCAAGAGGCCCATGGTAACTCTGGAGGAGCTGCTGAGATCCACAGCTCAGGTGGGAGAATCTGTCCACAGGACATCTATTAGTCGTGCACTCCACAAATCTGGACTTTATGGAAGAGTGGCAAGAAGAAAGCCATTGTTGAAAGAAAGCCATAAGAAGTCCCATTTGCAGTTTGTGAGAAGTCATGTGGGGGACACAGCAAACATGTGGAAGAAGGTGCTCTGGTCAGATGAGATCAAAATGTTACTTTTTGGCCTAAAAGCAAAACGCTGTGTGAAAACTAACACTGCACATCACCCTGAAAACACCATCCCCACTGTGAAACATGTTGGTGGTAGCATCATGTTGTGGGGATGCTTTTCTTCAACAGGGACAGGGAAGCTGGTTGATGGGAAGATGGATGGAGCCAAATACAGGACAATCTTAGAAGAAAACCTGTGATGCCGCGTACACACGACCGGTTTTGCTGTCGGAATAAACTCCAAAGGTTTCTCCAACGGAACTCTGACGGAATTCCATTCAAGTGGTCTTGCCTACACGCGGTCAAACCAAAGTCCGACCGTCCAGAATGTGGTGACGTCCAACACTTACGATGGGATTAGAAAAAGGACATTCAATAGCCAGTAGCCAATAGCTTCCGTCTCGTACTTGCTTCAGAGCATGCGTCGTTTTTGGTCCGTCGGAACAGCATACAGATGAGCGGTTTTCCCGATAGGAATTGGTTCCGTCGGAAATATTTAGAACATGTTCTATTTCTAGGTCCGTCAGAATTTTCGAAAAAAAAAAAGTCAGATAAGGTATACACACGATCGGAATAGACGATGCAAAGCTTCCGTCTGACTTTTCCTGTCGGACATTCTGCTCGTGTGTACGCGGCTTTAGAGTCTGTAAAAGACTTGAGACTAGGGTGGAGGTTCATGTTCCAGCAGGGCAACAACCCTAAACATACAGCCAGAGCTACAATGGAATGGTTTAGATCAAAGCATATTCATGTGTTAGAATGGCTCAGTCAAAGTCCAGACCTAAATCCAATTGAGGATCTGTGGCAATACTTGAAAATTGCTGATCACAAACACTCTCCATCCAATCTGACAGAGCTTGAGCTATTTTGCAAAGAGGAATGGGCAAAAATGTCACTCTCTAGATGTACAAAGCTGGTAGAGACATCCCCAAAAAGACTTGCAGCTGTAATTGCAGCGAAAGGTGGTTCTACAAAGTATTGACTCTGGGGAGCTAAATACAAATGCACCCCACACTTCACATATTTATTTGCAAAAAAATCTGGAAATCCATTTATCATTTTCCTTCCACTTCACAATTATGTGCACCTTTGTGTTGGTCTATCACAAGGGGATGAATACTTTTTCAAGACACCGTATCATATATATACAGTACATCAATTGAAACAGTGATGTAACCTTTTATAATCTTTTATTATAGGTGTCCACAAAAGTATCAAACTGTTTTGTCTTATAAAATATTGAAAAGTTAAATTAACTTCCCTTTTTAAGATACTTTTGCTCCGTACACACGGTCGAATTTTCCAACGGAAAATGTGTGATAGGACCTTGTTGTCGGAAATTCCGACCGTGTGTAGGCTCCATCACACATTTTCCATAGGAATTTCCGACACACAAAGTTTGAGAGCTTGCTATAAAATTTTCCGACAACAAAATCCATTGTCGGAAATTCCGATCGTGTGTACACAAATCCGACGCACAAAGTGCCACGCATGCTCAGAATAAATTAAGAGACGAAAGCTATTGGCTACTGCCCTGTTTATAGTCCCGACGTACGTGTTTTATGTTCAGAACGATCAGATTTTCCGACAACTTTGTGTGACCGTGTGTATGCAAGACAAGTTTGAGCCAACATCCGTCGGAAAAAATCCATGGATTTTGTTGTCGGAATGTCCGATCAATGTCCGACCGTGTGTACAGGGCATTACAGTATAGAGAGATTCCAGGATGTTGTCTTTTGGTTAATGGTTTAGGATTTCTCAAGAAGAAACAATAGGTGTCTCTGTCAATAAGGTAATACAAAATTGTTGTCCCGTAGTCAGCTGGGTAAATAAACTCTGTCTCTTCACAATAGTAACACTTGGAAGTTCTGAAGGCCTTGTAAACGTAGAAGTTTAGTTTTATTTAACTTTCACGCCTTGTCCCACAGGACAAAGATCATATTTCAATGTCTGATACCAATTCAGTATAACTAGTATTGCCCCTTTTCCAGGTGGTATTTACTTGCAGTGGTAGTAAATAGACATGTGCTGTTCATTTTGTTCCAAATAAAAATTCGGACTAATTTTCGTTATTCGGAAATTTGGATGTATCCGAATTTCCGAATTAGAATAGTACCATATTGAAATTAATCCAAAATGACCCCAAAAAAATGCGGACGAAATTCAAATTTGAATAGTTTTCTAATTGTTTTTGAATACTTTTCAATTCGAAAAGTTTTCAAATTCGAAAAATGTTTTCGAATAGTTTTCGAATTTGAAAAGTTTTTCAATTTCCAAAGAGAATTAAATAGAATAGAAAATAAAGGAGTAGAATAGAAAAAAAAAAATGTTTTTTTCTGTTCTATTCCTTTATTTTTTAGTCTATTTTATTCTATGTGGAAATTGGAAAACTATTCAAATTCGAAAACTATTTGAAAACTTTTTGATCCGATTTTAAAAACTTTTTGAATCGATTTGAAAATGAATAAACTAAATGAATTAAAGCTAATGAAACAAATTTAACTAAACTAATTTATGTAAATAACGAATCGAAACGAAACAATTATTTTCGTTCTGCACATGTCTAGTAGTAAACTTTATTTATTATTAATGGCCAGCGGTTTACTACCGCTTTACTAAATCAAATCATTTTTTGGGGAATATTTCTACTACAGCAATATCTTTGTTTTGACAATTATTCCCTCAAGGTCCCTTTATCTCTGAGACTGGGAAGCATTCATGTGACTCTGGATTTTGGCCTAGCTGACTTCCATTCCAGTTTCCCTAAAATGTCATATCTCATAGTTTAAAATCATAGAAACCACATGTCATAATTTAAATCATAGAAACTTTGATGTTTCTGAACAGTCTAATGCCCCGTACACACGATAGGATTTTCTGACGGAAAATGTTCTATAGGAGCTATCCGACCGTGTGTAGGCTCCATCAGACATTTTCCATCAGAGTTTCCGTCACACAAAATTTGAGAGCTGGTTCTCAAATTTGCCGACAAAAAAATCCGTTGTCGTAAATTCCGATCGTGTGTAAGACAAGTTTGAGCCAACATCCGTTGGAAAAAAAAACATGGATTTTGTTGTCAGAAAATCCTATCATGTGTACAGGGCATAAGACCTCATAGCTGAAGACCAGGAGGCAAGTTTCTTTGACAGAAAATAAAAAATGTGAACTGCGCTAAAAACAAATATTGTGAAAATAATATGAAAATAATAAGACAAATATCCTTGAAGGAAAAATAAGTGACAATGAAGTGATCAAAAAACATGAAATCAAATTAGAAATTGATCCCAATTGAGAGGTGAAAGTCCAAAAGAACCCAAATAATATCCAATAGTAGGTGCAATAGAGCTCATCAAATACACCATGTGAGGAATCCACCACCAGAAGGATTGCATGCTTACCAAAAGCAAGCTGTGAGCTTGTAATGGAATCAGATGTCCATTCGATGAAAGCGTCCTAATCAGACCTCACCAGGCAGAATGGCTCCGTCCAGTGGGTAAAAGGATAATCAGCAAAGAGGACCCAAAAAATGAAAAGCTGGATCTCCATAGTGTAATTCAGTCAACAATGATTTTATTTAAAAAAGAATTACACTTACACAAAAACGCAGATAAAGGGCAGAAAACCGAAGATAAAATCCAACAGCCGGCCAGCCTGCAGACACCCGTTCGGGACGAGATACTCAACGATGACGTCAACGCGTCAACCATCCGACATACGTTCCCTCTTAGAAAGACAACGTCTAGGGAATGGGCGACGCACTGACTCATCGCTTTAAATAAGCACAAAGAAACCACGCCTCGTTGTGAAACTTAAGTGGCAGCACCAAGACTCCTAGTCAGAAACAGGAAATACTAGGAGCGTATTAAGTAAATTAATAAACTAATAAACAAAGAGACTTAAAAATCCATA
The DNA here is from genome assembly GCF_042186555.1 of Aquarana catesbeiana. Classification (NCBI taxonomy): domain Eukaryota; kingdom Metazoa; phylum Chordata; class Amphibia; order Anura; family Ranidae; genus Aquarana; species Aquarana catesbeiana. The sequence goes on along the minus strand of NC_133333.1, from coordinate 35,700,131 downwards.
AAAAAGGGACTAATAGTGAAAGCCCAAAAGAACGTAGGGAAACAGGGAAATAAAAAAAATAAAAAATTAATTAATTTAAAAAAAAAAAAAAGAAAAGTGATGTATTTAAGAAAAATCCAATCTAAAGTGTGGCGTTCATGAGAGGACAACCAAATGAATGGATATCACACTACGCCATCTAGTGGAAAGATGAGATCAAACATCAATTAAGCATAGATATGTGAAAAAATACGATAATGAATTAAATGCCTATAATGAGTCTCAATCAATAAAAATAGGCATGTGGGGAAAATATGTCATAGAGACACTGGTGGGAAAAAATGAAATACTAAATTAAAAAATATACAAAAAATAATATATATTAAAAAATAATAAAAAAATATATATATAAAAAATAAAAAATGAAAATTAAGTATAAAAATTGGTTCTGTTTTAAACAGAACCAGTGGAATCACTATATCTAAACTAATCTAGAATTAACCAATAACGGTTAAAGGAATTACTAAAAGTTAACTCGATTGAATAAAGGAGAGGCAAAAAAGGGGAGGTAGAAAGGTAAAAAAATGTATATTAAGTATAGCCACCAAAGGTTCACATCAAGTGTACAAATAGGACTAAAATACTCATGAATTATCTATAAAAGCATTAAGATCAACCTCAACATTGAGCCCAAAAGGGTAGCATTTTAATTTGTATATCCATGCCATCTCCAATCTAGAGATCCCACGTATTAGAGAACCACCCCTCCAATGGGGGGTATACTTATCAATCCCTAAAAAGATCGTCTTGGCAGGATCTCGATTGCTCCCCAGTGTCGGCAGCATTCATGACACTCCCACCACCATGCTTGACTGTAGGCAAGACACACTTGTCTTTGTACTCCTCACCTGGTTGCCGCCACACATGCTTGACACCATCTGAACTAAATAAATTTATCTTGGTCTCATCAGACCCAGACCCCAGGACATGGTTCCAGTAATCCAATCTGCTTGTCCTCAGCAAACTGTTTGTGGGCTTTCTTGTGCATCATCTTTAGAAGAGGCTTCCTTTTGGGATAACAGCCATGCAGACCAATTTGATGCAGTGTGCGGCGTATGGTCTGAGCACTGACAGGCTGACCCCCCCACCCCTTCAACCTCTGCAGCAATGCTGGCAGCACTCAGATAACCTCTAGATATGACGCTGAGCACGTGCACTCAACTTCTTTATTCGACCATGGTGAGGCCTGTTCTGAGTGGAACCTGTCCTGTTAAACCCCTGTATGATCTTGGCCACCGTGCTGCAGCTCAATTTCAGGGTCTTGGCAATTTTCTTATAGCCGAGTCCATATTTATGTAGAACGACAATTCTTTTTTTCAGATCCCTAGAGAGTTCTTTGCCATGAGGTTGAACATCCAGTGACCAGTATGAGAGAGTGAGAGCGATAACACCAAATTTAACACACCTGCTCCCCATTCACACATGAAACCTTGTAACACTAATGGTTCACATGACACCGGGGAGGGAAAATGGCTAATTGGGCCCAATTTGGACATATTCACTTAGGGGTGTACTCACTTTTGTTGCCAGTGGTTTAGACATTATTAGCTGTGTGTTGAGTTATTTTGAGGGGACAGCAAATTTGCACTGTTAATAGTTATTTACAAAAATGTGAGGGGAATACTCAATTTTGTGAGATAATGTATATATATATATATATATATATATGCATTCAGTTTAACAAGAACATTTACACCGTAAAACAAAAAATAACTTACTGTATGTTTGTTTTATTAAATTCCTTCTGTCAGCCAATGGTAGACCAGCTTCCAACGATAGGTGGAGTCCAGGCCCCATATATATAGAACAAACTCTCCCAGCTCTCTATACCATCCACCATCCACCTGCATCCTCAGAAAAGAAAAGAAAGAAAGAAAGAAAGAAAGAAAGAAAGAAAGAAAGAAAGAAAGAAAGAAAGAAAGAAAGAAAGAAAGAAAGAAAGAAAGAAAGAAAGAAAGAAAGAAAGAAAGAAAGAATGGAGAGAAAGTGAGAGAAAGTGAGAGAAAGGAGGGAGGTAAAAAAAAAAAAGTAGAGAGAGAAAGATAGGAGAGAGAGAGAGAGAGAGAGAGAGAGAGAGAAAGAAAGAAAGAAAGAAAGAAGGAAGGAAAGAAAAGAGGAAAGAAAGAAAGAAAGAAAGAAAGAAAGAAAGAAAGAAAGAGAGAGAAAGAAAGAAAGAAAGAAAGGAGGGAGGTAAAGAAAAAAAAGTAGAGAGAGAAAGATAGGAGAGAGAAAGAGAGAGAGAGAGAGAGAGAGAGAGAGAGAGAGAGAGAGAGAGAGGGAGAGGGAGAGGGAGAGGGAGAGAGAGAGAGAGAGGGGGAGAGAGAGAGAAAGGAAAAAAGAAGAGAAAGAGAAAGAAAAGAAAGAAAGAAAGAAAGAAAGAAAGAAAGAAAGAAAGAAAGAAAGAAAGAAAGAAAGAAAGAAAGAAAGAAAGAAAGAAAGAAAGAAAGAAAGAAAGAAAGAAAGAAAGAAAGAAAGGAAGGAGGGAGGGAGGGAGGGAGGGAGGGAGGGAGGAAAGAAAAAGTGTAGAGAGAGAAAGATAGGAGAGAGAGAGAGAGAGAGAGAGAGAGAGAGAGAGAGAGAGAGAGAAGGAAAAAAGAAGAGAAAGAGAAAGAAAGGAGGGAGGGAAAGAAAGAAAGAAAGAAAGAAAGAAAGAAAGAAAGAAAGAAAGAAAGAAAGAAAGAAAGAAAGAAAGAAAGAAAGAAAGAAAGAAAGAAAGATGCTGTTTCTCATACTGTGCATATGGTGTCTTTGTCCTGCTAATCACACCTCCTGCCCTCTGCCACATTACTGAAGCCAAAAGGTAGGTCTCTGATGTGAAGGGACTGATTGGGGTGGTTTGTGATTTGGGGGGTCTTTGTGATGGGGGGGACTCTGATGTGATTTGGGACTCTGACCTGCAGGGGGGGGATCTGACATATAGGGAGGACTCTGGTGTATAGGAGGGACCCTGATGTGATGGGGGGCTCTAATGTGAAGGGGGAACTTTTGATTTTCATGAAGGTGGTTATGCATCATCCTGGGCTTGGGTTTCTTATATATATATATAATTTATTTTAATGATTTTTCTTTGGTTCAGATTTTCAGTGCACAATAATCCCAGGAAAACTGGAACAGATTGATGCCGGCGCTGGTGAAGTGTACGGTGTGAATGATAATGATGACATTTACCGCTGGGTTAATAATGACTGGGAACAAATTCCTGGAAAGCTCATCCATGTTTCTGTTGGACCTGCTGGAGTTTGGGGTGTGAACAGAGCCAACAACGTCTATAAGCTCCAGGATGATGACTGGATGTCTGTATCAGGTAAAAAAAAAAAAAAAATTGATAAATTATACACAAGATATCACCAGAACATATCTAATACATATTTATGCCATCTACATAATATTGAGATACTCTGCTTCACTTTAGAAAGTACATTGCTATTATTCTATTAAAAAAAATAATACACTGCATTTTTTTTATTTTTTTTTTTATTTTTTTGCACTATTGAGTCTGGCAGGAACATAGAGTTGCACAAGTTGACTTGAAATACAACCAGTTACTATGTTATGCACATGCCCTATATAGTAAGCAAAACAATTTAATTACCCCCCTTGAATGAGCCAAATTCTCCTGATTTTCACGCGCTCCCCCCTCCAGGCACTGCAGTTGCAGCTGATAGCCTCACCCCCCTGTCACATCTTCTCATCCCACTGTAGTGCAGGCAGGGACAGCCTATATGAGAGTGACAACTCTGCTCTGAATTCAGGAACAGTGCAGCATTGTTGGCACACCTTCACACGAAGTTGGGTGGACTTCATTGGCAGGAGCAACAGGAATTATCCCTAATCATTGGTGTCAGTGAGAGGAATAGTGCCCCAAGGGCCAGATAAAGTCAATCATATGGCCACCTCTGGCCCCTGGCCCACAGTTTGGAGACCAGTGGCGTCGCTAGGGGGTGGCTTTTGGGGCTATCGCCCGAATCTGGGGCCCATAGCCCCAAGTCTCTGCAGGGGACCCCAAGGGGAGGGGGGGCTTTCTGGGGACCCTTATGTAAGTGGGGGGCTCTCTGGGGACCCTGATGCAAGGGGGAGGCTCTCTGGGACCCTGATTTTAAGGGGGAGGCTCTCTGGGGACCCTGATTTAAGGAGGAGGCTCTCTGGGGACCCTAATTTAAGGGGGGCTCTCTGGGAACCCTGATGTAAGTGGGGGGCTCTCTGGGGACCCTGATACAAGGGGGAGGCTCTCTGGGGACCCTGGTGTAAGGGGGCTCTCTGGGGACCCTGATGTAAGGAGGGGCTTTCCGGGGACCCTGATGTAAGTGGGGGGACTCTCTGGGAAAATATATATACACACATGTATATTACTGTATATACATGTGTATGCCCGCCCAAGCGTATGACTTTCTTTACTACGCTGCTATGGGCTCTAGCCCCAGATCTTTTGTAGACCTAGCAACGCCCCTGTTGGAGACCATTTCATTAGTGTGATGATCAGTGGGAAGAATCCTCCTTACACTCATGGTCATTGGGAAGAATTCCCTCCTTACAGATAGCCAAATAGATCAATGGTGTCAGTGGGAACTTATCTGAGATGCAGAAATTGCTCATTGCTCAAAGTACCCCTAGCAACCTCTGAACGCCTGTGCTAGATACTGTAACATAGATGCCAGCAATCCTGGAAAGATTGGAAGGACATTTTCCTACAACAAGAAATAATGTCTCCCCTGCTGCTGAAACGTTGTGCTTTGTGGACTTGAAGGGGCAAAGCACATTTTAAAAAATAGGAGACTGGCCTACAAAAAGGACGCTTGGCAACTGTGCTATTAGCAATAATGAGATTCAGCCATCTATGTTACTAGACTGGAGGGTTATTGTTTTAATCTTCTCGGGGGTAACTACATTTAATTTAATGGTCCATTGTTCTGTTTTGTGTTTTTTCATTAGGGCTCTTGAAGCAGGTAGATGCTGGTGGTGATAAGTTCTTGGGAGGAGTGAACGCACAAGACAACATTTATTGCTTGAGAAAGAGTTGCACAGTTTCAAGATCTTCTGTTGTATCCTTCACCCCACTGGATGGGAGGCTGAAATACTACAGCTGTGGGCTAGTGGGGTGCTGGGGAGTCAACAGCGCCAACCAGATTTACTTCCGCCACAATGTCAAACCAACATCATGCCTAGGAACCCAATGGCAGCATGTTGAAGGTGGTCTGGTGATGATAGAGGTTGGCACAGATGGTTCTGTGTATGGAGTCAACTCAGCAGGCAACGTATACCGAAGGTAATTTTTTAACTATGTATGCAGTAGCATTAAAGCAATGTGTATATACAGTAAATGTTACTTTTGTAGAGAAGTGGTAATGGTAAATGTTGAAGGTAAGCCAATTGGAAAAGTCTACTAGTTAGGCCTCATGCACACTGAACATTTTTGAACTTTTTTACAGCTGCTGATTTTGGCTTCAGACATTTTTTTCCACAGTCAATAAACTCACCAGCTTGTTATCCTATGTGTCCATGCACATAGTGGGTTCTGAGAGGCGTTTTTCAGCTGTAAAAATGCTCTAACGTAAAAAAAAACACCTTAAAAATGCAGGTAAACTCTAAAAACAGTTCTCACCAGCGTTTTTTAACGTTTTTGATCCATTGAAAGATAAATAAATAAATAAAACACTAAAAAACGCTATTGTAATGTGAAGGAATGTGATGTAGATAATAATAATAGTAATCTGAAAATGTCTATTTTCTTATGTGCATACATATTTTTCTCCTTACTCATTATATAAGTATACAGGTTTGCTCTGTTCCTATATTTTCTCAAGATGGCGGGTACCCCCTACATCCCACACATCAGAAGAACGCGGAACTAAAGATAAAACCAAAGACAGTCAGACCTCGTTATGAACATTCTCCATTTTCTTTTTCTATCTTAACCAATGAGATGTACCTATTAGACTAACATAGCAATGACGTATTTGTGTGTATAAAACATTAACACCGCCTTGAATAAATTAGAAGTGTAAAAGGTAACGGTGCTGAGCGTGTCTCAGAGTGTTTACTTTTATATGCATGCATATCAACACTTTTCAAATTAGAGACAGCAGCAGATAACCTTGGGCTCGATTGGAGCTCTTAATCATTTCCATAACAGCTGGTGCCGAAACCCGGGACCTCAGGCTACAGTCGAAGTTATACCGCGACAAGCATTCGGGCGTTAACTGATTGATGAGAGTGGGGTTTGCGCAGCCCTAACAGTACCGGTGAGTTTGATTTATATTCTTACCACTGTACGACTTTCTTATCTTTCGGTTGACGGCTGGATTCTGTCGGTATGCTGAGACTGTCTCAGAGGCAGGTAACTCCTCGCCTGAGGTTGTTTTAACGAACCTGCCAATGGGTTTCTGCTGACTGTATTTTTTGTTCACTGTCTGCCATTCTTTGGGCTACGAAACTCAGCAGTCTAAAAGTGCTACATGTGTGAATGTGTGGTCTCATCTCCAGATGAGCTTTCGGCCTCTGGGATAAGATTGTTTCCCTTGTGGCAAACGTTTATAGACGGGTTACTCTGGGTTCGATGAACCTTTGAGGGTTATCTCAGCTGCTGGCTTTGCAGTCTGAAAGTGTTACAGAAGTCTCACCCCAAGAAGAGTTGTCGGCCTCTTGGTGTAGAGCTGTAGAAAAAACGTCTATAAACGGGTTTATTTTTGCAGGGTGGTCTGCCCTTGTGGTTATCTTAGCCTGCTGAAATTTTGCAGTTCGAAGAGTGGCAGGTGTAATGTCCTGTCGTGAGTGTATTTGTGATTTACTGTTTGCTATACACGAGAGGGGTTGGGGAGGGGGGGCTGCCCGGGGGATCTGTTGGGTCGCGGGCCGTTGCTCCTCACTACCCCTGATGTGTTTGTTCTTGTTCTGAGATTAACCGTACATTAGTCTTATGTGCCCCCACCGAAGGAATTTGCTGATAAGAACGCTGAGAAAAATATTAACTCCTTGGTTGTATGTATTACCCTCTCAAGCCGTTAGCCGAGAAACAGAAAGTGATATTGTAAAGAAAGTGATATTGCAAAGAAGAAGATGTTGAAATAGTTAAAGTTGAAAGAAGTGGCGAAAGTTATGTTGCTGAAGAAACAGGGAGAAAAATCCTGTGTGATAAAGAAAATTGGATAAAGGAAGTTAAGAAAGATGGCGATTGTATTATGTATGTGTATCACAGAGCTGATGATATGTTGGAACTTGAAACAAAGGAGGGGAGGGACAGCACTGCCCTCCGTCTAACAACCACTCCTTTCTCACCACCCAAGCACAACCCACTGTGACAACTCAGCCCGGCGGCCATCTTAGTGCACCCATTCCTTCACTTTCTACCCAGCCCAGTGCACTTCCTGCCGGCGGCCATCTTGGTACACCCAGTAAGCTTAAACAGCCTGTACCCAGCCCTCCCTGTTTTAAACCAAGATGGTTCATACCACACACCTGTCTTCCCCAATACGGGAGCATCACATTCCCAGGCCGGATATGTTAATGATGAAGAAGCATCTGAGTGGGAAGCCCAACAGCAGGCAGCAAGGTCACCCACTGATTTAACCCCCAATCCGGCTCCAGACTCTCAGTTCCGAGAGGATCTCAAACACATGCTGGCAACCGTAAGGAACAGTGCTTCTTGCCAGCCCCCGCCCCAACAACAGTCTTGGTTACCAGAAGGGGCACCAGTGATGTATGTCGCTTTTACTCTATCACAAGCAGCGGCCTTAGTGACAAGTCTGCCTGACCCAGAGAAGCAGCCAATTCCCTTCTACAACAGGATAGTGCAGATACAAGAAACTTACTCAGCTGCCTGGAGAGACTTGATCAGCCTATGCCAAATCAAAGCAGGATATGTCTTTTGGCCAGTCATGCAGACGGCCTTCAATGATGCCAGCCTGACAAGTGCCACTTCCTACACCTCAGGCGTGGAGTTCTGTGCACAACTCCACGACTGGGCAAAGGAGAAGTTGACGGATCAGAAGACCACAATCCAAGATATTACCCAAGATAAAGGGGAGTCTGAAGAAGTATCATACTAAACTCGTACAGGCCTTTGATGATCTGAGTTTCTCCCACTATGAAAAGAGACACACACGTTTCCTGCGTGGGAGTGGATGGGGTGCTCCGCTCCAGTCCATTTGTAGAGCCACTCCAAGTGGGGACATTTCCTGATTTGCTTGCCAGATTTGTGGTGTCCTCTACATGTCCCTTGAATCTACTAGGAGCTGACGTGTTGTCCGGACTACAGGCCTCAATCAGGACACGCCTGAAGGGGGGATGAAGTTACATACTCCCCTATCTTTAGAAGACTCATCTGCCTTGTGTTCTCTGCCTCTCCTGATGACACTTAATGAAGAAAAAACTTCAAGTTCAATACTGCAGGAAGTACTTGACAGAATCCCTGCGTGCCTATGGTCCACAGGACCGGAAGACAACGGTCACTTAAAGGTGCCACCAGTTTCAGTCAAGCTAAAAGAGGGCGCATCATTGCCCCGGAAACCACAATAACCCCAAGAAGAGAATCCTAAAAAGAGAACCAGGTACCTGCTGCTGATGCCTTTGACTGCAAAATACCTCACAGAGGTGGACCTTACAAACGTTTTCTTCAGTGTCCACCCTCACCCCTCCTGCTGGTACCTTTTTGCATTCATCCATGGAAAGAAACGGAAACATACCTAAACAGTTGTGCCACAAGGGGTACAGAACTTTCCAAGCCAGTCTGCAAAAACTATGGCTATCATCCTTGACACATGACAAGAGGAACACCCGGAAGTGATTCTCTTCCAACATGTTGATGACCTTCTCCTTTGTGCAGCTGACTTACCCCCTGTTGAACTCACCTCAGAAAGCCTGTTGTGCTATCTTGCCAACCAGGGCTGCAGAGCCTCAAAGCCCAAATTGCAGTGGTGCTCAACACCTGTCATTTTCCTTGGACTAATTTCCTAGTGCAGAGCATGGATTCCAGAAGCCTTCCTACTGATGCTCTGCAATCAGACCCTTCCAGATGTCTCCTGAAGAAATATCTAAAGTTTGAAGCCTTTAAGTGCGCCACCCCCGGCGCTAGGGCTCCCAGCCTACGGCAAAACGCTCAAGTTCTTTGTATCCGAACGTCTGGGACATGCTGCAGGTGTACTCACCCAATCACACGGCATCAGCCTACGCCCCGTAGGATATTATTCCCGTCGGGTGGATGTGGTAGCAAGAGGAGGCCTATTGTGTCTGTGAGCTGGCTTTGCTACACAAGCCTTGCTTGACAAAACTTTGAACTTGGTCCTCGGACACTGCCTCGTTCTGCTTGCTCCCCATGACGTTGTTGCCATATTCAACCAAGATCCAGCCGAAACACTAGTCTACTACCAGACACTTGAGACTCCTGTGTTCCCTCCTACTGGACAGCATTACTCTATTACGTTGTCAAACACTGAACCCTACCACCCTTCTTCCACTTCTCGAGGGGGGAAAGGAGGAGGAGGAGTAGAGTCTTGACTTGTTACCCCATGACCACACAGGACACGCGGTCACCACTGAAAACACTGTTCTACAAGCTGAAGCCTTACCACTGGTGATGTCTGCACAGGAGGCAGAGCTGTAAGCACTTACTACAGCATATAAATGGGCAGAGGGAAAAAGAGCCAACATTCATATGGACTCAAGATATGCTTTCAGCATTGCCCATGATTATGGTGTTATCTAGGACAGAGGATTCCTGATGGCTGCAGGAACACTTGTGAAAACTTGATTGATGCCTTGCTTCTCACAACCCAAGTGACTATTATGAGTAAAAGCACACGACAAAATGAACTCAAAGGAAGCTTAAGGCAATCATCGAGCCAATACAGCTGCCAAACAGACAGCTGGTGGTCCACGGGAAGTGGACAGCAGGGTGGTAGAAGAAGACCACCCCATGCTTACCTTACAGACTTTCCCAGTGGACAGAGTTTATCTAAAAGAACTACAGGAAACAACAAGTCCGGATAAGAAGGAAAGCTGGAAATGGAGAGGAGGAACTCTCAGAAATGGACTATTCGAGTGCAACAAGAAGCCTTGTCTACCCAGGAGTATGTACCCAGCCGTGGTGCAATGGACACATGGAGCTGCCCACTTGACAAAGACTTTTATGAACTCTCTTATCAACAAGTGTTGCACCAAGAGTTACTCCACTGACCGACAGCTTCTGCAGATCATGCATTATCTGCACCAAATGTAACCCAGGATGCACAGAAGAAGCACAGAAGAAGCACCTGGCAAAAGCCCTATACCCCATTCCAGAGGATGCAAATTGATCATTCTCAAGTGCCAAGAAGTGGCAGATTCGAATACACCCTAGTGGAAGTGGTCACGACTGCCAGGACCCACAGCTAAGAAACTACTAAGTAAGATAGTATGTAGATTTGGGGTCCCAGAGGTGATATTGAGAGATCAGGGACCAGCCTTAACAACAACCCTTACTAAAGAGATTTGGGCAGCACTGGGGGTTCAGTTGGCACTACACATCCCATACCACCCTCAAAGTAGCGGGAAGGTAGAAAGGATGAATGGGACACTAAAAACAGGATGTTAAAGATGGCCCAAGAGACTAACATGAGTTGGCCAGACAGTTAGCCCATTGCCCTGTTCAGTGTCAGACACACCCCCAGGGGAAACATGCCCTATCCCCTTATGAAATTTTGTTTGGTTCAGCTCCCAGACTTGGTTGTTACTTTCCACAACAGTTACAGTTACAGTCTGATGTGTTGACTAATTATGTAACCACATTATCACGAGAATTAACCTGAATGCATGTCCAGGTGTTTTCTTCCATTCCAGATCCTGAATTAAATACAGGAACACATCAACTACTGTCTGGAGATACTTGAGCCAAGTTATGATGGTCCATTCCAAGTTTTGCTGACCACAGCCACCTCAGTCAAGTTGGCCAGGAAGAACACCTGAATGCACGCTTATCACTGCAGGAGAGCGTGTTTTCGGGTGCTGCATATCCTTTTTCTGTTTGATCTAGGGGGGAGGGGCCCGGGAGGTGGCCATCACAAAAATGATAACATAATTACGTTTTGGTGTAACTCTTCAGGTACACATGTGACCACCTTTACCTTAGATTACTGTGACATAGTACCTTGTCCGTTTGACCCTTCATGGTGATGCCATTGGTACAGTGATATCCCTGACGGTAAGGACATATATGTATGCCACACAGACAGTTACTGGGGACAGAGTTGTGGTTTCTGTGGGGGCCAGTGGGTTGGAACACAGGGCCAGACTGGGCGACCACAGAGTGCATTAGAAAAAAAAAAAAAAGGAAGATGAAAATAGAAAGCCCCATATCCTAACCAAAGATACCCCTGATACATACACTGACCCAGCACACAGTCAGAGGAGGAAGCGAGCAGCTCTCTCCGGAAGCTTTGATCCTCATGTATACATACATGTCATAGGGGTTACAAGGGGGGTCCCTGATGAGTTTAAAGCCAGGGATCAGGTAAAAGCTGGTTTTGAGTCTTTGATCCCCATAACAACTGTCAGCAAGAATGTAGATTGGATTAACTACATGTCATGGTTATGCAATAGAGTTTGTCGATCAGCATACCTGTCTCCATGTGTTCATCTCTAGAGACCAGCTGACCCTCACCAGACTGCTTTTGTAACCTCTCCTATAAGCATGGCCCCACCCCAGGCCCTATCAGGGAACCCTATATTAACCTGTGCACTGCAAGCCAGCAGTGCTGATCAACCACTGTGTGTTAGCCTCTGTGTGTACTTGCTATGTTTCCTACATCTGATTTCTGTTACCGACTTTGGCCTGTTCCCGACCATCCCTGTTTGCCTGTGACCCTGATGTTCCAGCCAGCTGCCTCCTTCCTCTTCTCCTGTAATCTACCGTGAGCGTGAGCTGTGAGACCCTGGGGGCCGCGACCTGGAGCCAGACTGCAGCGCAGTCCATCCTCACCACTAGAGGCTCTGGTGAACACCTGCTGGCTCTTAGACTCCGCGCCCTGGGGAATCTATGCTCTAGCTCCCAGTGGGATCTGTGTCAGTGATCCAGTAGACCTGCTTCCTGAACCTCCCAGGGTTCAATCCGCAGCAGTCAGCCGTAGGGTCCACTACCTTGCGGTGCACTCCTGATCCCAACGGTGTGCATCTGTCACCCAGCCTCTAGGTGACATGACACTACACATATTATAACCAACAGAGATTTGTAAATTACTCTAAAGATGCCCTCCAGGGAATTGCTGACCAGTTAGCCCCCACTTCCTACATGACATTCCAGGACCGGATGGCCTTAGACATGGTGCTAGCTGGGAAAGGAGGTGTTTTGTAAAATCATAGGAAAAAACGGGAACCTATTGTACATACATTCCTGATAATATTGGCCCAAATGGTAAGGTTACTCTAGCTATAAAGAAATTAGAAGATCTGTCACTGGAGTTGAAGAAGAACTCAGGTATCACAGACCCATGGGACCAATACTTTAGCTGGATGAGTGGGTGGCAGAAGGTGCTCATCCAGATACGGGTAACGGTATTAATAATCCTGGTTCTTTTAGCCCTGATTGTATGCTGTATTCTACCTTTCGTAAAAAGTTAATGAACAAGGCTGTAGACAATAGCACACCTACATTTCTCCACCAAGAAGAAGAGGACCCCCTTATGATGGAAGATGACAAACCCTTCACTCCTCTACAGTCACTCCCTGTCCATAACCTCACAATCCTATAGGGTTATAGGGATAGATAGCGCCTGACTGCACCTCTCCAGCTGTATCGAGGAGGGAAGTGAACAGTTGCTGCCCAATTCTATATACAGCCTAAAAGAGTTGCTGAGGAGAAGGGCCAGGCCAAAGTGGGACCTTTAGTATTAGGGACAGAAAAGAGAAAATAGTCATTTTAGGGGGGATTGTGAAGGAATGTGATGTAGATAATAATAATAGTAATCTGAAAATGTCTATTTTCTTATGTGCATACATATTTTTCTCCTTACTCATTATATAAGTATACAGGTTTGCTCTGTTCCTATATTTTCTCAAGATGGCGGGTACCCCCTACATCCCACACATCAGAAGAACGCGGAACTAAAGATAAAACCAAAGACAGTCAGACCTCGTTATGAACAGTCTCCATTTTCTTTTTCTATCTTAATCAATGAGATGTACCTATTAGACTAACATAGCAATGACGTATTTGTGTGTATAAAACATTAACACCGCCTTGAATAAATTAGAAGTGTAAAAGGTAACGGTGCTGAGCGTGTCTCAGAGTGTTTACTTTTATATGCATGCATATCAACACTTTTCAAATTAGAGACAGCAGCAGATAACCTTGGGCTCGATTGGAGCTCTTAATCATTTCCATAACAGTAAAAACATTGATAAACTCACTGCAAAGCTACTGGCGTTTTTTATAACATTATTATAACGTCCAGTATGCATGAGGCCTTATAATTCCTTATAATTCAGCAACTGCTGTGCATGCTCACATTCGTGTTAGAGGATTCTTGACTTTTTGCTCTCTTTATTCAACTGAGATTGTACTTTTTGAACCCTCAAATGGGCATTAAATGCTACCCCCCATTGACCATTTTTATCTTTGACTATTTGGTCAGTCTGAAAAGCTGATCCTATTAATGGATTTCTGATTTGCTATATTGGGTCCATACAAATTTCCTTAAACGAAACGCTATTTTTAATATCATTTTTTATGTTGTATAACTGAGAGAGATTTTTGTTTCAGGGATGGAATCAGTGCCAGAACTCCAACTGGAGCATCCTGGACCGAGCTGGACTTCTGCGCCACTTTCAAACACGTCACTTACGACAACGGCTATTTGTGGCTCCTCAACACAAATGGTGACATCTATCGATGTGTAGAAGCAGATAACTGATTTGGCCATGACACAAGACCAAGCAGAGCAATCTATAGCATGATCTGAGTCTAGATGATTACATGGATTGTTCTCTCTGTCTATTCATCCCTGTTAATTGGTGTTCGGGTATTCTTGTATTTCTGCAATGATTTACACCGCCACTAAAGGCATCTAATTCTAGCTAAGACTTTCAGGACATCACATAATTGTATCTAATTTCAAACATTTTTCATAGCAAATAAACTTTTTTTCTTTAAAACTGTTTTATTTGTCATTGTCAGAGAAATACTGCCAAACAGGTTATTTATTTCACTTTATTTGAATCTAACAATGCTGAATTTGCAACAGTCAGGCTTCTTCTTTCACAGTCCAATCACAGGCTGGGGGGAGGGACAAGACCTATGAATGTTTTTTAACCGCTTCAATACTGAGCACTTTCACTCCCTTCCTGCCCAGACCAATTTTAAGCTTTCAGCGCTTTCACACTTTGAATGACAATTGCGCAGTTATGCAACACTGTACCCCTTTGACATTTTTATCATTCTTTCCACACAAATAGAGCTTTCTTTTAGTGGTATTTAATCACCACTGCTAAAAACAAAAAAAACAAAAAAAAGACCAAAAATTTTGAAAAATAAACAGTTTTTCTTCATTTCTGTCAGAAAATTTTGTAAATAAGTCAGTTTTCTCCTTCACAGATGTGCGCTGATGAGGCGGCACTGATGGGCACTGATGAGGTGGCACTGATGAGAAGGCATGCCCCACTGATGGGCACTGATAGGTGGCACTGATATGCAGCACTGATGAGCACTGATAGGTGGCACTGATATGCAGCACTGATGAGCACTGATAGGCGGCACTGATGGGCATTGATAGGCGGCACTGATGGGCATTGATAGGCAGCACGGATAGGTGGCGCTGATGGGTGGCACTGATGGGCAGCACTAATGGGCGCAACTGATGAGCAGGCATTTACGGACACTGAAAGGCAGCACTGACTGGTATCACTGATGGGCACAGATTGGCATCACTAATGGGCACAAATTGGCATCACTGATGGGCACAAATTGGCATCGCTGATGGGCACAGCGATCCGGTACAATGGCTGGCTTCTCTGATAACACTATTTGCCAGTGCAGCCAGTCAGTGTCTCTGATCACTAGCCACACCAATGCCAATGTCACTATACTAGTGCAGCTAGTCACAATGTCCCCAATCACTGCCACACCACTCACAATGTTGCCAGATCAGTGCAGCCAGCATCAGTGTTCCAGATCACCATCACTCCAGTCTGTGTTACCAATCCAGTGTACACCATCAACAGTGTTCCTGATTGCTGCCACACCAGTCTCAGTATCAGCAGACCAATGTAAGTCAGAAACAGCGTTCCTGATCACTGCCACACTCCCCTCAATGCAGGCCGTAGATAATTTTTTTTCCTGGGGGAGTTCTGGTCTTTCAAACTTAAAGTGGAGGTCCACACAAGGATGGAAGGGAGGGGGTGCAGATACCTGTATAATACAGGTATTTGCACCCACTTCCAGGCATACATCACCGCGGTCATTGCGCTGACCTACGCCACTTCCCGCACCCCCCCCCCGCTGTCTGCTGGGAGACACACGGGTCCCAGAGACAGCAGGGACCATTCGGATTGAGCAGCACGACTCGCGCATGCGCAGTAGGGAACCAGGAAGTGAAGTCTCCGCTTTAAAGGCATCATTTACACTTTAATGTTGGGAGAGGTACGGTAAAAACATGTAACAGCAGAGTGGGACCATGAGGCTTTGCAATGCAGCGCAGCAAAAATTATCCCCATTCAACTGAATAGAACGCAATGCATGCAGTTGTGGTGCGGTAGTGTACTCACTAGTACAGCGAGCTCCTCCTAAGCTCCCTCGTTTTTTTTTTTTTCGTTCAGCCCGCTGTGTTGAACTAAAAAAAACTTACCATGTGAACCAGGCTTTAGATCTCATTCATATGTTCTAAATGGCCATGGAATGGCAAATATACCATGAATACCTACAGCCAGGATCCCAGATGTTCCAATTTTTGTCAGCTGCTCAGCCTGTTCACCTGAGTGATGGGCTGAAAAGAGCCACTGCTGTTAACATGTATCTGTACATTCAGTGGTCCCCATGTTTAAGCTCCGGGGGACAAAGCAAAACACGTTGGGGTATGGCCTGGCGGGAACCCGGGCTGAAGTCTCTCCCATCCCTACTACATTACCATAGGACTCCGTGGATGTGCGGCACCAGGGATTTTTTTTCCTCTTTTTCCTTTAGTGACTACAGGAGCTGGGATGAACTCCATCCCTTGCCGGCAATCCTGCAGCACATTCAGTATCATCTACATTACTCCTCACATCAATTGAGCCTCAGCGACACATTAACAAACCGCGGCTCACAGTGGTTACCTGCTGTTAGGGACAAATTTCTGACCCTGGATGCAGAGAGGCTTTATCCAAGGGCAAAAATGTATCCCTACCTGCAAGTCACCACTGGATGTGCAGATACATGTGAATACATGTTTACAGCATCAGACAGCCTTGGCAGTTTTCAGCCCATCACTCAGGTGTACAGGCTGAGCAAAGATTGGAACATCTGAGATCCTGGGTGCAGGTATTTGCAGTATAATTGCTGCACCATGGTCATAGGATGTATAATTCAGACCCAAGACTGGATTTTTTGTGTCCTACAAAATTTTATGAAATGTTTTAAGAGATGAAAAAAAAAATTGTGCATTGCCTACCACAGTATGGTGCCCTTTGCACATGGTCAATATCTTTGGCTTTTATTCAGTCTTATGCCCCGTACACACGGTCGGACATTGATCGGACATTCCGACAACAAAATCCTAGGATTTTTTCCGACGGATGTTGGCTCAAACTTGTCTTGCATACACACGGTCACACAAAGTTGTCGGAAAATCCGATCGTTCTGAACGCGGTGACGTAAAACACGTACGTCGGGACTATAAACGGGGCAGTAGCCAATAGCTTTCATCTCTTTATTTATTCTGAGCATGCGTGGCACTTTGTCCGTCGGATTTGTGTACACACGATCGGAAATTCCGACAACGGATTTTGTTGTCGGAAAATTTTATAGCAAGCTCTCAAACTTTGTGTGTCGGAAAATCCGATGGAAAATGTGTGATGGAGCCTACACACGGTCGGAATTTCCGACAACAAGGTCCTATCACACATTTTCCGTCGGAAAATCCAACCGTGTGTACGGGGCATTAAACTGTAGTAAACCCAGCTTTTGAACTTGTACCTACAAGTAAGCCTATAATAACGCTTACCTGTAGGTACAGTGAATATCTCCTAAACTTGTGGTGTTTAGGAGATATTCACATGGAAAGCAGCCGTGATGTCACCGGTGCATGCGCTCTGAAGGGACGGCATACCGCTTGGTTGTACTTCTTCTGGAGGGGAGTGCAGTTCGTTCTGCACTTTTGTGACCCATTTTTAGCTGACAGCCAGCTATAGCCCGCTGTCAGCTCACATCGCTCAGCAGGTCCAGGCTGTAGAAAGATCCTAACTTTAAAGTCAGGATTCACCCAGATGCCTGGACCAGCAGCTAGCCAGCCGCTCTTGCCCCCTCCACAGCCTGGCATTCCAGTGAGCTTGGGGGAGAGGGGGGCAGAGCCAGGGACTGACAGTCACAACTCTTTGCTCACTGAAGGCTGAGAACTGAGTGATCAGCGGTCTTTGATCGCTCTGTTGTTTGTCTAATGCCGCGTACACACGACCAGACTGTATGGCAGACTTTGTCCGGCAGACTTTTCTACGGACTTTACGACGGACTTTCCAAATGAACGGACTTGCCTACACACGATCAACCAAAGTCCGACGGATTTGTATGTGATGACGTACGACCCGACTAAAATAAGGAAGTTCATAGCCAGTAGCCAATAGCTGCCCTAGCGTCGGTTTTTGTCCGTCGGACTAGCATACAGACGAGTGGACTTTTCGACCGGAATCGAGTCCGTCGGACAGATTTGAAACATGTTTCAAATCTGTCCAGTGACCATAGCATTCCTGGGAGCAGCCACATACCAGCGGGCTAGGCTTGCGTGGCTTATAGGAATGAGAACTTCTGTAGGTGTTGCTATACTAAGCTACAGTATATTCCCTGACCACCTGTGAGAATTACAGTACACTGTTCTTTATACATTTGGTTGGTTTTTGTGATACACAAGATAAAATGTCCAGAACATAATCATTTCAAACATTAAAAAAGTCTCACACATATGCTATTGGCTACTGCCCCGTTTATAGTCCCGCGTTCAGAACGTTCAGATTTTCCGACAACTTTGTGTGACCGTGTGTATGCAAGACAAGTTTGAGCCAACATAAAAAAATACATGGATTTTGTTGTCGGAATGTCCGATCAATGTCCGACCGTGTGTACGGGGCATAAGTGTGTCCATGCTGCTGGTGGTAGAAGTGTTTTATTGATTTACAACCTTGTGTAAAAAATAAAATTTTCATTTTATTTCTGCAGTTTCTACTGTCCTGGCCTCCAAATCTGTGATAGTCAGAAAATTAGATGATTAAATTATGCCCCTTAAAAGCTTGAAAGTGCACCTTGGATTTTGAGCTCCATTATGCAGCTAGGCTGCAAAAAAGTATGACATACTGTGTCAGGTATTCCCATACTCAGAAGGAATAGCAGAATGTGGTTTGGGGTTTATTTCTAAGTATGCCCATTATGGAATACATAAGTATTCATAGTGTGAGAAATATCTTATTAATTGAGAGCTGGGTTTTAAAAATTTAATTTCATTTTTTTTCTTCATTTTCCAAAAACTTGTGGCTAAAAATGTGGTCTTCAAAAGACTCGCCATGCCTCTAATTAAATTCATTGGAGGGTCTACTTTGCAAAATATGGGTATTTTGTGGGTATGTCTGGCACTTCAGGGCCTCAAGAAATGTAATAGGTAGTTAGTGTAGCACCCTGATGTTTAGGCTATCAAATTTAGTTGTCAAGTGATAGTTGCCTTGGCCAATTGTTAGGAGATCAATTGGTTCCTCTCTAAATCTGGACTCGTTGCACCCTTTCACTTCTGTTACTAGCTGGCTCTATGCTGGTAACACTAGATAAGACAGGGGCTTTGTAAACTCAGACATGAATGGATGAATGTCTCAGCCAATGGGCAGGGATTTTCTTTGGCCCCTTTCGCCTGTTGGGAGCACCTATTTATTTGGGTGGAGTCAGGTGATCGGGTTTCTGTGCCACCTAGACGGCTGTCTGGGTGTACGTGTGTTATTCTGCTGCTAGGCCGTAAGCCCTTAGGCTATAACAGGGACATCTGGCTGCTAGGCTGTCTGAGGGCCTATCCAGAAGCAGGAGAAGCAGCGTGGGGTTGGGACTGAGGGTTTGTAGTCCAACCAGGAGTTCAGCCGTGTGGGGAACTAGCTGTGGTTGGAGGTAGAAGGGGAAGCTGTCACCACTAAGGGACTATCCACCTTGTTACCAGAGATCACTGTGAGTAAGCTGAGGACAGTACCAGAGCAGTCTTCTCACCAGCCGGGGACGGTGAAGAAGTGGGAAAACTTCAACAAGTGCCAAGTCAGGGACCCAGTGGGACAGCAGAGGTGACACTTGCGGAGCATCAGTGAGTGCCAAGCCAGGGATCTAGCGTGTCAGCAGACATGACGCTTGAAGAGTATCTGTGAGTGCCAAGCCAGGGACCCAGCAGGGAAGCGGGGTGATGCTTGAGGAAGATACTGAGTGCTAGAAGTGGAATAGCTCAGGGGATCCAGTGGCTATTACATCTGAAGGTCAGTGAAAGACTGGAAATTTGTTGAGTGAAAGCCCACAGTGAGTGACTGTGGAACAAGCAGAGAACTGTTTAAGTTGCCAATAGTTGAATATAATTACCGTTAGTAACTGCTACAAGATTGTTGTCATGGGAGACAGCAGTCCTACCTATACAGAAGCGGTGTCCGGCTGGAGACCTTCACCTGTATAGTTGTCTACCTATAGAAGTCTCGGAG